>NW_024412420.1:14272339-14365267 GCF_014898765.1 Herpailurus yagouaroundi | reverse complement strand
GTGTGTGTGTGTGTGTGTGTGTGTGTGTGTGTGTGTGTGTGTTAAGGGAAACTGCTCTACCAATTGCCCAGTTTATACTGGGCAGAATCACTTGCTTATGTGTGGGGTTCTGGCCAACAGCCTCTCCTAGTTGGGCTGCCCTTGCTCATGTTAGTCTCAGGCTCCTGCATCCTCAGCTTTGCTGGAGCCTTTTCTCTTAGGGGAGGGGGAGTGTAACTGGGGTTTGTAATGCATGGGGGAGGGGAGGGTGCCTCCCTCGGGACCCCTTGGAATTATGGGGATGAGAAAGGTAGCTGGTATGAAACCCGTGGGATGCAGTGTGGGATGCAGAGTGGGTGATGATGAGGGGTCTGCAGTGGGTGAAGAGAGCCTGTGGGGTGCAGTGGCAGCTGTCCTGGGAAGTCGAGGCTGCATGGTGCAGAGTCAGCATGCAGTAAGTAAACCTGTGGGTTCAGCCTGGGCTTGCAGTGGACATGCAACAGCTGCAGCATGGAGCAGGAGGCTGCATCGTGCAGAGTCAGGGCAGTGTGCAGTGTGAGGTGCACTGAGGGTGGCTGTCTGCCAATCAGTGCCACGTCCTCTCCTCGGTGATCATGTTTGGCTGAAACCCTGGGGAGCAAGGCTGTGCTGTGCTGTGCAGTACTTAGGGGCGCGTGCTGTACCCTGTATGGAAATAGTCTCGGGATTGGGCTGCCCAAGGAGTTGAGGTAGAATCCCCGATGCATGGGATACATTTATGTGAGATGAGATACAATTTTACTCTGCATGCATCAGACAGAACCAAAGAGGCAATGAGGAAGTCTAGCAGTAATCTGGATTAGGACAGGGTGACTGAGTCCACAGGGGGAACACAAGAGTGCTACGGTTTTGTCTCCCTTACATTCTGGCTTCCCCCACATCTCTCTGACGAAAGGCCCTAAAGATATCTGGTGAGGGAGACTTTTTGAAATCCTAGACCCAAAGCCATAGAAAATGAAGTGCTTCCTGATCCACCTTCCTCCCCACCCCCACCCCCACCAGGGGCAGACTGGGGCACTTTGAACTCCAAGACAAGAGTTTACCATTCCCATCTTCTCCTTACCTCACTTCCTTGGCTCCCAGTATGGGCTGGTAACAGACCTAGGCAAGGGCAAAGTGAAGGGCACACACTCTCCAAAGCCGGCATCCTGCCAGATGCTGGGATCCAGCCCAGGTCTAGGCTTATAGCCCCTGCCCAGTGTTGCATCACCCCTCTTTCCACCCCACTCATCCTGCCTACCCCCATTTCTTGAAGCTTCTAGCTCCTCTCAGAGTCATTTCAGCCCCAGCTTCTGTTGTCTTCTTGCCAGGAAACCCCCACCCAGGCTGTCTCCTCCCACCCCCCACCCACCTCTGTTTCAGGGCTGAATCCCTGGGGAGAGCAGGGAGGTGGGGCACAAGTGAGTATGGATAGAGACCCTCCAAGGGGATATGCCTGACAGCCCCTTCCCTCTCAGATTTTGGTTGCCAAGGAGGCAGCAGGAACAGCCTGTTCTCTGCGCTCTCATCAGAGCAGCTATGCCTGGGCCCCGCCCTCTCTCCCTTCCTCCCTCCTTCCTTCCCAGACTGTTGCTAGGAAGCACCCCAAGATTTCTCAGGGTCCCACCCCTAGAAACCAGGGGATCCAGATATCTTTCTGAAGAGCCTCCCCCAAAGCCTAGAAGTCAAGACCCCACACAGCATCCTCCACCCCTGCCAAGAAGCCCCAAAGGGTTTGGGGAAACAGGGGACAGGCCCTCTACCAGCCTGCCCTGGAACTACCTCTGTGGCCTGGGCCACAGTAATCCCACCCCTCCCCCATCCTGAGCTCCTGGGCTCTGGGTGATGTTAGCAAGTGATGAGGTGTTCAGCAGACACCCCTGGACTCTGGAGACATAGCCCCACTTATTGGGGAGTTCTGGAAAGACAGTGGAGGAAACCTAAAGAGAACCCAAAACCCAGATTTTTCTTCCTCTTAGAGATCTTTCAATCAAGAAAAGGTAGTGGAAATGGAGAAAAGAAAGGGGGGACTGTTTATGGAAGTTGGGGATCAAGTGGCTGGCAGAGATGGGAGACTGGGAAATTTACCAACAATTGCCCTCCCATGGGTAAAATGGCAACTTAACGTCCCCCTACCAATCATCTTTGTCCCATCAGGTACCCTGGGTACGGGTCACAAAACAGAGAGCTAGGGAAGGGACTCAGGCCTGGCTGAACCTGGCCCTTCGTAGCTGAGGCAAGAAGTAGAAAAAGAAACTGACACCTTCTCCAGGTTGTTTTTCAGAGTTTCTCCTACTTTTATTCATTCTTTTGATACCTTTTTTTTTTAAAGCATTTAATATGTGCCAGATACTGGACCCCCTAAATTTTCCAGCTTTTGGTTTCAATCTTGCATACAGCCCCCTCATCTGGCCTTTGCCAGGAGAGGGGGGAGGAGAGGTAGGGGCGCGATGTCTTCTACCATACAGTTTGGGCCTTACTGTATTGCAGCCCTCCCCTGCAATGAGAGGAGATAGAACAAGCTGGTGTGGAAGCCAGGAGTATAGAGTGGTTAGTATAGAGTGGTTCTCAGGGCCTAGAGGGAGGGGTGATGCAAAGGAAATGGCAGGCCGGCTTCTTTTCCCTGCTGCTGTCCAGGCCTCGGGATCACAGGACGTCTCTTCTCCTCTGACATGGGCGTGTGGAAAGGGAAGGCATCCTTCAGGGTGTTGGGAGAGGAAACTGCTCCAAGGATTCAAATGCTGCCTTCCATTGTCCAGGCTGGTCTCTTGCTGGACCTCTATGGGGCAGTGGGAAGACAGACACACGAAATGGTGGGAGATCCAGGACCTGTCCCTGAGGTGGGTCCTTTTGGTAGGCTTCTCCCCCATCCTCCTCTCCCCTAGATAAATAGAAAGTAGGGATTTTGATGTAGAGACTGGTCAGAGAAGGGAACTGGTTTGGAACCAGCTGTGTATGAGTGTGTAGGAACAACTCTTTCTTTGTCCATCCACCTGCTGTCAAGTAACTCCCCATAGTGGGGGGACCCAGGCAAGCTTCCAAAGGAAAATGGTTCAGCTGGGGAGGGGAATGACTCAGTTTCCCTGTGGAGAGAAAGGAAACTAAAACCTTCTGTGCCTTGTATGCTTACCAAGTATTTCAATGTTTCTGGGTCTAGACTCTTGTCACTTTTCCCTATACTTCTTTCTAGCCTAGATAAGGAATGTTCCCATCCCTTTGGGTACCCACACCCCTGTTCTCCACAGCCTTTTTTAAATTTGAGAGCGCACGCGTGTGCACGAGAATCTTAAATAAGCTCCACGCTCAGCGCAGAGCCTGACATGGGGCTTGATCCCGGGACCCTGGGCTCATGACCTGAGCTGAAATCAAGAGTCGGACATGCAACCAGCTGAGCCACCCAAGTGCCCCTCTCCACAGCCTCTTACCCCAGCCAAGACCCCACTCTGGCCTAGCTCCTTTTCTGCCACTGCTCCAGTGTTGCCATGTCACTCTGTCTGGCTGGCTTCCACCTGCCCCTTTTCTCCAGCCAGACCAGCCAACAAGATGAAGACATTGGGGCTTGGAACTAAGAGAGCAGGGTTGGGAGCTCAGCCTTCACTGGTGCTGAGGGGGAAGAAATGGACAGCAAAAGAAAGTGGGGTAAGAAAGGTTTTTGAGAAGAGTACCCGGGTGGCTCAGTCAGGTAAGTGTCTGACTTCCGTTTAGTTCATGATCTCAAGGTTCATGAGTTTGAGCTCTGCATTGGGCTTTCTGCTGTCAGCACAGAGCCCGCTTTGGATCCTCTGTACACCCCCCCTGCCCCTCCCCCACTCGCAGTCTCAAAAATAAATAAATAAATAAACATTAAAAAAGAGGTTTTACAATTTTTTTTTAAATATTCATTTTTGAGAGACAGAGAGAGACATAGTGCAAGCAGGGGAGGGGCAGAGAGAGAGGGAGACACAGAATCTGAGGCAGGCTTCAGGCTCAGAGCTGTCAGCACAGAGCCTAGTGTGGGGCTCGGACCCACGAACCATGAGATCATGACCTGAGCTGAATTTGGACGCCTAACTGACTGAGCTACCCAGGTGCCTCAAAAAGGAAGGTTTTTTGAGAAGGGCTGTGTGGAGGAAGGGTTTTCTTTATATCCAAAGGGGATGTCTCTTATCCACAGGAGGATTTTCATAGAGTTCCATGCTTGGGGAGAGAGGATCCAGCCAGGGAGCCTGTGGGTTCTAGAGAGCTAATGTGGTGTGGAGGAAAGAGGTGGTGTATGGAAAGGCTGTCTCTGATATTTACAGATCAGAGAGGCAAGACAGTCAAAGTAGGGAAATTGAAGATGGCCCGTGTCCACAACTAAGGGAGCCCTCCTAGTTCTTTAGGAGTCCAGTTCTTGGGGGGAATCCTGCCAAGCCTAGAAAAGGAGCTGCTGGTGAGAGGTGGGGGACAGGGAAGGCAGATGGCTTGACTACAAAAGCCGCCTCCCTGCCACTGTGAAGTGGGAAGGAGGCACCCCTCCATCCCCCAGAGATGTGCCAGGCTTCCTGCCAGAGAGGGATGGTTTAAGCTCAGAATACCACTATCCTCAGGGCCCAGATATTCCCCAAATGTACCCAACACCCACTAACTCAGTCACAAAGTTGACAGCTTCTCTCTAAGAGGGGCAGTTTGGCCTATGGGGGATGGGAAGGGAGCTGTAGGATCCAGGAATGGCCCAGGGTGGGGGCCCTGGGCTGCTGTAACCAGGCAGGAGTGAGAGGAAGGAGCAGGCAAAGGTAGAGTGGGGGCCTGGGAGAAGGGAGGTCAGGTTCATATGAGGCTGCTGAGTAACAGGGGTTGTGGTCATCTCAAGTGTGAGTGTATGTGTGTGTGGCTGGGGCCAGTTTGAAGGTTAAGTGTGAGGAGTCTGGGTTCTCCCTCCTTGCTGCTTCAGAAGCTTTGGCTCCATATATTTGGCAGCTGTTTTACAGAAACACTGTTTCCCAGTGGTGTCACTTGGATAGGCACAAAGGGGACCAGAATGGGGGGGGGTTGGGTATATGGGGAGGAAGAAAGGCCATAGGGAGTAATGACCTTAGAGAGATGTGATCTGGCCCTCCTTCAGCTGCACACTACCCCTAAGAACAGGGATCCTTGTCTCCCTGTTGTAATTAGGCTCTGGATACCCAGGATCCTGTTATTCTCTGCCCCAAGGGCCGCAAGTTTGCTTCCAGAGTCTGAGCACACTGCTGTCCCAGATTCATTACCCTGATGACTGATTTTGCCACTGAAAGGGTGGCCAAAGAATGATTGCTGGGGAATATGGGCAGAGCTTGGCCTCATGGACTGGGATATCAACCCCCTTAGGGTATGGGATGGGGGAGCTGAAAGTAGGGGTGGCAGGATACTGGCTCGGGCCTTCATGTTTACTCTTGTCCTCGGTTATAAATGTTAGGGACGATCTGTCCATAGGACAGGGCAGGGACAAGGGCTATATATAGGAAGGGTCAGACATTGGAGCCAGAGGTGGATAGCACTTGCTTTTGAGCTTCTCACTAGAGGGGGGAAAGAAGGGCTCATGCCCAAAGCCCTGAACATAATTATGTACAATATCGTTCCATAGGATAAGCGAGACATCATATTGTTTTTAATAAACTTAAAGAAAAAAGAGAATAGTTTAGCTTTACAGGAAAACATTTGAGGATAGTAGAGGGTCCCTACATTCCCCATACCCAATTTTTCCTTTTATTAGCCTCTTACATTACATTAGTATGGTATTTTTTTTTACAACTAATGAACCAATCAATATTGATTATGTTGTTATTAACTACTGTCTGTGCTTTACTCAGATTTCTTAGTTTTCACCTAATGTTCTTCTGTTCCAGGATGACATCTGGGATACCAAGTTACATTAAATACTTGTGTCTCCTTAAGCCCTCTTGGCTATGACAGTTTCTTAGACTTTCCTTATTTTTGATAACCTTAACTTCAGTTTTCCTTCTTACTTTCCTCTTTACTTCTTCCCGTATTCAAGCAGTGTGCAAGGCCAGGAGATTCTGGGAGGACTGCCAGATTTGGGGGTTAAGTGGTGATGTGTGTAATTGATCAAGCCCTAATGCCGCCTCTGGGATAAAGGTGTGGAAATAAGAACTCTGGTAGACTCAGGGGTGTAGGAACACCAAAAAAAAAAAAAAAAAAAAAAAAAAAGACCAGGAAAGAGAAAAACGTATTGCTTAACGAATGCCACGCCCCTGCTATGCCTAGTAACTAGCATGTAATGAAAGGGTGTCAGAATATCATTTAAACGCCTGGTCGACAGTGACGTCTTGGGGCTACGCCTGCTTGCTAGAGGTCTTTCGAGAGCTCTTCCCCCTCGGCTCCCCGAGTCTCTGTGATGCTTCAGCTCTTACATATTTTTCCCTACAGCAGAGAAACAATGAGGGCAGACTAGTTTTTAGTTTCTTAGCTTCCTCTCTAGCCCAATCCAAGGAACTACAATTCCCAGAAAACATCGTGGCGTGACCTGTCTCCTTCTGCGTTCTTATTGGCTCATGTTTGTTACTCTCAGCCAATAGAAGTTAAGCTCTTTGATAAGTGCCAAAATGGCGATTCCTAGGATCTAGAACTAGCTTGTACGGTAGGCTTAAAATTGGGAAGGTGGTGGATGAAAGGGAAATAGGGAATTATAGTTTTAAGGTTGGGGAAGGTGGAGGAGATGGAGGAAGACACTCTGGATGTGGGGTGGTAGGGGCTGAGGGACTTAGCCAGGGCTAAGGGCGTAACTAGGCAATCAGAATAGGCTTAACCCCTTGCTCCCACCTTTACTCTTTGTACTAAGCGCCTTTGACCCCCTCTTCTTAGTGCTCCAGTTTAAGGAAGGGATGGTTCAGGAGGGAGGAACTTGATAGAATCTCTACCTTGTCCTTTCTCCATTTTTATCGTAGTTCCTTTGTCTCCCTTAAATCTTCCTGGATCCCATTTCATTCTGTTCTGCCCACCCCTGTTCTTTCCCTCACAATCTCTTCTTCTCTAAGCTCAGTTTCACCCACCTCAAAGCTTACCTCCATCGGCCCCTTCTCAGAGTGAAATCATGAAGGTGGTGAACCTGAAGCAAGCTATTTTGCAAGCCTGGAAGGAGCGATGGAGTGACTACCAGTGGGCAATCAACATGAAGAAATTCTTTCCCAAAGGAGCCACCTGGGACATTCTCAACCTAGCAGGTCTCATGTCAAGTAGGAAGGAAGGATGGGAGGGCTAAACCCAGAAAAGTTATAACCACTCAGTCTTGCTTTGTTTATTCCCCTTGCAGAAGCGCTACTGGAGCAGGCCATGATTGGACCTTCCCCCAATCCTCTCATTCTGTCCTACCTGAAGTATGCCATTAGTTCCCAGGTAAACTGTCCCACCTATTCCAGAGAGTGAAGATTTGAAGGTAAAAGTCTTGGAGTAACGTTGTCAGCTCACACTTTCTAGGCGAATTTGTTTGAACACATCACTTCTCTGAGCCTCCATTTTCTTTTGAAAGTAATACTTCACTGGTTGTGATGAATGGTACACTAACTTATTCTATCAACAAATGTTCATGAATGCCTGTATGTGTCAGGGAGTGGTGTAGGCCCTGGGGATATAGCTGTGAACAAGACCTGATCCCAGCACATAAGAAAGAACGAAGTTATGGGTAATAACAGACATGGAAATAAGCAGTCAGTCACAGGATGGATTTATGATGTAGATTAAGACAGTACTATGGGAGTACATGGGAAAGGCAAATAATTCAGTCTGAGCAATCAGGGAAGGCTTTCTGGAGAAAGTGATGTTTAAACCAAGACCTTATTATTAATAGGAGTTAGCCAGGCAGATTGGTGAGAATACACAAAGCAGAAAGAAAAGCACATACAAAGGCTGGGAGGCAAAAATCACATGTTTAGGAACCAAAAATAATTTGTATGGCTAGAGCAGTAGTTTTGGTCTCTGGACCCTTTTATGCTTTTAAAAACCATTGAGACTCCCACAAAGCTTTTGTTTGTATGTATTATATCTATCCGTATTTACCATTTTAGAAATGAAAACGGAGTAAGTTAAAAAATATTTATGAACTTATTTAAAAGCACCAAAAAGTAATGTCTGTTAAATAAAGCCTGTTACGTTACATGTTAATATAAATAACATTTTAATGAAAACTGTATTTTCCAAAACAAAAAAGCTAGTGAGGAAAGTGGTATTGTTTTACGTTTTTGCAAATCTATTTAATGTCTGGCTTAATGGAAGGCAGCTGAATTTTCATATCTGTTTTTGCATTCAATTGTTGCAATAGGCTATTTCAGTTGAAGTGTATGAAGAAAATCTGGCCTCACACATCAGATATTTAGTTTGAAAAGGACAGAGTATATTAATAAGCTTTTCAGATAACTGGATATTCATTGATATACTAAAATTCAGCAGGTGATGTGAAACCACATCAATGAACTTTAAAAAAAAATTAATTATTTTTAAAATAAGCTCTACACACATGAGGGTTGAACTTACGACCCTGAGATCAAGAGTTGCATGCTCTACGGATTGAGCCAGCCAGGTGCCCCTCAATGAACTTCTTACACACTGTTAACATTAAGATCTATTGGTCTTTCTCTTGCACTTTTACTCATGAATGATTTTATAATATCATGAATTGATCATGTGGAAAATACCCATTACTGAATTACATAATTATTGACACATTTAATTATATGATTTACATGTCATGGAGCCTCTGGAACATTCCATGTTCAGTTGTGAGAGAATGAGAGTAGAAAAAGCAAATAACATCTTAGCAACATTTAAAAAATAGTTTTTTTAAAAATGTTTATTTATGTATTTATTTATTTTGAGAGAGAAAGATAGAATCCCAAGCTGGCTCCCTGCTGGTCAGTGCAGAGCCCAACGCATGGCTCGATCTCACAAATGGTGAGATCATGACCTGAGCTGAAATCAAGAATCAGATGCTTAACTGACTGAATCACCCAGGTGCCCCTAAAAAATAGTTTTAACCTCACAGATTCCAGGGGTCCCTGGATCATATTTTGAGAACTGCTGGGCTAGCACTTCAAGAAGGAGATAGAGAGGGCACAAAGGACCTGTGAGTGATGCTAAAGAGTTTGGACTTTATCCTAGGGTGACAAGTAATCATTTAAAGAGTTTTAAGTGGAGGAATGGTGTGATAGGATATGTATGTATGTGTTTCTATAGACATTTAACATGCAATAAAATGTACAGATCTTAAGATGAATTCAGTGAGTTTTAGCAATTGTAATATACCCATGTCACTAACATTCAAAATAAGATACAGAATGTTTCCATTCTCCCAGAAAGTTGCCTTGTGCCCCTTTCTAGCCCAACCTCTTACAACCACTAAATGTTTTTTGTCACTGTAGATTAATCTTGCCTATATTTGGATTCCATAGAAATGGAATCATCCAGCAATACCCTGTACTCTGTCTTCTTTTGTTTAACATACATGTTTTTGAGATTTATCTATGTGGTTGTGTATGTCAGTAGTTCATTCTCTTTAAATTGCTGAGTAGTAGCCCTCAGTTGGCATGTATTTCTTATTTCTTTTTCCTCTTGGCTTATGTCTGCTTTCCATGTGAGCACGTGTTCATTTACCTTATTCTTTTTAACTGCTGCATAATGTTCCATGTGTACTGTAATTTAGGTTGCTTTTAATTTTTTACTGTTATAATTGATGTTTCATTAAACATTCATTCTTATACTTAGCCTGTCTGCACTTCTGGGAGTTTTCCCTAGGATAGATACCTAGAAATAGAATTGCTAGCTTGAAGCATTCCCACATGTTAAATTGCAGTAGATTCTGGGGCGCCTGAGTGGCTCAGTCGGGTAAGCACCTGGCCTTGGTTCAGTTTGTGAGTTCAAAGTTTGTGGCCTTCACAGTTTGTGAGTTCGTGCCCCGTGTTGGGCTCCATGCTGCTGGTGTAGAGCCTGCTTGGGACTCTCTCTCTCTCTCTCTCTCTCTCTGCCCCTCTCCCACTCGTGCTTTCTTTCATTCTCAAAATAAATAAAAATTAACAAAAAATTGCAGTAGATCTTGCACATTGCCCTCCAAAAAGGATGGTATCAGTTTATACCCCCTCCGTAGTGTTTGACAGTGTTTCTCAACACCTTTCCAATGCTGGATAGAATAAGCAAAAAATTCCTTCACATTATAATTTGTATTTCCATAATTGTGATGTTGAGCATTTTTTCCATATTTACTGGCTCCCTGTATATCTTCTGGGAATTGCTAATGCATACCATTTGCCTGTTTTCCTAATTTTTTTGTTATTGTAAAAGCTTTATTGAGATATAAATCATATACTATACAATGTATCCATTTAAAGTATACAATTTATTGGGTTTTAGTGTATTCAGAGTTGTACAGCCACTACAACAATCAATGTAGAACATTTTTATCAGCACAAGAATTCTGACTGCTTTTTAAGTGTCTTAATATAATTGATCTTTTAATCCTGTTATGGTTTTCTATCACTTTTTTTTTTTTTTTTACTTTTTGGTTTTATTTTCTTAGCATGCAGAAATTTTTAATGTTTTTGTTGTCAGATTTAACCATTTTTTCCTATATGGCTTTTGTCTTGCTTAAGGGCTTCCTTCCCTGCTCCAAGGATCAAAATATATTCTTCTCTAATTTCTGCCAACACTTCACTTTTGTTTTTTGTATTTATTTTGTTGAATCCATTTAGGATTTATTGTGGTGTGAGGAAGAGATCCAAATTTATTTATTTTTCCTAATAGGTGTACAGTTGTTTCAATTGCCTTTATTGAATAGGCCATTCATTGTCATATCCTAAATTCTCTTACAAAGTTCTACTTCTTTTTCTTTTCTTTTCTTTTTTTTTTTTTTTTGACAAAGGTCTATTTCTTGGTATTCCAGTTTCATTCATTGATATATTTGTCCTTTCTTGCACTAGTACTTGACTGTTTTAATTACTATACCTTTATGGTATGTTTGATGTCTGGTTAGGCAAGTCTTCCCTTAGTTTAATTTTTCAAAAATTCTTTGGCTGTTTTCAGGCATTTTCTTTTTTTCTTTCTTTTAATGTTTATTTATTTATTTTGAGAAAGAGACAGTGCATGTGTGTGTGCACCCCTGTGTAAGTGGGGGAGGGGCAGAGAGAGAAGGAGAGAGAGAATACCAAGCGGGCTCTGCACTGCCAGCGAGGAGCCCAACACAGGGGCTCAAACTCAAGAAATACGAGGTCATGACCTGAGCTGAAATCAAGAGTTGGATGCTCAACCGACTAAGCCACCCAGGCTCCCCTAGGCATTTTCTTTTCCAGACATTTTCTATTTTTAATATTTATTTATTTATTTATATATTTATTGTTAACTTTTTTTGAGAGAGAGAGAGGGCACAAGTGATCTAAGGGCAGAGAGAGAGAATCTCACGAAGGGCAGAGAGAAAGAGAGGAAAAGAGAGGGAGAGAGAGAGGTGGGACTCACCTGAAGTGGGGTTCGTGTTTTACCCTAAGTGGGGTACAGTCTCACCCGAAGTGGGACTTGAGCTCACCCAATGTGAGACTCAAACTCATGAACCATGAGATCATGACCTGAGCTGAAGTCAGATGCTTAAACAACTGAGCCACCCAGGTGCTCCTTTTCCAGACATTTAAAAAACATTTTTTTTAATGTTTATTTATTTTTGGAGGTGAGAGAGATGGAGTGTGAGGGTGGGAGGGGCAGAGAAAGAGGGAGACAGAATCTGAAACGGGCTCCAGGCTCTGAGCTGTCAGCACAGGGCCTGACTTGGGGCTTGAACTCCTGAACTACGAGATCATGACCTGAGCAGAAGTTGGACGCACAACTGACTGAGCCACCCAGGCGCCCTGTCCTTTCCCAGACATTTTAAAATCAGCTTGTTAAATTCTTGTAAAAATCCTATTATATTTTAATGGGGATTTTTTTGACTTTCTGGATTTGGGGAATTTGTGGATTAATCTTAGAAAGATCACACTTGTAAAAAAAAAGATGACTCCGGTTATAGCTTGAAGAATGAGTTGGAATATACACGTGTGTGTGTGTGTGTGTGTGTGTGTGTGTGTGTGTGTGTGTAATATACACACACGTGTATATATGAGCTGGAATACATGTATATATATATATATATATATGAGATGGAATATATATATGTATGTATATGAGTTGGAATATGTACGTGTGTGTGTGTGTATTTTTGTTTATATATGTATGTATTTCTTTAAGTAATGTGTACACCCCGCATGGGGCTTGAACTCACAGCCCTGAAATGAAGAGTTGCATGTTCTTCCACTGAGGTAGCCAGGCGCCCTAGGCTTTTTTTTTTTTTTTTTTTGCCCAAGGACCAAATAGTAATACTTTGCAGGCCATGTGGTCTCTGTCACCATTATTCTGTCATTATAGCTTGAAAGCATATATAGATGGTATATAAGTAAATGGATATGCCTGTGCTTTGATGAAACTTTGTTTTAAAAAAAAAAGATAATGGGCCCAATTTGGCTTGCGAGTCATAGTTTTCCAACCCCTGATTAACCCTTATTGCAGTAAATTCAGGTAAGAGATGATATTAGCATAAACATGGGAAGTAGCAGCAGAAAAAAAGATGAATTCAAGAACTGTTCAGGAGGTGGCATTGAGAGGACTTGGTGATTACCTGGATGAGGCACATGAGAGAGAGGAAGAAACCATGGCTAGTGTCTAGGTTTCTGGTTTGGACGACTCAATGACTGATGGGATCTTAAGGAGACAGTGGGAAAAGAGTAGGGCTGCTATTAAGGTTGGGGTACCGCTGAGGGGTGGAGATGACACTGATTTTGGCCTTGTTGAGTAAGGTGCCTGTGTGGGCTAACAAAGAGAACATACTCAGTAGGTCCTTCAACATATGTGTCCAGAACTTAGAAGAAGAGGCCTAGACTGGCACTGTTGATTTTGGAGTTGTCGACTGTAGATGGTGATGGAAGCTGTGGGCATTGACAGGAGTGCCTAGAGAGGGTGGAGAGTAAGTACAAGAGAGACCCAAGCCAAATCCCTGAGGAACCAATCACAGGTAGAGAACATGGCTAGGAAAAAGATGCCTCACAGGAGTCTGAAAAGAAGAGATCAGTGACGAGGGAAGAAAAGCAAGAGAGCGTGGTATCAAGAGAAGCCAAGAGAGAAGAGGATCAAAGAGTGAAGAAGTGTTTCCTGGTGTTGGGTGCTGCTGAGAGGTCTGTGAGATTGGAACTGAGAAGTATCCATGGGGTTTAACCAGTTTGTTGATGAGCTCAATGAGGAGATTCCTACAGTGGTAAGGACATAAGTGATTGGAGTGGGTGGAATTGTGAACGGAAGGTGGGGAGGTAGAGACAGCGAGTGTGGAGAACTCCCATCTGTGGAGAGCAGGATAGAGAGAGTGCTGATTAATTGGAAATGGGGGGAGTGGTCTGTGGGAACTTCTCTTAAAAATGGCAGAATCTTGAGACATGTAAACACTGATGGGGAAGGCAAGAAGGAGAACAAGGCCAAAGTAACAGTGAGAGAGAAATAAATATATATGCAGGAGTTTCACTACAATCAGCATTGTAAAGTGCTGTGCAAAATTAGTAATTGATTCTTCCTTCCGAGTCCAGAGGCTCTTCAGTTCAGTGCTGTGCATGGAGAGGGCACTTAGGAGTAGCTGAGGGTGTTGAATATGAAGAGGAGAGGAGAGAGCAGCCGCAGGGTCAGTCTGGGCTAGCCAGGTGTGCAGCGGACACATAGACGGTCTCCAGCCTCAGAGTCTGGTGGTAGCTTAGAGCTTCTACACTGATAGACACAGTAGACCGGAATAGGTTAAATCCTGCTGTGAAAAACAGTTCGCCGTGTGGAAAGTAGTTTTAGGTCTCAAGGGTAGCAGTGCTTTCTCGATATTGTTAGCTAAAATTTACTGGACAGAATTCTGAATTTGGAGACCATAAATACATTAGAACATACTGCATCTCTCAGAACATAGAAAATTGGGGGTTTCTCTTCCGGGAGTTTGGGGTTAGTTTCAGTGGGAACATCCAGCTCCCTCTTCAGGTTGGTATCCAACAAGGTTCATTTCTCTGCCAAGCTCTTGCTATGGGGACATCAGTTATAAATAAACAAATACTCGTCTGGAACGTTATGGTCATTCTGCCCAGGCAGGCTCCCAACTTTCTGATCACCATCAGACACCAGCTATGGCTTCACAGAACATCTTGCTGAGAGTTGTACTAAACACTAATTGTGTATTTAAGTCCTCTGTGTATTTTGCTCTTGTTTATTTAAGAATACTAGTTAAATGTGTCTGAACAGAGCGCACTCTGTTCACATGATGGAGAAATTATACACAGAAGGCATTGCCATGCATGTAAAATTCACCATATTAAGGTCATTGAGGCTGACTTCACTTTCCTCTTGAATCTCTGGAAATTTCTATTCCTCTTGGGAAGACAACCCACGAAGCAGGTGATTATCCTGACAGTTGCTATCATTGTAATCTTTTTTATTACAGTGTATTTTGCCACTGATTTTGAGTATATACTTGTAACTACTTTCTAAAGTATTATTTATATTTTATCAGCATGCAGTAAATTTTTTTTTTAAATATGACAACTTAATAGACTTTCTCTAGGTTTTAATTTCATGCAGGACACATTGGTTATTTCTTTTCAACTACATCTCCAATCCTATGGATCGGTTTTACTAATAGAGATTTATTTTAAATACATTTTTTTTTTCAGAATGCTAGTTCCTAGAATTCACCAATCCAAAGTAATAAAAGCTTACTGAGGACCTACTATGTGCTAAGCCTGGGCTACATTCTAGAGAAACAGATATAAATTCACCACTGTTTCTGTTCTCAGCTCACTGTTCAGATAGGCTTTCTCTTAGTCAGATAAGCTTGGAAAGTATTATTTACTGTTTCCATTTATCTTAGAGGTTCTCATTATATACAAGCATATTATGACTCAGCAAAGCTAAGCAAAGAAAGCTATTTAGTCCGTGGTTTCTTAAATTCATATCACACAAAAGCTGTGTGTGTGTGTAAAGTTTCTTAACATCTTGGGGAATCTTTGGAAGAACATCATGCAATAAATATTTCTACAGTAACAGAAATGCTGTGTATCTGTGCTAAAACGGTAGCCACTAGCCACATGTGGCTGTTGGGCACTTGAAATGTGACTAGTCTGACTAAGGAACTGAATATTTAATTTTACTTAATTTAAACTTAAACAGCCACTTGTGGCTAGTGGCTTCCCTATTGGATAGTGCAACTTTGGAAGCTACTTTGAGAAATGCTGATCTAAAGGTGTGTTTTTACTTATTCATTCTACCAACATCATAGCAAGTTCATGGTGGTCACTGAGTAAAAGCATCCTTGTCCTCAAGGAGCTCCTAGTTTGGTGGGGGCAACAGGTACCTGCTGTGTAATGATGGGTATAAGGGGATTAATTACTTGGAGCACATGGGAAGGAGGTTGGGGTCGATCAGAGAAGGTGTCCTGGAGGAGTCCTAGAGAGTAAATCCTAGGGAATCAGAGTGTGTATCATGAAATTCACTACAATTTCAGTGTGCAGGTATTACCTGTTCATTGCAGGAAATGTTTCTTCATCTCCAGTTGTTGTAAATAAAAGTACTCTGAGGGCACCTGGATGGCTCAGTTGGTTAAGCGTCCGACTTTGGCTCAGGTCATGATCTCACAGTTTGTGGGTTTGAACCCTGCACCAGGGTCTGTGCTGACAGAGCCTCTCCTACTCTATAGAAGTTGTAGGAGTAAAGTAACATAACCTCATTCCTATCCTTTCTTCTGCCTACTAGCAATTATTTTAACCTTGTATATAGTGGACAATGAGTGGCATGTGAACATGAAACACGGCATTTTTGAATGCCCACCCTGATCTTAGTGGGTGTATGCTCATGGTGTCATTTATGGTGATTTTGATAGAAGCAGGGATGGGGACAATGTCTAGTTTTCCTGCCTCTCTTTTCGTGGGTTGAGGAAGGCCTGTTGAAGGGGTTGAACTTTTTGAGCTGCAGAAATTTGAAGTGTCAGTGTTTGATCCTGTCAGCTGTGATGCTAGTTGTCTGAACTTTATCTTTCTTCTTTCCATCCAGATGGTGTCCTACTCCTCTGTCCTCACAGCAATCAGTAAGGTATGACCATAGCCATTTATGAGCTAGGTGGAGGGCATGGGAGCAGAGAGATGATAGTGACAGATGGGACCCCCTCTGTTCGCCTGCGCGGTCACGTACACTCTGAGACTGGAGAGGCAGCACGTGATGCCTCTGGATGGCATTGCTGTGTTCCACTGGAGGGAGGGAGATCCTGGGAAGTGGGAGGCTGGCAATTAGGAGCCAACTTCCAATGTTGAAAGAATGCCGAGTCTGAAACCTGAGGTTGGAGGGAAGATGAGTAGGAATTCTGAATATGCCGTCTGCCTCATGTGTGAGACCAGAGGTCAACTGGGATGTTTGTAGTATCATTAACTGTTCTTTCTGCAGTTTGATGACTTTTCCCGGGACTTGTGTGTCCAGGCTTTGCTGGATATCATGGACATGTTTTGTGACCGACTGAGGTAATGGCAGGGCTTGTTAACTTCCGGTATTATCCTAGCGTAAAGGAGAAGCTCCAAGCATGTAGACTGAGGCCAACTCTGTGGGTTCCCACACTTCTTTCCCCTCTGCTCTTCTGCACCCACCCACCCCCATCCTTTTCTACTTAGTCCCTTGGGATAAAAGACCTCTTCTCTTTGGAGTAGCTCATTTGAAATCTTGTCCAGTGGAAGTTGGGGCTGTCTTCCCTAGGACTTTGCTAGCTTCCCAGCTCTCTTCCCTCATAGGGGCGTGCCAGCCACTCTGGGGAAGATTGGTGTGGGTCATATTTCAGCCTTTGGAGCCAAGACAGATTTTGCATCCTTTCCCGGTAGCTGTCATGGCAAAGCAGAGGAGTGCATCGGGCTGTGCCGGTCCCTTCTCAGCGCCCTCCACTGGCTGCTGCGCTGCACTGCAGCCTCTGCAGAGCGGCTCCGGGAGGGGCTGGAGGCCGGCACTCCAGCGGCTGGCGAGAAGCAGCTTGCCATGTGCCTGCAGCGCCTGGAGAAGACCCTCAGCAGCACCAAGAACCGGGCCCTGCTCCACATCGCCAAACTAGAGGAGGCCTGTATGTCCCCTGGTTCCCCTGAGCCCCACCTTCCACTGTTCCCATAGCTGGTTCTTTAATTGAAAGGGGAGAGGCAGGATGCCATCCCACTTCTTTCCAGGAGGATCTGAAATCATCCCACTTCCTTTTTTTTCTCCCCATAAGCATTGCATACATCCCAGGGACTTGGGCAGGGTGGCACCCGAGCCAATCAACCAACAGGTATTTACTGAGCATTATTGTATGCCCAGCACTGTGCCAGGTGCTGGGGATGGGGGGTGGGGGGCTACCAAAGGAGCATGTGGCAGGGTCCCTGCCCTCAACAAGCATACATGCTAGTGGGGAGCAAGATTAGTATGTGATAAACATGGATGAAGTTAGAGACAAGGGAAGTACACCATCCATCCTTGTGTTTGTCTCTGCGCTACTCATCTCCTGAAAGTAAATGACTCTTGTTTCTGAGTGTTGCCTAACATGTCCCTTTGAACATGGTACCTGTCTGCTATCAGGCCTGTTGTATCCTATACCGCTTGACTCAAGTGCAGATGTTAACTCTTGGAACCCTCCAGAGCCTGAAGGAGATAGATCACCCGGTGGGAGGGAAGTACTGGTTTTCTGGACATGTTGCCCAAAGACCACAGTCTTGTGGCTTGAGACCACCTAAGGATCTCTTGTTCTCCAGTAACAACAATGCTAGAATGGGTTACATCCAGGTCTTTAGGACATGTTTGGAGAACTTGTTATAGGATTAGTATATTTGTTAACTTTTCAAAGTATGTTTTATTGCCTGTGAGAAGTCCAGAAAGATGGCCTGTCTATAAAAATGGGCCTTGTTGACAGTATCTTACCTATCTTGAACACTTGACCAATGTTTAGTGGCTGAAAAGTGAATGAATATTTAACTTAATTTTAATGGATCTCAGGTCTTATTTTTTTGTTTCTTTTTCCCATGCCACATGGAGGTTAACGGGCTAGTTGGTGCCAGTATTCATCATCATTTAACCCTCTGGAGTTGTAACTAGGATAAGTGACTCATAATTAAGTGCTAAATAATGTAGCAGAGACCATGAGTTCAAGCATTTAGGCAGAGAGGTTAGCGGGTTGGACCAGTTGGGTGTGTTGTCAAAGGATCCAGACATGAACAAAAGCTTGAGGAGAGTGGTTTGAGAGGTGGCGATGAGTTGGGGCACCACAGAGGGGGAGAGCCGTGAGAGCAAAGGCCTCGACAGGGTGTGGGTGAACCCAGAAGCCTGGTTAGGAATCTAGCTCGACTGGGGTAGAGAGTGATGGCCACTTGCAAGGCTGGCCACTCCTGATGCAATTTGTGGCCACCTCCCTGTTCCAGCCACTGGACTCCAACCCCCCTGTGCCTCTCTTTGCCACTGTCTGTGTTGAACTGTACCTAGGCTCTAAAGTCAGCCACGTGCATCCCCTAGAAGGCAGGCCTCTGGGAATAGTTTCTAGGGACTTCGGTGTTGGTGCTCACTCCCCTTCTAGAAACAGTGCATGCTGCCCTCAGGCCCCTGGCCTCCATGTCATCCTCAGGGGAAGCCTCTGTGCGTGGTTTTGAGGTCCCAGGGGGGCCAAAGTCGAGGAGCTCAGGGCCATTGTCTTCCTCTCTTCTTTTCCCATTGTGTGTCTGCATTTCCTTTTCTCTGCCAGCCTCCTGGACTGCCATTGAGCATTCTCTCTTGAAGCTTGGTGAAATCCTGGCCAGTCTCAGCAACCCCCAGCTCCGGAGCCAGGCTGAGCAGTGTGGCACACTCATTAGGAGGTACCAGGCTCCCAGGCTGACTGTAGTGGAAGGAGCGAGGAAAGGCCCTGGGTGTGGGTAGGGAGATGTGACCCCTGGCCCCCACCCTTCTGCTCACCTGCCCTCCCAACTCTTTCTGTCTCCTATGTATCCGTTCCCTTCAGCATTCCCACAATGCTGGCTGTGCACTCTGAGCAGCTGCACAAGACTGGTTACCCCACAGTCCATGCGGTGGTCCTGCTCGAGGGCACCATGAACCTGACAGGCGAGACGCAGCCCCTGGTGGAACAGCTTATGATGGTGAAGCGCATGCAGGTTGGGGTTCCAGAGTTGTTTCTCTGCCAACATGTTGGGCTGGCCACTTGGGGGCAGTGGGGAGGATTCTTCTGGTACTTTTTGGGAGAACTGGGTTTCCTCTGATCGGGGTGGAAAGCAGATGGCTGTCATACGTGGCAGTGCCATTTCGCCTGACATCTCTTGGTCTCACACTGGGGTTGGGGAGCACCCTTCGTACACAGTCTCTGAGCTTACCTGATCAGCTCCTGGCCTCCCCGGGGCCTTCAGAATATGAAAGGGGATGGGCACCCTTTTAGGCTTCTCTCTTGGGTCTTCTCACAGCATATCCCCACCCCACTTTTTGTCCTGGAAATCTGGAAAGCTTGCTTCGTGGGGCTTATCGAGTCTCCTGAGGGTACAGAGGAGCTCAAGTGGACAGCTTTCACCTTCCTCAAGGTACCTGGGACAGGGGAGCAACAGAGAGCCGAATCTAGAAATGGTTCTCAGGAAAAGCAGTGACACCCAGGATCTCTGTCCCGCATTTCTCCCCGCTGGCATTGTCTGCAGCCTGCCGGGTCCCCCAGCGCAAGTTCCCATCGATTCTTTTCTCTGAAAGTCCCAGGGCTATATTTAGCCTACTTGGCAGGCGCCCTCCATCTTTTAGCACACAGGTGCTGTTTAGCTCAGTCATCAACCAGATTGGTGCAGGGCAGTTATGGGAGCCAGGGAAGTGGCCCCGGCCCTTGAATTGAGTTCCCTTTTGCTTGTGGCATTTCCTTGTGGAACCAGCAGAAGTGAGGGGTCCCTGTGTCCTGTAGACTGGGGGGCACCGGGCACTTGGATGCCTTTCAGCTTTCTCATTTGGCCCTAAGAGTGCTTTTATTTCCAGGGTGGGAGGGTTCCTGTCTCTCTACTCAGGGCAGGGGGATGGAGGGGATGCCGTTATTTCTGGGTGAGAGAAGAAATTCATCTTCCTGTTTTTCCTCTTGTCTCACCCTCTAGATTCCACAGGTTTTGGTTAAGTTGAAGAAATACTGTCACGGGGACAAGGTTGGTTGAAGAAATGAGATGGGGGAGGGGTACGGGAGCTGGTGAATCCTTGTTTCCACCCTGGAGACACAAGGGCAAGGGAAGGGCCAGCCGTGTGTTCTGGCCCCTGGGGGAAGGCTGGAAGCGTGTGGGCACCTGAGCGTCACACCCATCCTCCGTGAGGCGGCCAGGCCGCACCAGGGGCAGGGTTGCCCAAGGTGTCCCGGGGCCGGTGGAGGGCCATGGTGCTCTACACTCCTTCCTGTCATGTCACTGGAAGCATGTGGTGGGTACAGCTGACTTGGTGTTTATATCCAGTGGGGTGTCCTTTTAAGTCTGCATCACAGGCTGTGGGTGTAGTGGAGGACCTAGAAGCCAGATGGCACCTTCTGGGTCTTTGTAGGACTTCACCGAGGATGTCAATTGTGCTTTTGAGTTCCTGCTGAAGCTCACACCCTTGCTGGACAAAGCCGACCAGCGCTGCAAGTACGAGCTCCCCTGCTCACCCCCACTGCACCGGAACATGTTCTGGGCTCTCCCCCCTGCTCCTCTCAGGAGACTGTCTCCTGGTTTGCTCCCCTGGGCAGGAGGCGGCAGCCCTGTAGCTGCCGAGTGCCTGCGCCCCTCTAGCATCCCTCAGGCGCTCAAACATCCTTCATCCTGAAGGAGGGAGGACAGCAGGCAGGGGCCCATTGTTCCCACCCCTCAGTAACCCCTGCCCTGCTCCCCCGTCATCACCTTTTCCCCTCACAGCTGTGACTGTACAAAATTCCTACTCCAAGAATGTAGCAAGCAGGGGCTTCTGTCTGAAGCCAGCGTGACCAACCTCATGGCCAAGCGGTAAGTGTGCGCTCCCTTGGGCTGGCCCATGGGCCGCTTGCCCTCCTCCTCTCATGTCCAGTCCGGACTTCCTGGTGCCTTTTTGCCTCCTGTCTAGAGTTTGGGTTGCAGGTGCCTGGGGCCAGGCCTAGGGATCCCAGGAACAGCAGATGCTGGTTTCTGCACCCTTAGGTGCTGCGCTTGAACTCCCACCCTCCTTTGCAAGCAAAGTAAAAATCCTAAATCTTCCTTTAATATGAAGTGAGCTTTCAGAATTGAAGTAACAATCAGTGATAAGTTGAAGCAATCATGGTCGTGAAATATGCTTTCATAAAGATCACCCCGGCCACAAAGGTTCTCCTGTGCTCCCCACCTTCTCTGGGCCTTTGCTTCTGTAAGTCAGGAACTTACCTCTATTTCTTTTCCCTTCTCCAACTGCTTACGGCCGCAGGGCAGCAGACCGGGAACACGCACCCCAGCTGAAATCCGGAGAAAATGCCAACATCCAGCCCAATCCTGGGCTGATCCTCCGGGCAGAGCCCACTGTCACAAATATCCTCAAGGTGAGTGTGCCCTTTCCTTGCCTCCAGGGTCACGACTTCCTTTTTTCCACTTTTGCTTCTACTTCCAGATAAATAAACAGAGGTCATAGACTTCTTTGTCTTCCGGCTTTTATACGTAGTTACTTTGGAGGTAGAGAAAGGGGGAAGGCGGGGAAGCTGCCATCGAAAATAACCTCTGTTGAGCCTGAGCATTACCTGTAAGCCAGGCACCTTGGTAGATGCTTTCACCTGCTCCTGCAGAAGCAATGGGGAATCTCATAGCAGTGACCTCACCCACCCCACCTCCACCATCACCACCATCACACCACCACCACCATGATCCCAGTTTAGTTGAGAGGGAAGGATTAGAGAGCAAGGATGGATTTGGGGAATGGATTTCCAGAACAGAGTCAGAAAGATGTAGATCGAATTTCAGGTTGTAGTATCCCATTTAATGGAGACATACAGAGAGGGAGACTGTGGTTAGGCTGTATCTGGGGGGTGTTCAGTATTGTTCAGGACTTGATTTCCTGTCATATCCCCAGACGATGGATGCAGACCACTCCAAGTCCCCAGAGGGGCTGCTAGGAGTTCTGGGCCACATGCTGTCTGGGAAGAGTCTGGATCTGCTGCTGGCCGCTGCTGCTGCCACTGGGAAGCTTAAATCCTTTGCCCGGAAATTCATCAAGTGAGGAAGGCTGAGCCCCTGGCTAGGGTTGGGGAGGCATGTCTGAAGGAGGATGTAGCAGAATAGGGGCAAGGCGCTGGAGTCTGGGTCTCCCTGGAGATGCCCAGGGCAAGGCAGGCCATCCCCACGGGAGACGATGGGGGAAGGCCCAGGTCTCTGGATGTGAAGTGCTCTTTTCTCTGCAGCTGAGCATGTTGATGAGCTGAGAGGCATAAAATGGCAGGTGTGGAGGGATTCAGGTGCACCCAATCATTAAGAAGGAGTTCTCAAACCCTGTTGATTGTTTTGGTTGACCTGGAATTTGATATGTGAACTTGGCTCCGTCCAGTGAGCCATTAACTGGGTCTTGGAAATCTTTTTTTTTTTTTTTTTTTTTTAAGATTTTTATTTTTAAGTAATCTCTACACTCAATGTGGGGCTTGACTCACAACAGTTGCATGCTCTTTTGACTGAGCCAGTCAGGTGCCCCGCCTTGGAAATCTTTTAAAAACAGATAGGAAGCGTTCTTTTTTGTGTAGTGATGTTCATTTTAAGTGTAATCCCTAATTCAGACTCTAGTGACTGCCTTTCGGGACAGGTGTAGCCCCCTGACTCTTTGCCCTGCTTGGTGCAGCCTGTCTCCATTCCTCCCACAGTTTGAATGAATTCACGACACATGGCAATGAAGAACTTGGTAAGTCAGCTCTGTGCACCTCCAGACCCTGCACTGCAGGAGGGGTGGTGGAGGCAGAGAATAAGGGAGGGCAGAGGGCCTATTGCTTATCCTGGGGAGGCTGTTTTCTCCCCTGAACAATGACGGACTGAAGCTTTTGGGGAGCCTTGAAAGAGGGGAATGCTGGGAAAAGGATTCTTCCCAAACCACCTGTTTGTCTCTTGCTCTCCCCCTTTATGATTTGGTTGGGTACTGAGGAGAAGGAGGGTATCAGGAGTCTTTGATTCTAAGGAAGGGATGATGTTCCAATCGACACTCAAGAAAAGGATTCTGAGCCTCAGAGCTTTGAAGAAGCCACTTGATCACTGACCTTCCTTGAGGCAAATCCTGATCCCCTCCCAACCCAGACAAGGGCTTTGGGCCCTGCCCTAGGCAGTGGGGTCAGCCTTCTCATTCTTCATAGCCAAAGCAGCCTCAGTGCGCGCCTTGCTCTTTGACATCTCGTTCCTCATGTTGTGTCACGTGGCCCAGACCTATGGTTCAGAGGTGAGTGAGAGGAAAGCAGCCAGGATTAGGGGCACCAAGTGGGCAGGGAAAAGGGGAAGGAAACGACCAATAACTAGGGGCCCCTCTCTCCCACTGGTCTCCTAAGCCAGTTGGTTCTGCTGGCTGCAGAACTCTGGTGCCCCCACCCCTGGTGGGTCAACGGATGCCCTCTTGGTCACATCCATAATCCTTCCGTGCGACCTCCACACCCACCACTAGGTGGCAGCATAGCCCCCCTCATCTTTCTCCCTCAGACCAATTCATCTTTAGTTCTTCAGGCTGGAAAGTAGAAGCGGTGGGGTAGGAAACGGAGGGGCGGGGCACTGGCTGCTGATGCTCCCTTCCTTTCCCAGGTAATTCTGTCTGAGTCAAGCTCAGGAGCACAGGTGCCCTTCTTTGAGACATGGATGCAGACTTGCATGCCTGAGGAGGGCAAGATCCTAAACCCTGACCACCCCTGCTTCTGGCCCGACTCCACCAAAGTGGAATCCTTGGTGGCCTTGCTCAACAACTCTTCAGAGATGAAGCTGGTGTCAGTGGCCGGGTGCCCGGTCCAAGGGTGGTGGTGGGGGTAGGCCAAGACCCTCTCCCTCAGCCCATCCCACACTCCCCCGTGGTGATTTTCCTCTCACTCCCACCCCTTGCAGGCAGATGAAGTGGCACGAAGCCTGTCTGAGCATCTCAGCAGCCATCTTGGAGATCCTCAATGCCTGGGAGAACGGGGTCCTGGCCTTCGAGTCCATCCAGGTAGCCCCACCTTTCCAGCAGCCTTCTCTCCTACCTGAGACACAGAGCCAGTCTTTGATAGCTTGTTACATTTTATAAGAACACGAAGACCCTTAATCCAGGAGCTCATGTTTGGATGTTGATCTTCCTTGTAATTATAGGCTTAGCCACTCCCTCCCACCCAGGCAACTTTGGAAAAAGCAGATTTGTGGTGAAAAGAGGTGTGGGATGTGGTCCAGGACTCCACCTGCTGCACTTAGCTGCCCACAGAGGCTGGGGAAAGTGATGGTCAGGGAGGGGAAGATAGTGGCCTCAGTCACCCTTTCCCCTCCCCCAGAAAATCACAGATAATATCAAGGGGAAGGTGTGCAGTCTGGCAGTGTGTGCTGTGGCTTGGCTTGTGGCCCACGTGCGGATGCTGGGGCTGGATGAGCGTGAGAAGTCTCTGCAGATGATCCGCCAGCTGGCAGGGCCACTGTATAGTGAGAACACCCTGCAGTTCTACAATGAGAGGTCAGTAACCCGTCCCCTCGCTTCTGGAACTCTGTAGGCCTGTCGTGAGAAGCTAGCACCTCCAACAACCAATATCCCCCTCTTCTCTTACCTTCCCAAAACATGCTGCTCACTCACCCACGTTCTTATTTACGTGTTCACCCACTGACTCAGCAAGATTTAGTGTGTGTCTCTGCGCCTGGAGTGTTTATAATCCAGTACCTGCTGTGTCCCAGAAATACAGACCCCAAATAGCTATGATTCCTGTCTTCAGAGAGCTCAAGATCTGGAGAACTAGCTTACCAGAAGAACAGAGTGGTTATCTTAGCTCTATCACTGTCTAGGAACTATGAGCCCATCTGCAAAACTATAAGCCTTCAGCCTGCTTACCCTCGTCATCCCCCTATCTGGCTATCTTTTGTGACATTGCCCTGCCTTGGCTTTTTAGAGGCTTGGAGGACCTCCCTGGTGACTTCAGACGTTGAGTTCAGTGGTGTTGGTTCCCCCTTCCGATAACCTTTTTTTAATATAATTGTGGTAAAAATGTAACCTAAAAAAATTTGTCTTAACTATTTTTAAGTATCTAATTCAGCAGTGTTAGGTATTCACGTTGAGGGGCCTCGCCGGTGGGGGCACGGGGGCGGAACAGATCTGCAGAACCTTTCATCTTGTAAATCTGAGACTTTGTACCCATTATGTAACAACTCACCCTTTTCCGTCCCCCAGTTTCTGGTAACTACCATTCTACTTTGTTTCTATGAATTTGACTACTTTAGGTACCCCATGCAAGTGGAATCATACAGTGTTTGTCTTCTTGTGCCTGGCTTATTTCACTTAGCACAGTGTTCCCAAGGTTCATCCATGTCGTAGCACATGTCAGAATTTCCTTCAGAATAATATTCCATCATATGTATATGCCACATTTTGTTTATCCATTCGTCGGTTGATGGACGCTTGGGTAGCTTCGCCTCTTGGCTGTTGTGAACAGCGCTGCTATGGAATGGGCATGTACAAGCAGTAAGCTAGGAGAGAGGACTCACCAGGTGGCCCTCAGGATGCTCCTAGAGGGGGGAGGTGGAAACATTGAACCAAAACACGGTTGGAGAGGGTCTGTGAGATCACATCTTTTTTCCTCACATCATTCTCTATTCCTTTGTCCCTCACATCCATCCTCCCACAAGTAATGGAGGGTGTGCTCTGACGTAATCACGCTAAGCACCCTGACTCCTATCTGGTGAAGAATAGTCGGAAATCTGTGGGTGCATCATGCAGGTGGGAAAAAGTGGGCCTGAAAGTCCTAGCAGCTTTCCCAGAGCTGCCCAGCATTTCAGGAATAGTTAGCACTCAGACTCCGGACTGCATTCACGGTTGAAGACTGTGTATGAGAAAATTCCTGGACATACGCTTCTATTTGCCCAGCTACCAAAGGCCGGGAAGAGTCTTGTGAAGCAGTCCTTGGGCCCTTGTCCTGGAAGTAACAGTTTACTTTGGGAGGAGGCCAAGGCTGGGCGGGGACCCCCCCCTCCCCAGCACTCAGCCCAAAGGGAAGTGATCATATTTATTTATGTCCAGGGATTGGCAGGGCCCCAGCTCTGGGGGATGGGGGAAGTTGGAGACAATGAAAAGAGAAAATAGGAATATATCGTTCAAATAACCTGGGGGAGGAGAGCACCCCCTCCACGCACAGGCTTTGGGCCCATCAGGTGAGAGGCCTCCCAGGAGCAGGACTGGTAGGGGCAGGTCTGCTAGGGCTTTGTGACTTCTTGTCTCCTCCCTCAGCATAGAATGGGGTTAGTTCCCCAGGAATATTTCCGTAACTCGAGTCCTGGGAAAAGTCTGGCCTGGATGTTTGCTCCACTCTTGAACCTGATATTGCCCGAACCTGAATCTCAGGTCCTCTCCCCCCTCCCCCAGGGTGGTGATCATGAGCTCGATCCTGGAGCACATGTGTGCTGACGTGCTGCAGCAGACAGCCACCCAGATCAAGTTCCCATCCACGGGTGTGGACACGATGCCCTACTGGAACCTGCTGCCCCCCAAGCGACCCATCAAGGAGGTGCTGACAGACATATTTGGCAAGGTGCTGGAGAAAGGATGGGTGGACAGCCGCTCCATCCACATCTTTGACACCCTGCTGCACATGGGAGGCGTCTACTGGTTCTGCAACAACCTGATTAAGGTACCTGGGGTGCAGCGGGTGTGGGCCAGACACCCACCCAGACCTAGGCTGGGGGAGCAGGTATCCTCGAGACTCAGGGAGACCTCTGAGAAAATACCTGGTAGCACCAAAGTCAGTCCTGTTCCCGCATTTCCCTGCACCCAGCCTGGTCAGCCGGGCTTCTCTGGGAGGCCTCTTAAGTGCTGTGAGAAGATTCCTTGGAACACAGAGGCAGGTCCTGGCCTCGGGGCTCCTGGGCTCTGAGGGAAGCCCCCTCTTCAGGGAGCTGTGGCCAGAGGCTGACGCGTAGTGAGGGATGGAGCAGTACCCGGGGCTTCCCCCTGTGTGCTCTCCCAGAGAACCCCGTGTTTGGAGCCCTCAGCTGCTGAATCTCCCTCCCTGGCCCCTCCAGGAGCTGTTGAAGGAGACACGGAAGGAGCACACACTGCGGGCGGTGGAGCTGCTCTACTCCATCTTCTGTCTGGACATGCAGCAAGTGACCCTGGTCCTGCTGGGCCACATCCTGCCTGGCCTGCTCACCGATTCCTCTAAGTGGCACAGCCTCATGGACCCTCCTGGCACTGCGCTCGCCAAGTAGGATTCTCTCAGAGCCTTGAGTCCCCACAGCACGGGGCCCAGGGGGGCTGGGCTGTGGGGAAGCCCTGTCAGCTGGGGCCTGATCAGCACCGGCACGGAAACCCTCTCTGGGGCCCTCTGACTTCACCTTCTTTCCCTGGAACCCTTTGCCAGGTTAGCTGTCTGGTGTGCCCTGAGTTCCTATTCTTCCCACAAGGGACAGGCATCCTCGCGCCAGAAGAAGAGACACCGTGAAGACATCGAGGTAGGGCGCATTCGTTCATGTGCTCAGAGGACATTTACTGGGCCTTCTGTGGTAAGAGACACCTTCCCTGGGTGGCTGCGTCAGGGCTCAGTTGGCCAAGCGTCTGTAAGGGTGACTGTGTGAGGGGGTCTGTCACTAGGGCTGTGGGAGGGTAAGGGAAGCTGGTCCTGCTGGAGATGCCGGCTGAGGCCTATGGGGAGCTGACTCTTCCTCACTCCTATGTGAGCTGCAGCTCTCCTCCCTGATGACAGGGAATTTGGGGACTCAAGGGTATAAAAGTGACTCTCCCGCCCTCCAGGATTATATCAGTCTCTTCCCCTTGGATGACATGCAGCCCTCGAAGCTGATGCGACTGCTCAGCTCCAATGAGGAAGACGCCAACGTCCTTTCGAGTCCCAGTGAGTCCCAGTGAGCGTGCGGACGGGGCTGGGCGGGCTGCTCCTTTCCTGGGAACTCACCCCCGCCTGGGAAAGTTGCTTGGTGTGGTCCGTGGCTGCCGCATATCTGCGGGTCAGAGAGAGTGTGGGGGAAGTTTGTCTCATCCCGCTCCCCACTGCGCTCTGTTTTCTACCTGCCGAGAGCCCAGGGTTGTTGGGGACCTCTTCCGAAGGACTGATGCTCTTCTGCCCAGACCCCAGCCCAGCCCCGCATGCACCACTGTCCCTTCCCCGTGCCTTACTCACCACAAGTGAGTTCACTGCCTCAGGCACAGTCTGTGCCATTGACTCACCAGCTCTGGCCTTCCTTCCCCTGAAATGGCCCCTGAGGTCTGGGCTGGGACACGGGGCTGCTCCCCACTCTTCCTGCCTGAAGAGCACCCCTTCCCCTCCAGGCCCCCTTTTCCAAGGGCTTCTCCTGTGGCACTTAATTTTTCCTGTTTCCAGAGATTTCTCTTGAGTCTAGACATTTCTCTAAGGCCTTTTAGGGATTAAATCACTAACTGTGCACTTGGGCAGAGGAAAGATGTTGAGGTCGCCACCTACAAACCCTGTGACCTTTGGCCACTCAGCAAACCTGAGTCTTGGTTTCTTTGTAAAATGGGATTGCGAGGATTAAGTGGCCTGATCCACGTGCAGGCCGCAGATGGGCGCCTGGCAGTGTTCACCAAACGTACTCTCTCCTCTCCCTGTGGGATGTCTGTATTCGGGGCCCCTCTGTGACTCTGGATCCAGGACCTTTCCCGGGCAGGCCCTCCATGCCTGACGAGTGAGGGCATCCCCTGGGAAGGGGGGTTTTGAACGCAGGAGGCCTTTTCCTCAGGCCCCCTCTGCCTGGCCCCACAGCCGACCGCTCCATGAGCAGCTCCCTGTCAGCCTCCCAGCTCCACACGGTTAACATGAGAGACCCGCTGAACCGAGTCCTGGGTGAGTCCTCCTGGTGTCCCTTCACCAGGGGTCCTCCTGGTGTCCCTTCACTCCTGCTATGTTGCCCCATCTCCCCGGCCGCTGGCTCTCCCATCACCCCCAGACTCCTATTTAGTCCCTCTTCACTCGTTTTCCTTTCACGCTTCCTCTTTTGGACGCCCCCATTTGGGGGGCATCCTGAGCACTTCTTTCCTTTTGCTTTCTGGTGCCACCACCACCTCCCAGCCTGACTCCTCTCAGCCCCTTCTCACGGAGTGCTCACTCTCCCCCCATTCCGCACAGCCAACCTGTTCCTGCTCATTTCCTCCATCCTGGGCTCGCGGACCGCTGGCCCGCACACCCAGTTTGTGCAGTGGTTCATGGAGGAGTGTGTGGACTGCCTGGAGCAGGGCAGCCGCGGCAGCATCCTGCAGTTCATGCCCTTTACCACCGTGAGTGCTTTGTCTCCACACCCGGCCGGTCCCCACCTTCGGGCTCAGATGGGGCAGCGAGTCTTAGTGGAAGCCTGGGGTTCAGTGACAGCCGTCAGAGTAGGAGGGGCCTCCTTCCTCCCAGGACACCGGGGCCACCACCAGGTAGCCCCAGTGAGCGGCCGTTTGTCCATCTGTGGCAGGTATCAGAACTGGTGAAGGTGTCAGCCATGTCCAGCCCCAAGGTGGTTCTGGCCATCACGGACCTCAGCCTGTCTCTGGGTCGCCAGGTGGCTGCCAAGGCCATTGCTGCTCTCTGAGAGGCTTGGAGTGGCTGCAGGGGCCAGCCGGGGGGGCCCACGGCTCCAGGCGCCCCAGAGGGGAACAGTGAGGAAAGATGAGACATCATTGCTCATATCCACGTGATGTAAGAACCCTTTGTCATTTCCAGATCATTCCCCTACTCTTGACATCTGACCTCTAAGACGTCTCCCAGTTTCTTTCTTTCATAATTTCCTCTCCCCCTGCCAGCACCTGAAGAATGTGAGCAGCCTGGCTCTTAGCCCAGGGCCCTCCACACCCCACACCCCCGCCCCGGCCCGCCCCCCCCCCCCCCAACAGTAGATGTACCTCTGAGGAATTTTTACAGGTGCAGGGTGTATATATACATATATTTTTGTAACACATGAGGGAAGTTCACCTTAGCTCATTTGTAAATAAAGATCTTTGTGGGTCCCTGTGTGACTCCAAGTGGTGTCAGTGTTTGTCCCACTGGGGCAGGGAACATCTTCTTGGAATCCCATATACTGTGCCCCAGGCAGAGACTCAGTCCTGTGGCTGAGGAGGTCTGGGCTCAGGTTCCTGTGTTTGTCCACTCAGCAGGGGCAGGCCTTCCCTTCCTCAGACATGCACTGGGCGATAAGGAGTCAACGCACGCCCGCCGCCTGCCCCCACACCCCAAAGTCAGATTTAACTCTGAAAAGGGAGAGGTTTTGGCTAAAGGCCCCACTGTCCTGTCCTGATGCTCTCCCACTAGGCCCAACCCCACCCAGAGTCTGACTGGCCTGGAGTTTGATCTGTGCTTTCCAAAAGAGGACTGGGGGGTGAGGGCAGGATCTGTTTAACCTTTGCTTGTCTTCTCCACACATCTCAAGCCCCGATTTCTTCAGGACCAAGCAGAGAGGGAGGGCTCTGAGCCACGTGGCTGGGGACTCTGGCCCTGCTCAGCCAGACCTTTCTTTTTTTTTCTTTTTCTTTTTCTTTAGTGTTTATTTTGACAGAGTGTGTGCACATGTGCACATGAGTGGGGACAGAGGATCTGAAGCGGGCTCTGCTGACAGCAGAGAGCCCAATGTAGGGCTCGAACTCACAAACTGTGAGATCTTGACCTGAGCTGAAGTCGGACGCTTAACCAACCAACTGAGCCACCCAGGTGCCCCCATCCTTTCTAAGGAGCCAGATGGGGAAGGGAAGTGAAAGATGCTCGAGGAGCCAAGGGGAAGCCTTGAGATGGGGGACTGGGGACCGGTTGGCCATCTGAACTTTCCTGAGTCTGGTGGAGGCACCCTGGAACCACATGCATCTTCAGCTGAGGACACAGGATTGCTTCCAACCTGCGGTGTGAAGCAGCCCCTCCAATCTCTGCATCTCACTCTCTCTCTCTCTCTCTCTCTCACACACACACACACACACACACACACACACACAACCTGCCCACTCACCCTGTGAGCTCAACAGCCCCTGAGGCTGAGACCAGCAGAGAAGTGGCAGCTGACCTGAGTTGCTCCCTGTCAGATCAGAGGCAGAACTTGAGGGAGAGAAGTACAGGGCTGGGAATTTGAGTTCTGACCCAGGTTGTCACCCTGAATTCAGATCCTAATCTGTAAAAGGCACTTACTCTATCGTTGTGGGCAGCTGTGAGTGTGGATGGGCTGGAGTTTATGGAAGATGATAAACTGACCAGCTCTGTGCAGACATTAAATCCTCCCTTGCTTTGGGCCAGTGTCTGTCTATGTCTGGACTATTAAGACTCCCCAATCCCACGTTCTCTCCCAGTATGGTTGTCCATCTGCCTTCTGTCTTCCCACTAGGCTGTGGCTCCTTGTACGTGCCTTGCCCACTGCTGTGTCCCTAGCACTTAGCTCAGTGCCTGCACAAAGCAGGTACAAGAGAAATCCATGCTAAAGGCGTGAATGTTGATGAGCTAGAGGACGGCCCTCTTCCTCCCTGCACCTCCTCTTTCCCTCCCTCTGGCCTCACCCCCCACTCAGCCCTCCCCCACCCAATCCCTGGCTGGGCACCAGCTGGACTCAAGAAAGAGGAAGAACGTTTACTGGAGACAAACAAAACACTTTATTATCACAGTTTGGCTACAGTGAGAAAGTGGGGGCAGAGGTGGAGGGTGAAGAGTTGAACGTTCCTCTCACTCCATCACACAGGCCCCGCACTCCCAGTCCCCCTCCAGCGAGGCCGGTAAGTGACTCTCTGCCCGGCCCTTGAGGAGTCAGAATCCTGACCCTGGTGAGGGTGGGGCAGGCATTAGAAGCCTGTCATTGTCGCTACGAGGCATCCAGAAAGATGAGAAATGTCAGCCATGCCTGGGCTCCCCATACTGGAAGTCAAAATATTCCCCAAAACATCTTGAAAACTAGATTCCCCAGCGAATTCGTGGGACCCCAGGGTCAAGCTTTCTGGCTCTGGCTGCCTCTGCGGCCTTTACTGTGTAGGGAAGGGGACGTGAGAAGCAAGGCCTAGCCCACCTGGCATGCGCCAGCCACTTCGGTGAGGCCAGAGCGAGGGAGGACCCGGTAGGGGAACACTGCTGTTTAAATATTAAACAGGGTTGTCTTGTCTCCCACTTGGGAGACTTCCTGATGCTCCTGAGGGACTCAAGGTGGGTACCCTTGGGCTAAGGGGTTCACTGGGGTTCTTCCCAGTGCCCACCACAGAGCCAGGCCAGGGAGCAGTCATAGAAATCAATACGTGGTATTTACCTATCCGCCTCCCAGTCCCGGGGACAGATTTTCTCCCTGCTACAAGCAGGAGAATGAAACTCAGAGGTGGCAGGAAGGACCCAAGAGTCCAGGGCTCCTTTCTGCTCTTTCTTGTCTTTAAATACTAGGTTTAAATAAGCATAAATATTAAATAAAGATAAATACACTCGTGGGGGAGGGTTTTTTCAGGGCTTGGTGAAGTGGCGCAGAGCACGGTATGCCACCTCCAGGAAGCTCTGCAGGTTGGAGGCAACCAGGGTGCCTCCTGCCCGGCGCTGGAAGGCCGAGGTGAAGGTTGGCATGGTGCCCTGGGTGGGCGGCACTGCAGGGGCCATCCCCACGTCTTCCATCTGTGGGGGGGAAAGATGAGATCAGCAACCAGGCAGGCCCTGCTGCAACACATTATTAAGTGAGGAAACGCAAAAGGCTGATGGGCTGTGGAAGATCACACGGTTAATGGTGGGGCCAGGCCTTGAACCCAGGTCTGTTTCAAGGTCCGGTGATCTGTCTCCCACCCTCATCTAGAGAGTGGGGAAGGGCCAGCAGCGAGGGGAGCCTGGGATGAAGTGGTAGCTCTTTACACACATGCCTGGGAGTGCTCCCATCCCGTTCCTAAAGAAGCGGGATACCCAAGCCTTCAGCCCAGTCTTTGGGGACCAGCTCAGTCCAGGCCCCGAACACTTGCCATTCCCAGCGAGGCTCTCACCTGCTGCCAGATGTTGATAGCAAAGTCGGTGATGTCCAGCTGCAGCATGTCCAGGGTGGGGGCTAACTCGGGGGATATCCCTGCCAGGGCCTGCAGGAGACCCTGGTAGAGGAAGAGGCCACTGTGGAGTTGACGCAGGCAGCCCGTCTGCGGGACAGAGTAGGGCGTCAGAGGTTGCTGCCCGGGATGCTCCTTTCGGGGCCCCAGATTGGAGCCTGGAGATCCAGGGAGACTTCCAGACCATCCTTCCCTCCCCTCATCGCCCTCCTCCCATCCAGAAACTCACCAGCTGCAGGGCCTGGCTGGAGCAGCTGCTCAGGGGAGCCTGGGGGATGCCCAGAGCGTGCCCAAGCAGCACCAGCTCCTCAGGGTGGCACAGCTTGTGGGCGGCGCACTGGGGACAGGAAGGATGCTGAGTGAGGGGGTCCTGATGGGGCTGGGCTGCTTCTGCTTCCCGAGTCCAAGTCCTCCCCATTTCTCCAAGATCTTCCCCTCCCTCCTGGTCCTGCCAGGCTGCTCAGCCCCATTCTGCCCTCCACTGTGATTCCAGGCAGCCGCTCCGAGAGCACCAAGAGCACCGTCCCTGCGAAGTCCCTGCGACGTTCTCTCCCCCCAGTTCCTGGCCAGCCTTCCGTGGCTCCACCTCTCCCTAATTTTCTCCCCATTCCCGCTGGGTCTCTCCTCTCCCATGTCCCTCCCTGATGATGTTTTCCTAGTATTCCCGTCCCCTCCCTCAGCTCTTGCCCCTTCCTCCCTCCATGCAGCCCTCTGGGTCTTCTTTCCTTCACCACCCCTCTCCAGCATCTTTGTCCCCTCCTGGCCTCTCACTCACCAGCCTCTCCTGCAGCGCTGTGCCATCAGCCTGGACCTTCCTCACTTGTTCTAAGCACTTGAGCAGGAAGCTCTGGGGCAGGGAGCTGGTAGGGCCCAAGGGGGTGGCTTCTTGCACCATCCAGAGTGCGCTGTGCCACAGCAGCAGCTGCAGGGCTGAGGGCAGATAGGGGCTCAGGAGACATGCTGTCCACTCCCGCCGGGGTCCCTTTCCAGGGCCCAGGTTCCCCCAGCCCCTCTACTACTCCATCCTCCCTCCCTGGGGCTGGGACACTCACCGGTCAGCTTCATGGGGCTCTGGGCAGCAGGCTTAGCAGGAGGTCTGGGTGGGTCTGCAGGCTCTGGGCTCTGGCAGGGATCAGCTCCAGAGGGCCTTTATACGTAAGCCCATGGAGGCCTGGAAGGAAATTACCTGGTGCTACGACTAAGGCTTAGTAATAACTTTATGCAAATTTGGCGTTCAGGACAATGCAGGGGGGCTGGGACAAAAAGCTGTTTGCGAAAGTTTTGTGAAATTGTGGAATCTCTGATCCTTCTTTGACGTCCAGTCCCCTTCAAACTCCCTTCCTCCCCTTAGCCCCACCCAGGCCCGAATTGCCCCAGGGTGTTTGATCAGAGCCACTGAACAAAGGCCGAGCCACTGATAAAAGCCCTGGAGGCTGGAGGCTGGTCAGACTGACTGGGGAAGAGGCCAGCCTCTGGGCAGCCCCTCCCTCCCTCCCCTGGATCTGCTGGAGCAGTCCCCTGGCACTCTCCCTTGGGATTCTCAAGCCACCTGCTCCCTAGGCCCCAAATTCTGGGAGGGAAGAAGCTAGTTTTACCCCCCAAACTCCCAGGAGGCTGCCTTCCTGAGTCCCCTCCTGATGGGCCAGGGGCCTGAGATAGGGACATTGGGGTCTTGACTCCCATCTCCACCCCACACTTTGATGGGCATCATCCCAGGCTCCTGTCGCAAACTGGTTAGCTGGGAACCCCCCAATCCCCCTCCATGACTCATTCCTTTAAGCCCCCGGAATCTTGGCAGAAACCAGAGGAAACCGGATGTCTGTCCCAAATGAAGCAAGACCTTTGAGGCTCTGAGTCTCTTGGTTCACCTGACCCTGCCCTTCCTCCTCCTCCCGCACTATGCCTCCCTCCAATGGTGTCCACCAGCACTTTGGAATTGGGGGCATCTGTGACGTATGGCTTCCCAGGCCAGGTTCACTGCCAGTCAGAGTGTGTGCTGCCCTGAGCTGGAGAAAGGCTGGGAGTGAGAAAGAAGAAGCTGCCCCAGCCTCAAATCCTAGAGCCAGGCAAGTCTTGGAGTCTGTTCTGACCCCAGTGAACCGGCGCCAGAGAGGAAAGTGCCTTGCCCAAGGTCATGGATAGCAGAGTCAGACTCACAGTTAGCCTAGGCCTCTGCCTCAGGCTTGAGGGTTTCCCACAGGACTTGGGGCCTGACCGACCACACCCAGGGCTGTCACTTTGTCCCAATTTACCTCGCCTCAGGCCAAGGAACAGATTTCTTTGGATGAGGAGTAGGTATGTCGGCCTGGGTGAGGCCACCTCTGGGGCTGGGGTGCCCCCTGGTGGCCACCGCTGGCAGGGACTCCACGTGCCGATCTGTTCACATCCTGCCTCTGGTCTCCTGTCCACCTCAGGCTAGGCAGTTGGCAACCAAGCACTGACTGAGACCAGGTGTATGCCCAGCTCTGTGGGAGCAGAGGGGTGGGTTTAGAACTGTTGGAGGTCAGGAGACTCATTTGCAAAACGTGCCCCTTTACCGTCCCCCAAAGAATCTCCAGAGGGCTCAGCTGGCTTCAGATGTTGTGCCGCACACTCTCCATACATTATTGAGTGTATTCCTTTCAACAAGCCCAGGAGGAAGGTACTAGAACCATTTCCCCTTTTACAGAAGATGAATATGACCTTGAAGAGGTTAAGTAACCTACCCAAGTAGCAGAACCAAGGTCTGCCCTGTGCCACAGTCTTAAACTCTTAACCATGGAATCTTTTCTTTAAAGCTTACTTATACTGAGAGAGAGTGAGAGCGAGAGCGAGAGCAAGAGAGCACGTGCAAGTGTAGGAGTAGAGCAGAGAGAGAGGGAGAGAGAGAGAGAATCCCAAGCAGTCTCCACACTGTCAGCCTGGAGCCTGATGTGGGTCTTGATCTCACAAACTGAGATCATGACCTGTGCTGAAGTCAAACACATAACCAACTGAGCCACCCAGTGCCTCAACCATCAAATCTCTTAATCAATGTTTGGACTTCCTCACCTGTGGCCAGGAAGTTCTAGACCCAGACTCCTGTCTTTATTGACAGTCCAAGTGTGTAGGGTGTTTGGTTGGGTGGCCAGAATGGTGAGAGGGCTCAAAGATCACAATTTGAAGAAAACAGGCTGTTTTGATTGGGGAATCAAAGGAGGGGGTTGTTGCCTGGTCTCAAGGGCTGGACGTGGGACAGGGAGTGAAAGCCACAGCCGGCTAGTTTCCAGATCAACAGAAGTGACTAGCGGTCACAAGTGTTAGAAGATGGAGTGGGCGGCTTCCAGGGGAAGTGAGTGGCCCATCCCAGAAGTGTTCTGGCATCCATTCCACAGGGAGAAAATCCAAATGTTGGCTGGCAATCATTGGGTACCTCTTATCTGTCAGGCACCTTCCATTACACTTTTGTCATTTCATCCTACAAACCAAGTGGAAGGATGTGGATTATTCTCATTATAGACAAGGGATAGCCTCAGACAAGTGAAGGGTCTTGCCCAAGATCACAGAACTGGTCAGGCGGTGGAGCCAGGCAGGATTTGCAGTCAGGCTTCCCTGTTGTTCCCATTACACTACCTTCCTGTTCAGATAAGCTGTACCTCTTGGAAAATGGCTCAGTCCAGACTTCGGCCTTACCCATGGGAGAATAAAGACCAGGTAGAGAGCCAGGGCTAGTTACTGGCCATGACGCACAGGCTGAGCTGGACCAAAACGATCTTGGGGCAAAGGGCCTGGCTCTGGAGACCCTTAGCTGTCATTCAGCCTTCCAGCTTCCAAAGGCTTTCCCTGGTGTTTCTTAATGGCCAGAACTGGCCAGCAACTTCCCCTCATGCTTCCTGTTTTCATCTGGTGCTGGACTTGGAGCATCTTTCTAAGGGCTGTGGAGTGACTCATTTGTTGCAGACTCGGCCTGTGAGCCAATTTATGTACACCTCGTGTCAAGAAGGGGTTTTACGTTTTTAAACGGATGGGCAACAAAAGAATATTTCATAACATGTATACATCATATGAAATTCAAACTCCAGTGTTCTTGAATAATTTCTTTACATATTACTTATAGTTGCTCTGAAGGGCAGAAGTGAATAGTTGTGACAGACTGTATGGCTCACGAGCCTAAAAAATGTGCTATCTGGCCCTTTGAGAAAAGGTTGCAAACCATGTGCACAGTGCCTATGTGCTAGGAGACACACAGTGATGTCCTCTGCGGCACTGTTAATATTAAACCAGTGCACACCAGTAGGGGAAGGGCTAAATAAACCGTGGTCCATCCATACCACATAGGCTTCCTTCCCCTGGAGCCCCTCACGGAATGAAAACTCAGTGAGGAAAGGAATTTATTGCTCTTAATAAAGCTGAATTGCTTTATTTAGCTGTTTCCCAGTGCCTAGGACAGTGCTGTGCATGGTATCACCACTAGATCTCAAAACCAATGGCGAGTGAAAACAGCAAGTTACATTCATGTGATACATCATTTAAAAGATTTAAAAACACACAAAAATGCTGCAGCAACTTCTTACTCAACACGTTTCTGGAGGCAAGGGAAACAAAAGCGAAAATGAACTACTGGGACCTCATCAAAATAAAAAGCTTCTTCACAGCAAAGGAAACAATCAGCAAAACTAAAAGGCAACCGACAGAATGGGAGAAGATATTTGCAAACGACATATCAGATAAAGGGTTAGTATCCAAAATCTACAAAGAACTTATGAAACTCAACACCAAAAAACAAATAATCCAGTGAAGAAATGGGCAAAAGACATGAATAGACACTTCTCCAAAGAAGACATCCAGATGGCCAACCGACACATGAAAAAATGCTCAACATCACTCATCATCGGGGACATACAAATCGAAACCACAATGAGATACCACCTCACACCTGTCAGAATGGCTAACACTAACAACTCAGGCAACAACAGGTGTTGGCGAGGATGCAGAGAAAGAGGATCTCTTTCGCATTGTTGGTGGGAATGCAAGCTGGTGCAGCCACTCTGGAAAACAGTATGGAGGTTCCTCAGAAAACTAAAAATAGAACTACTCTACAACCCAGCAATTGCACTACTAGGTATTTATCCAAGGGATACAGATGTGCTGTTTCGAAGGGACACATGCACCCCAATGTTTATAGCAGCACTATCAACAATAGTCAAATGGAAAGAGCCCAAATGTCCATGGATGGATGGATGGATAAAGATGTGGTGTGTGTGTGTGTGTGTACACACACACACAATGGATTATTACTCAGCAATCAAAAAGAATGAAATCTTGCCACTTGCAACTACGTGGATGGAGCTGGAGGGTATTATGCTAAGTGAAATTAGTCAGAGAAAGACAAAAAATCATGACTTCACTCATGAGGACTTTAAGAGACAAAACAGATGAACATAAGGGAAGGGAAACAAAAATAATATAAAAACAGGGAGGGGGACAAAACAGAAGAGACTCATAAATATGGAGAACTGAGGGTTACTGGAGGGGTTGTGGGAGGGGGCATGGGCTAAATGGGTAAGGGGCACCAAGGAATCTACTCCTGAAATCATTGTTGCACTATATGCTAATTTGGATGTAAGTTAAAAACAATAAAAAATAAAATAAAACCACAAAAAATACTGTATTTTGTAGAAGATAAAGTACAAAAACATAAAGCTGGAAGGCTACTTACGGAATTCATCAGAGCGGCTGCCTCTAGGGAAGTAAGGGAAGGGCCTGGGAAAGAAACAAGATGGGCTTCTGACTGATCTGTAATGGTTTTCCTTGGTTGAAAAAAATGACATGATAACCAAATGTCACCATTTATTAAACTTGGGTGGAAAAGTCCACAGGTATTTGTTAGGTCATTCTTTCTGCTTCTCTGTAGTTTTGTAATTTAAAGCAAAACTCAAAAATCAAAACAAAAAAAAGAAAAAAGAAAAAAACCCACCCAACCATAAAGTGGAGAACACAGTGAACTCTCCAAGCATAAAAAAGACACTAAGCTTCTCCAGGAAGAGAAAACCAAGCCAATGGGAACGAATTAAAAGAAACTTCCAGAAAGTGAGCAGAAAAATAGTCTATCATAGAGTCAAGGTGGGTGAGAACCAGGAAATCACGTCAAATGACCCCAACTCTCTGTAACAGGATGACATACTCTCCAATCTGTTACCAACCAGGAGAGGACCTGAGGCACTCTGGGCCAGGTGCTGACTCTAAAATTTGTTAGCATTGAGGGGCACCTGGCTGGCTCAGTCATTGGGCATGTGACTCTTCCCCACATTGAGTATGGAGACTACCTTAAAAAAGAAAAAAGAAAAAAAAAAAAAACAAACCTTGGGGCACCTGGCTGGCTCAGTTGAAAGAGTGTGCAACTCTCGATCCTGGGGTTGTGGGTTGGAGCCCTACCTTGGGTGTAGGTTAGTCTTTTTTTTTCTGAGAGAGAGTTTCATTACACTTGGGAGGTGGCAGAAGCTTCAGGGCAAGTGGGCAATGCCAGATTACTGTGATCAAGGCTGGGATGGGACCAGGACCCAAAACAAGGCCAGTTGAAAACATGCCTTTAATGGAAATTAGGGATACTGCAAGATGAAAATCTTCAGTTGGTAATGAACACACAAACAAGACTTCATCAAACCCAGTGTGCCAGGTACTGGGCAAAGCCCCGGGAGGACACAAATGCCTCTTCATGCTCTCGAAGAACCTACAAGCTAGCTGGGAAGATAAGTCTTTCACACCACCTCCTGAGAGGATCTGATCTCGAGCGAGTGTTCCAGATGCCAGGGGGATAAATCACTGTGAGGCAGGAAGCCTGGGGGAGGTGTAGAAATCCTCGAGGTGGAGAGCCAGAGCGTGGCAGGAGAGGGAATGCAATTAAGCAGAGACAGAAACCCATGAGGCCGTGTTCAGATAACAGCGCTTGGCAGGAACAGAGAACATGTACAGCAATGTCCCAGGCGCCAACAGAGAACAGCAGTAATTCAATGACCCGAGATGGGGAGCATCCCCGTCAGCGGCTGGGAGACGTCAAGACTGAGGCAGACACATATCCCCACTATCTGCAGCTGGAGCCACAAGGAGGCCCCTCCAGGCTGACCCAACTCTCACTCTCAGGGAACAACCCGTCTCCCATTCAGTAAGGGCCAGCTGGGCAAAACCTGCTCTCAACCTGCTGCTGCAGCCTCATCAGAGACCCTTCTCTCCTCTTGTAAACCTCCCGAGGGTCAGACCCCTGCCATTTCTTTGATCCTCTAGAGGTCTAGATTTTTTTTTTTTTTTTTTAATGTTTATTTCTGAGACAGAGAGAGAGAGAGACAGCATGAGCGGGAGAGGGACATAGAGAGACGGAGACACAGAATCAGAAGCAGGCTCCAGGCTCTGAGCTGTCAGCACAGAGCCTGATGCGGGGCTTGAATGCACAGACCGCGAGATCATGACCTGAGCCAAAGTCGGTCGCTCAACCGACTGAGCCACCCAAGCGCCCCTAGAGGTCTAGATTTTTAACTTCAGAGCCAGGTCATGGAATCTTATCCTTTATTGGACAGATGTGGGAAAGGAGATGGAGAGGTTTAGTGACTTGCCCAATACTGGCCAGCCAGGTAGATGGGAGAGAGGCCCTCCTGATGCCAGATCAGTAGCTCTTCACCCTGCCCTTGGCCTCATTCTCATCCACAGTCACATCAGGTCCCCAGATTACACTGGGGCTGGCCCTCCCAAGACCAGGAAGGAAAAATCTGGGTCTGTCAATACTGTAGGTATGAAGAGTGCAGTCTAGTTATTAAATGATGCACAAAGAGCTTTGGAGAACTTTTTATTGTTTAAAAATCATAATTGAGGCTTCAAAAAACATACAACCCAACACATGTCCCGATTCCAGTCCCGGACTTCCGGGAGAGCACAGATTCCCTCCCATCTTGCTGCCCACACCACTAGCCAGGACCCTGCCCTGGGGAGGCTGCCTGCCCACCCTCCTGCCCACCATGTGATATGTCACTGGCTGGGGAGGGGTCCTGGGGTGAGGTGGGGGTGACTGGCTCCCTGCACCCCTCACCCCCTGCACATATGCTGTGAGACATGTATGGTAAAGGGGCCAGTTCCCTGGGCAGGGGGCCCCAAGGGGAAAAGATAAAGAGCCATTCCCGACTCACCCCACTCCTCCCCAGCCCCCCAGCTCAAGGGAAGCTGTCATCATCATCTTCGGCCATCTCCTTGGCAAACTCCAAGTCCTGCTGCTCTCGCTCGCGCCGTTCCTGGGGCAAGAGGTGGGGTGAGGGCTGGGCTGCTGGGGACCAGTGAGGCTCTCTCACACAGTGCTTCACCGAGCCCACCCCACCCCAAGGTCAGGGACTGCCAGAGCTTCAGAACTACTCCCAGCCCTTACAGAAACTGCCCCCCACTCTTCCCTCTCTGTAGGGAAGTTTGAACTTTCAGTCTTATCCAAAGCAGAAAGCACCTTACCTCTGCAGACTCCAAGTCCTTGTTGTACGATTTGGGAGGAAACCTCATGGCCTGAATGAAGCACAGTAGAGACAGGAGCAAGATAAAGACAAGGCATGCACTGAACATGTTTATTGTGCTCCTTCTGTGTACTGGGCACCACAACATGAATTAGGCTATTCATTCTCTAGTTTAGTCTAGTGAGGAGCTAGACATGGAAGGTAATTACTACTATACCATGTGGCAAACACTGGAAATGAGAATCAAGACATTCTCACTGGCCAGGGAGGGGGACTGGCAGTGAGGAGGAAAACAGAGGAAAGGAACTGACTGCTTGTGGGAATGGAGGAAAGGCATTCCAGGCAGAGGTTTCAATGTGTGAAAAGGCCTGGCCTGAGTTCAGTGGGGCCAGCCGGGGGGTGGGGGTGGGGAGGGAGGAGAGGAAGGAAAGGTGGGTAGAGAGGAAAAGAGCACCTGGGAAGTGAGCCTAGAGACAAGGGGAACCAGGTCACAGAGGGCCTTTCATGTCTCCCCAAGAACAACATTTACCTGATTTTAAGCAAGGTCACAACATCCCTAGTTTCTTGGGGCAAGAAGAGGCCAGGAAATTTGGCAAACAGAGGGCACCTGGGTGGCTCAGTCCGTTAAGCATCTGACTCTTGATTCCGGCTCACGTCATGATTTTGGGGAGCCCTGGGTTGGGCTCTGCACTGACAGCACAGAGCCTGTTTGGGATTCTCTCCCTCTCTCTTTGTCCCTCCCCTCCCTGCTCATGTGTGCTCTCTCTCTCAAAATAAACTTAAAAAAAAAAAAAAAAAAAAAATTTGGCGAACAGTACCAGCACCCAACTCAGTGCCTGCCACAGGATAAGAGCTTAACGACCTTTTGAGGAACTAGATACCCACCCTACCTTTTCCACAATTCAGACTTCACTAAGTGTCTTAAGACAGTGATTTCGTTTAATGTCCTCAACCCTGCAAAACAGACAGGGCAGGTAATCTCCCCATCGGTTTCACAGATGGAGAAACAGAGGTTCAGACAAGGTGAAGGACTCAGATTTGGAAGCAAATCTGGAACCCTGTACTGTGAATCCATCTGGTTCCCTCCCGGGCCACCAGACCCTTAGAAGCAGGCGAAGGTCGTATAGGCCCACATGCCAAGTCCTTCATTCACTCTGGGACCCCCTGCCCTGCCATTCAGGGACTTTACAGAGATGGTCCGGGATCTAGGCCAACCTCCTCTGAGGAATTCGCAGGTGCTGCTAACCCCCCTCTACAGCCCCGGCTTCTCACCTTGACGGACATGTTGTGGATATCTAGACAGAAGGAGATGCGCTGGTGGAAGGCCAGCTGGGGCTCACGGGTGGAGTAGATATCAATCATCTCCTTGGACTGGACGTAGCCCTTCTCGTGGTTGATGCTGGCCTCAATGACACCATCCCGGATGGCCTGCCGGCCCCCAAATAAAGGAAAAGTCACCAGAAAGCCCATCTTCTAAATCTGAGAACATCCTGTCCTGTCCCTCTCCTCCTCACACTTGTACACTCACTCACGTACACACACTCTCTGGCAACTTCCTGGCCTCATTGTAAGGCCAGCACTCCCTGAAAAGACCATGCCACTACTGAACCCATTCCCTTCCTTGGCCAGTCTCCCATTCCCACCCCTTGAAATATGGCAGGAGGGTAGCAACTGCAGTCCCGGAACTGGCCCCACCTTGGCAACAATGAACTCTGCATCCTCTGGGCTATCCAGCTGCAGCTTCTGGGCGATGTCGGCCAGGGAGATTCGGGAATAGGAAAGGCTGATCATGCGCACACCTGGGAGAGGAAGGAGCACTGGGGTGGGCAGGGTGGCCACAGACCCTCTGCCCACCCATGGACACCCACAGGGTTGCCACCATCCCTTGCAGAAGCTGATCTGGGTCCTGCTCTTCCAGCAGCCTCTCAGACTCAGATCCACACCTGTCTTAATGACGTTGTGCCGTAGTCGGATGATTAGGGTATAGGTCCCATCTGCTTGAAACTTCTCTCCAAACTGGTCCAGGACCTGGTTGAACTTGGCAAGGTTTCCGGTCCTGACAGCTGGAGCGGGGAGGAGTGGATCAGATGATGCAAACGGGCAAACCCACTGAAAAGGCCACAGCGCTAGGGGTCTGGCAAGCTCTGGGAGCGGGACCACCCTTACCTTGAGTAAGAAGGAAGTAGGGCATGAGCGAGCGCTTGAGAGATGGCTGACGGAACTGTAGCCGGTCTGGGATCTCCCCAAGCAGCAGCTCCACCACAATCAGAAGCTTGTGCACCTGGCAGTGTGTGACACAGGAACACAGTGGGCAGGGAGCCCCAGCAGGAGGGAGAAGGGAGAGAAATGGGGCTTCAGTGCAGTCAGATGCATTGGGAAACAGTGAAAATGGCACTGCGAATTAGGCCCATGCAGAGCTGGGCGTGGAATTGAAGATCTGCCTCCAGAGCCAGGTACTGGGAAGATCTGCCTTTTTGCCCACACTGAGCCCTAAATTCCAGTTAATCTGGCTAATCCATACACACTGCTCTGCCATGGCAACAATCTGGAAGTACAGGCCAGATGGGTATGTCCTGTGGCTCCGAAATAGTGAGAAAACAGGGCTTAGTGGCCTAGGGAATGGAGTGTGGGTCAGCCAAAGATGCTGGTTAGAGAGGTGGATCGTTCCTGGAGGAGAGGAGGTGAATGTGTAGAACAAGTTATCTGGGTAGAGGCAGAAGCTCAGGAAGGGGACTGGCAGAACCTCAGTGAATGACCTGGGTATGGATGCAGAAGGCTGGCTGGAAAATTTGGCCCTTCCTTCTCCATAAAACTGTGAGTACCTCTGTGCGTCTACCATGGATTCAGTACCATGGGAGGAAAACCGTAAGAGGGGTGACGCCTAGCAATTAAGGAGCTTCCTACCAAGTGGGACGAACAGGAACACAGACAGCTAGATCGTGTGATATCAAGAGTCACAAGAGAAGTAAGGGGTTAAAATGGGTAGTGGGCTGGGGGTACCCGGGTGGCTCAGTTGGTTAAGTGTCCAGCTTTAGCTCAGGTCATGATCTTGCGGCTCATGAGTTCGAGCCCCACCATCAGGCTCTGTGCTGACAGCACAGAGCCTGGAGCCTGCTTCGGATTCTATGTCTCCTCTCTCTCTGCCCCTCTCCTGCTCGCGCTCTCTCTCTCTCTCTCTCAAAAATAAACATTAAAAAAAAAAAATGGGTGGTGGGTGATCATGCCCACACCCACCCATATAATACCCATAATGTTGCCCAGTTCCCTGGAGTAATCCATGAGTGAGGGGAAATGCAGGAAAAAGGCTAAAGTTAATATATGCCATAGGATTCTGATGAAGCAGAAAAAAGGAAGGAGGCTGTTTCAGTCAAGGAAACAGATTAGAAAAGAGGTGGATAAGTGTGAGGACACACCCCAAGAAAGTCTGGAAGGCGATGAAAGATGATGGGCCAGTCTAAGGACGTGCTGTTTTGAAAACCAGGCTGAGCTCAGAGTTTGGAGACAGTATGCTAGTATATACTCACTAGCTAGGAAATGCTGAGTAACGAAGTCCTTGGTATCCTAGTCCTTAAAATAGGTGGCAGTGGCACTGGACCGTAATGCCCAGCCTGCCTCACAAGACTGTAATGCTCTATTGTGCAGGTAAGGCAGAGCAATGCAAGCTTCCTGGGCAAGGCAGGCATGGGCCTGGAGCTCTTTTTAGTTAGGCAGTTGTGTGGAAGCTGGGTTGGTAAAGGGGAGGATGATGACCAGAAATGCTAGTGGCCTGAACAAGGGCACCAGTGATACCAGAGAGGAGACAAATACAAAAGACATGGGGACAAATCAACAGATAACTTAGTGATGTGGAAGGAGGGGTGGTGGTGGTGGTGAGTCTGGGATGATCCTGAAGCTCCTATCTTGATTGGGAGAGCAGAAGGAAGGACTGGTAAGGGGTACTCAGAGGGGTTTGCTTTGGACAAGCTTTGTGTGAGGAGTATCTATACAGAGATGTGTGGTGGGAAGCTGGATTTGTAGATCTGGTGTTCATAAGAGGGGTCAGAATTAGTATCAAGCTGAAGTCTGAACCCCCAAACTCATATGTTGAAGTCCTTAACCCCTCAGGACCTCAGAATGTGACTACACAGGCACCCCTCAGCGATATCACAGGTTCAGTTCCAGATCACAACAAAGTGAGTATCACAATAAGGTGAATCAAAGGACTTTTTGGTTTCCCAGTGCACACAAAGTTGTTTACACTGTACCATAATCTATTAAGTACGCAATAACATTATATTAAAAAACAAAAAACACTATATGTACCTTAATCTGAAGATATCTTGTTAAAAAACGTTATCATCTGGTCTTCCAACAAGTAGTAACCACTGATCCCGGATCAGCATAACTGATATCATAATGAAAAGTTTGAGGGGTGCTTGGGTTGCTCAGTCAGTTAAGTGTCTGACTCACGGTTTGTGAGATCAAGCCCTACATGGAGCTCTGCACTGACAGCAAGGAGCCTGCTTGGGATTCTCTTTCTGCCCCTCCCCAGCTCATGCACGCACTCTCTCTTAAAATAAACTTAAAACAAACAAACAAACAAACAAACTTTGAAGTATTGTGAGGAAGACCAAAATGTGACACAGAGACATGAAGTGAGCAAATGCTGTTGGAAAAATGGTGCCGAGACACTTGCTCATTGCAGGGTTGCCACTAACCTGCAATTTATAAAAAGCGTGTATGTGCGAAGTACAATAAAACAAGGTATGCCTGTATTTGGAGACAGAGCTTTTAAAGAGATAATTAAGGGGCATGAGGTCATATGAGTGGGTCCTAATCCAATATGACTGGTATCCTTATAAGAGATTAGGATACAGTCAGGCAGAGAAGGAAGACCATTTGAAGAGATTAGAAGATGACGGCCATCTATAAGGAAGAGAGGTCCTTAGGAGAAACTAACCATGCGGACACATTGATGTTAGACTTCTGGCTTTCAGAACTATGAGGAAATAGATCTCTGTTGCTTAAGCCACCCAGTCTGTGGTAGCTTGGTGTGACGGCTCGAACAGACTAAGATAGTTAGAAACGGATTCTGGTGAAGCATGATGGAGGTCTGTGTTAAGCCATGCAAGCAAGGAAGCTCACCCAAGGAGAGAATGCGAGTTTCACTATGGGTGAATAAGCTTTCAAAGTGCTGTAGACCCCACTTTAAACCTGAGGCCTCTTTTTACACATTTTCCTTCTCTCTGCTTTACTTCAAGCTAGCTTCTCTTTTTCCATCCCTTCCTAGCTCCTCCAAGGCCTTGGCCCATCACCTGTTTGCTTAAGTCCCTCTGGGTGGAAGTTTCCCTAACTCTGCTTCTTCCTCTCTCAAGCAACCTCTCCATCTCTTTCCTGGCCAAAGATCTCTCACTCTAGCCCTTTCTGCTCCTTCCTGCTGCCTGGCTCCACCACAGAAAACTCTGAAACCTTATCCATCTTTACCAGAGTAAAGTCTGGTTTGAGAATCCTACTTTACCCCACAATGTCTCTCTCCAGGACACAACAATTTATATGCTAATTACCTGTGTTTTCAGAAACTTTAGTGTATGTCCTATGTTGTAAGTAATCAACATTCTGCACATGTACTGTGTATGTCTGAAAAGCCATTCCCTTCTGGAAAATTCTACCAATTTGCAAGCACCAGATTAAATTTAACTTTTTAAAGATGTTTTTAATTATTTGACCAAAATCAAACCTGTCTTTGTTTTTTTTTTTTTTATTTTTTTTTTTCAACGTTTGTTATTTATTTTTGGGACAGAGAGAGACAGAGCATGAACGGGGGAGGGGCAGAGAGGGAGACACAGAATCGGAAACAGGCTCCAGGCTCCGAGCTGTCAGCACAGAGCCTGACGCGGGGCTCGAACTCATGGACCGCGAGATCGTGACCTGGCTGAAGTCGGACGCTCAACCGACTGCGCCACCCAGGCGCCCCAAACCTGTCTTTCTTTGAACTTCTGAACAGAAACAGACCAAATCTCAACTACACTGACTTAATCATTGTACATTTTCATCCTCTCCTCTTTCAAGCGCACTAGGAGGTAGAGGTCACGTTGACGTGGAACAGAGGTTTGTAGTCGAGAAACCTGGGTCCAAATTCTGGCTACCAGGCTCTGTGACTTTACAAAGGTTCTCAAACCTTTCTAGGTCAATGTTCTTTACCTATCTCACAGTGCCTAATACCAAGGTCACCACTCAAAAAAAAAAAAAAAAATACTAGGGTGACTGACAGCTATTAGGTGGCCAAGGTTTATCTCCACCCAAACCAGTCAGCCTTATGGAGATTTTCTGGATTCCCTGGCTACAGAGAACACTGCTCCCAAATGGGCATGTGAGAAACCAGAGAAGAGCCTGGGGATTCTCAACATAATCCGGGCCCGTGCCTGGAATGACTGTAAAGAGCGCTGGGGCAATGGGAATATTCTAAACCTATCTACCAAGGAGAATACTCTCTCTGAACATAACCACCAGAGGTGCAGCTAGTATCTGCTTAATGTGCTTTGACCAATGTTATTACCCATAAATGCACTATGCACAATGATACACCTTCTGGATAATGAAGGTTAGGGACACCTTCCCTGGCCTGTGTAGGGAAAGAGAACCAAAGCCTTATCAGATGAGTAAGTAGTGTAGGGATGAGAACTGCTGCTCACCGTCTGTTTGAAGCCGACAGCTGTGTGCTGAGGGGCCTTGCGAAGGGCATTGGTCATTGTTCTCCGGGCCTCTGAGTACTCCAACTGAATAGCTTTGATTCGCCCTGGGGGTAGAGAAGGGAGTGGGTCAAGAGAATGGCATCATCCAAAGCCCCTTGCAAACCAGTGTCAAATGGGTGTCTCATGCACCAAGTGAGCCTGAGACACCTTCTGATCTGACTCAAGGGTCGGGCCCATCGCTCACCTGTGTAGTAGAGGTACCTGGCCCACTCATTGTTGTTGGCCTGCTCGGGGAACACGGACTTGGACACCAGCTTCTCAGCCTGGTCGTACAAGCTGTAGTGTAGGTAGTTCCGCAGCAGGAGGTTCAGCAGGGTGGCCTGCCCATCCGCATCATGCCGAAGGGTGGCTGTCCGGAGCCGAGCATGCAAGAAGCTTCAAGAAGGAAAGAAAAGAGATATCAAGGCGCTCAAATAAGAACTCTTTGAATTGCTTTGACCTCTCCATTCTCTCTCAATTCCAAAAAAAGTGACACAGACTGCTTTTCTGGTTTTTCACTGAATACTCAACTATTGAGTGCCTGCGGCGTGAAGCACTATTCTAGGTGCACCAAAAGGACACAACTCTGCATTCTCGTGGGGGTGACAGACAATGATCATGATAAGTAAGTGTGTTACTTAGCATGATAGGAGGAGATCAGGGCTATGGAGAAATGAGGGTAAGTGTAATAGGGAACACAGGAGGTGAGGAGGATGGGGTTGCAATTTTAAATAGCTTGATCAGGGTAGGACTTGCTGAGAAAGGAACAATTAAACAAAGGCTTGAAGGAAGTAGGGAGAAGAGCATTCTCGGTAGAGAGAAGAGCGTGCCTGTCATGCCCCAGGAAGAGCAGGGAGGCCAGTGTGGGGAGTCAGGCGAGCAGAGGGTGCTGGAGTCAAGAAGGCAGTAACAAGGGCCGGAGCACATCAGGCTTTATGTGCTATCACGAGGACTTCAACTCTTCCCTGAGGAAAATGGGGAGCCACCACAAGCTCTAAGCAGAGGAGTGAAATGTTTTCTAGCCTGTCCTTCCACCCTTGACCTACCAGTCAGTACTCCCTTGATGTGGAGTAAAGGGAAGAGCCTGGGGGATAGTTCTTAACTTTAGGGTCAGACCTTGGCCACCCGTACCTGCGCACCACATCCAGCTTGTCCAGGAACTCATAGACCCGGGCATGATAGTAGTAACACTTTGCGGCCACAAGGTCCAGGGCCCGGCGGTTCTGAGTGCTGATCTTCTGCATTAGGTCATCAGAGATCTTCTGTGCCTGGGGAGGCAGCCAAAAGAGAATCTAGTGGCAGTTCCTCAAAAGCTTGGACATGGAGCAATCACATGAACCAGCACTCCCCTTCTACGCATAAATCCAGGAGAACTGGAAACACGTTCACATAAAAGCTTGTATGCAAATGTTCACAGCAGCATTATTATTACCAAAAAGTGAAATGATCCCTCCAAGTGCCCATCACTGGATACATGGATAAACTAAATGCAGCATATCCCTACAATGGAATATTATTCACCCACAAAAAGGGCTGGACTACAGATCCACACTACGACATGGACAAACCTACAATACGTTATGCTAAGTCAAAGAAACCATACATAAAAGGCCACGTATTATAGAATTCCATTTATATGAGATGTCAGAATAGGAAAATCCATGAGCCAGAAAATGGAGATGAGTAGTTGCTGGAGGCTGGGGGGAATGGGGACTGACTATTAACAGCAATGGCGTTTCTTTTGGGGGTGACGAAATTATTCTGGAATTAGACAGTGATGATGGTTGTACAACCTTGTGAACACACCAAAACCCACTGAACTGTACACTTTATTTTTTTATAACTGTTTTTAAAGTTTATTTATTTTGAGAGAGAAAGAGCCTGAGTGAGGGAGAGGCAGAGAGGGAGAGAGAAGAGAATCCCAAGCAGGCTCTGTATTGTCAGTGCAGAGCCTGACACAGGGCTCAAACTCACAAACTGTGAGATCATGACCTGTGCTGAAATCAAGAGTCAGACGCTTAACTGACTGAGCCGCCAGGAGCCCCATAATTGATTTTATATCTTCTTTTTTTAAAGTTTACTTATTTTTGAGAGAGAGAGAGAGAGAGAGACAGAGAGAGAGGGAGGAAGAGAGGTGAACTAGCAGGGAAGGGGCAGAGAGAGGAGACAGAATCTGAAGCAGGCTCCAGGCTCTGAGATGTCACAGCAGAGCCTGGCGGAGGGCTCAAACCCAAAGGCTGTGACATCATGACCTAAGCTGAAGGAGGATGATTAACTGACTGAGCCACCCAGGCGCCCTTCATTTTATTTTAAGTACTCTGTGTCCCCAATGTTGGGCTCGAACTCATGACCTGGAGACCAAGAGTCAGACGCTCTACTGACTGAGCCAGCCAGGTACCCCCGAATTGTACACTTTAAAGGGGGTGAATTATGGGGCACCTGGGTGGCTTAGTCAGTTGAGCATCCGACTTTGGCTCAGGTCATGATCTCACAGTTCATGGGTTGGAGCCCTCCCATAGGGCTCTGTGCTGACAGCTCAGAACCTGAGCCTGCTTCAGATTCTGTGTCTCCCTCTCTCTTTGCTCCTCCCCCACTTGCACACACTCTCTCTCTCTCTCAAAAATAAGTATTAAAAAACTAAAAAAATAAAATAAAATAAAGGGGTGAATTATATTTAGAAACAAACAAAAACCAACTCAAGGCAAGGCAAGGAAAAAACAAAACAGGAAATTGAGAGGGACCTGTCATTTCTTAAGCATGCTCTTGGGACAGTGGCTGTGATGGCAAAGAAGTTGGCCCCAGTCAGAGGGAGAAGTGGTAGAGCAGTATCCATGGAGTTGTTCAGTCTCATGAAAAGAGCTGCTACTTATTGAAATATTGTGGAAGCTTACTATATGCAGATCATTGTGCCAGTATTTTACTTAATGCCAACAATGATCTTGTAAATTGGGCACTATTTTCCCCATTTGACATAAGGCCAGGAGAAATTAATTTGCCTAAGGTATAGCTGGGATTTGAACGTTGGTTTCTATCTCCAAATCTCTATCCTAACAGAATCCACGACACCGGCACTATGCCACAGACAAGCACAGAATGGTGGCCGCCAGCCCCTTCCCATGGTGTCTGAATGGGAGCTGAGGGGGTTTCCTGGATGTGGAGTTAGGTGTGTTCCCACATGGGGTAAGAGTCTGGGGGGCTGTTTAAGAGCCCAGTGATTCTCTCCATTTCTTCACCAGAGACAATCTCTCCCACAAAACCCATGCACTGCTTGAGACATGTTAGCCTTGCCCACTGGCCCTGGATACCTCTTTGTAGCGTTTGCTGTTCATCAGGAAGATGACCACGAGGAGCTGTAGATAGGCTTCCACCTCAGGCAGGAGGGGTGCTGATGCAGCTTTTCCTGTTCGGGGACGGAACTGTAAATCAGCTTCGGTGTCCATGGGCTAGGAGAAGACATGAATTACTGTGGAAAAGCTCAGTCAGATCAGCCAACCAAGAATTTACTAAACACTCACGATGAATGCCTACTATGTGCAAGATTTTTCTAGGTATTGGGGATACAAAAATAAAGATGGCACACAGTCACCTTCTGAAAGAAGTCAAGGAGGCTGGCAATAGAAACAAGAAAAGGGTTACAGGAATGTAACAGACATCTTTACAGAATATAATGGGGACAGAAAGGATGATGTAAGGAGCCCTCAAAAAACCTACAATCTAAGTAGAGATTAAACCACCACACCTGGAACCACTGCAAATTTGATCAGATAGGGTTTAATAAAGTAACATTAATTCTAGAGATGAGATCAAGAATAATGAGATATAATTTTTTTTTGTGGGAACAAAGGAAATTTGGGGGAAGTGACATATACATAGTACTTATTATCAGATCTAGTCACCAAAGCTGGAATAATATGCAACAGATCAAAAAGCAAACATGTTGGGTGAATTTAGAGGTATAGGGTTAAAAAACATTCCAGGTGAGGTTGGGGGGAGGGTGCTTTCTTGTTCCCAGACAATACACTCTTCTTCATCATTCCACTTCAAGGGATTGAGTTTTCACATCCATGGAACAGCCTGTGAGCGTATAGGATTTTAGTGAGATGAAGGTGGCTGAAGGGACAACGTGGTTTGAGAAGGGTCAGGACCTGTACATAAGGGGGATTTTACAGCCGGAAAGGAAAAGGAGAGGTCTTTCGTGGCATGGAGACCACTGCCTGCACCAAATTTCATCAGCATTCACTATGTGCCAGGGAAGGTTCTAAGACATTCCTTTACTCAGCCTCATCCCCCGAATCTGTTCACCACATTTAACAATGAAAATGAGGCATAAGGAGGTTAGGTCACTTGCTCAAGTCCCACAAGTACCAAATGGTATAGCTGGGGTTCAAATTTGACTCCACCTCCAAAACCTGTATTCTTTTTTTAACATTTTATTTTGGTTTTTTATTTATTTTTTGAGAGAGAGCACACTCACACAAGATGGGAAGGGGCAGAGAGAGGGAGAGAGACAATCCTAAGCAGACTCCACCTCACAAACTGTGAGATCATGACCTGAGTTGAGATCAAGAGTCAGACGCTTAACTGAGCCACGCAGGTGCTCCCAGAACCTGTGCTCTTAACCACACTTTTATACGTCCTCTTCAGTGAGGATTCAGAGGTGGTGGTACCTTCTCCTAGGACAATGGAGACACCACCCAACTGGAGGAGAGTGCTCGTGCTGAGGAGCAGCGTTAAGTGAGTTTGGTTCAAAGGGTCCTGATTCCCAGTTTTTTTCCCTGACTCAGAAGAATGACACTATAGGGCAGAAAGATGGTTCCCTTGTTAGGGGACAAATGAGTCTTAAAATGGGCTGCTTTGGTTCACTACTCAGCTACAGCAGGTAATCAGGTCTTCAGGATGGGAAACATTACACCAAGGGGTGGGGTGGGGGGATGTGGTCTGAGACCAAGCCTGCATCCTTTAAGCACCTGACTCACTCACCTCTTCCAGGAAGGGTAGCAAGAAGTCTCGAGTGGCATTATTTGAGGTGAAGAAGCCATGTACAGCCTTATACAGAACGTAGTGGTTGAGGCGACGTGATGTGGAAGGGAGCATCCGCAGGGCCCTCAGCACAAATCGAGGCTCCTTGCCCGAAACTGCCTTCTCCAGCTGTTTCACATGCTCTTTAATGTCTGTGGAGGACCACAGAAGAAAACAATGTTACTTCCAATTCTTCCTATTCCCTCCCACCCTCCAGGCAAGTAGTTCTAGGGAACCTCTTATAAAAGGGCAAGATGTAGCCAACCACTTCTTTTGCCTAGTAGGGTTAAGCAATACTTACAGATGCCAAATAATGATTTTAAGACATAACCAAGAGACAAAAATTAAAGCTGGGGTAGGGGAAAGGGTAGAGGGTGACAGAAAGAAGAAGGTAAAGAGAACAACAAAAAACAAGACAAACACATGGAGATTTAACAGATCTCTATACAGGAAAAGACTTTCTAAATGTAAACAATGGTAGAGGGGCACCTGGCTCAGAAGGCTCTTGATTTTGCCTGTCATTATCCCATGGTTTGTATAGGACTTGGCACTAACAACACGGAGCCTGTTTGGGATTTTCTCTCTCCCTCTCTCCGCCCCTCCCCACCCTCTCTTTTTCTCAAAATAACTTAAAAAAAAAAAAAAACGCAATGGGAGAAGTCATACACATACACACACACGTGCGCGCACACGCATGATGAACTCCACTCTAAAAAATCCTTCCGAATAACTGAACAAAAAAAAATTTGCAACAAATGTGACCAGAGAGTCATGTTCTTATTTTACAAAGAACTTGCATAAATAATTAGGACAAGTAAAAATGAACACAAATGGGGCGGCTGGGTGGCTCAGTCAGTTAAATGTCTGACTTCAGCTTGGGTCATGATCTCACGCTTTGTGGGTTGGAGCCCAGTATCGGGCTCTGTGCAGACAGCTCAGAGCCTGGAGCCTGCTCTGGATTCTGTGTCTCCCTCTCTCTGCCGCTCCCCCACTCAGAGTGTGTGTGTGTGTGTGTGTGTGTGTGTGTGTGTGTGTGTCAAAAAAAAAACATTAAAAAAAACCACAAATAGACAATACAAAAAGAAATATAGCTAACTGACATGAAAATACATTTTACTAGCTTTTGAATAATTGCAAATGGAAATGTTTTCAACTACCAAATTGGTAATATTTAAGAAATCATAACAGAGTTACCAGTGAACAGGATATTTCTGATGGTATAACATAAATCAGTACAGTTTCTCTGGACAATACCTGCCCAAAACCTTAAAAACGCCTACCCTTTCAATTCAGGCATATTTAGAATCTATACTGAAGAAATAATTGTAAAGGTAGACTAAAAACCTGGTCACAAAGATGACTGTTGAAAAATTATTTATAACAGTAAAAAACTGGAAACTAAAGTGTCTAGGAATAAGGGAATACATTTCATTGGTAGTTTCTTAGTTACCTTTGTACACTTAGCATAGGGTGCCTGGGTCCCATCAATGACACAGTAATGGTAACTGCTAACATTACAGAGAGTTTACTATGTGTCCATCATTAGAGAGAAAACCCAATGAACAATCTGGTTCCACTTGACCCAGAGCTGGGAAAATAGCACAAGGGTCACAGTGGGAAGCTCTGTCTACCCACTCCAAATGTGGACAGGATCTCTAAGAAAAATGTGAATTTGGAGGAGCAAGAGGGCTGTAAGAAACTGGAAACAAGCACTTAGGAGAAAAGAAATGGAGGAATTGGTTCATATTTTAGGTCGAAGATATTAGGAACTCAAAGATGACACCTAAAAACTTGCAAGTCTGTAAAATGTTTAAACTCTTTAGAAACAGGAGTAAGGGAGCAGAAGTACATTGGGATTGTTGGGGAACCTTCGTTACAGAAACAAGAAAGCAAGATACTGAGTAGAAAGTCTTAGGTGAATTTACTAGAGATAGCTGGCAAAAGAAAACTTTTGTAGTCTTAAAATTCAAGGGCCAGTATTCTGCGTCACCCTGACACCCTCTATACACAAATACAAACACTGGTTTCTGGTGGGATCAATCATATGCTGGGGGCGTTAGAATCAGTTCGGTGGATGTAAACAGAGTAGGTCAGAGAAGACCTAGAAGAGGGAGTCTACAGGCCCAGTGAGACCTACTTCTAGATGCAACTCAGGCAGAGGAAGGAGGTGTGTGTGAAGGGAGGAGTCCGGAACCTGGAGAGAAGGTTCAGTTATTGGGACTGGGGTCGGGAGTGTCAGGGGACTGGAGGTGGGCACTGGGGATATTCCTAAAGAACCGGGGATGGTGAAAGCTGCGCTCCGGATCCCGAGGAGCGCTGTCATCCGTGATCACAGCACGTCCCCGGCCCGGGCTCTCGTACCCTCCAAGGTGACGGTGTCCAGCTCTCGCTGGGAGTGCTCAGCCGCCGCCGTTTTGCTGTCAGCTTCTCCCGCTGACGCGCCACCCGCCGCCGCCTCCTCTTTCATCTCCACATCCTGGGGAGTCGGGGGCGGCGGTGGTTCTTGCTCCCCTCCGCCCGGCGGCGGCTTTGCCTTGTCCGCGCCGCGGCGGCGCCCCGAGCCCTCCTGTTTCATGGTGCCCGGGGTCGCGGCCTAGTCCGGGGACAGAGACCGGGGGTTCGCGTGAATCCTCGCACCAGAAATCAGGAACCGAGCCGGGCCTGCACACGAGCGCGGGCTCGCGACGGGCCGCACGATGACTGAGCAGCTGCAAACCCTTTCCCGGCGCTGGGCCTTCTGGGAAACGCCAGGCCCGGCGGGCCGAAAGCCGAGTCCACAAAAGGGAAAGAAATCAACAGCCGAGGTGCAGGATGGAGGCGGATCTTCAAGGAAGGAACGGGGAGGAGCCTGTATGGGTTTGCCCCGCTTTCTTTGGAGTGCTTCAGTGTGTTGATTTTCTTGTGTTCCTCTCGGGTGCATTTCCACGCACGTCCACGAGATGTCCCCTCAGCCTCCAATCTGGGATACCGCGGACTCTTAAGAGCGCCCGAACCGACGTGGAGTAGGTAGGGCCTTATCGTAGAGCAGGGCGTGATGGCGTCATGAGTTGCCGGGCGGTTTCTTGCCCCCACTCGCTCAGTCTGCCCCCAGTTTAGGATAGCGATCGAGATTCTCGAGGCTCGTAATCAACCGCCGTCCAGTGCATCCAGCGCGTGGGCAGAAGCTACGAAAGAGATATGTGAGCCCCGAACTGGAGAGTAGGAGGAACTCAATGGGATTCAGACTTCTTGTCAGATTTTAGCTAGTGCCGAAAGTAAGGCATAGAATCTTTGTAGCCTGGGAAGGCGGATGGGGGTGGGGTGGGGAGGAGAGTACCCTTGTGTACAATCACTCCAGTATAAAATATACGGGACCACTCTATGTGTGGCACAGGGCCAGCATGTTCGGGGCGCGAGGTTATAAAAACAGCCCTAGTATGTAGTCTGCTAGAAGCTCCGCTCTGCCGTGTATTGTGAGGCGGGAGGAAAGCCGGTGGAAGCCCCTATTGGGCGAGGCTTCAGGGAGTCTGCGGGGTGCCTGTTTGCCTCCAGACACTGTAGTGAAACGGGGAGCAGAATAATAGTGTACCTAAAGAGAATCTAAGAATCCCCAGGGGGATGAAGTTGAACCAGAAACCCTGTCCACTTATTTTTCAAAGGAATCCTCCAGTGATTCTGCAGGAGGAGGATACAGGTTCCAACTTCTTAAGACAAAAAACAAACCAAAAACAAACAAACAAACAAACAAACAAACAAAACCCTCCCTCCCTAACTTGGAACTTGTATCTCTTCTCTTGATGGAAGTCCTGAGGTGTTTGTTTGTTTTTTACAGAGTGACAGAAGTATATTAATGGTTAATGTTTAACTTTGCACATAAATCTAGTTTGAAAAAGATATATTAGTAAATAAGTACCTATTTTTTCCCAAACTTTAAAAACTTACACGAAACCTGGGATAAATGTACTGAAATTAGATTTCCTAGGCAGCACTAGAAAACTCTGTGGTGGAAGAGTATTTGCAAAGAGGAAAGCAGCTACAAAATGAGAATTTCAGAACTAGAGGATAATCGACTGAGCTGTCTTTCAGATACAATTTGTGTGACGCTCTTTTCCATGTTTTGGTCCCTTCCAAATTGTGTTATTTTCTAGAAAATCAGCATAAAAAACATTACAGATAATGTCTTATATAAAGATGTCTTAGGGGCGCCTGGGTGGCGCAGTCGGTTAAGCGTCCGACTTCAGCCAGGTCACGATCTCGCGGTCCGTGAGTTCGAGCCCGGCGTCGGGCTCTGGGCTGATGGCTCAGAGCCTGGAGCCTGTTTCCGATTCTGTGTCTCCCTCTCTCTCTGCCCCTCCCCCGTTCATGCTCTGTCTCTCTCTGTCCCAAAAATAAATAATAAATAAATAAATAAATAAAGATGTCTTATATGCTGATTTTCTAGCAAATAATACAATTAAAAATTACTCCCCAGAGCAAAAATCTGCAATAAAATGTGTAATAGCTTGTGTATAGTAGCTAGTTTAATAAAACATTATCCAAATAATCAGTTACTACTGTTGAAAATTTATAGTAAGAAATATTAAAAACAACAAAAGACTGTCTCTGTTCCCAAATTTAGGCCTATTTAAATGATTTTCAATATAGCCTAACCCAATGTAGGGGTTACATTTAATAAAATCTTGCTGACCAGACTTCTAAGACTGTGATTATGTAGGTGGTCCACTAGGATCAGTTGGTTCCCTTGCTTAGCTGAATTATATTAGATTCCTACCATGTGTTTCTCAAATTGAGGAGAATCATTAGGAAAAGATCCATCATCCACATGCTCACATAAAGCCTCTCTCTCCACCTCGTACCCATGTCCCACTCCCTGTAATAAAAACTGTAAGTTAGTTGTGGGAAGTCCTGAGTTTTAAACCAGGTCAGACCCTACAAAACAATCTAGCTCTGTTGTAAGGTCATAGAGAGCAGAGGAATATGTTTTGACCATATTCTTTATATTCAAATGTAGAAAGGATATTGTCTCCCCCTTGTCATACTATTGCTGCAAATAGCTCCTTGAACTAAATGGAAAAACATGTTGTCTGATTTTAGGGAGCATGCCTTGACCAATTCCTCCCTAACTGTCTCTGTGCTGCCTTGGGCTGTGGGATGGATAACAGAACTTTTGAATCATCACTGGAATAAACTCATTAGAGCCTCTTCTTCATAACACCGTATCTGTCACTCAGGTGGGTGAGAAGGGTAAAGGAGAAAACAGACAAGCTTTGTTGTTCATCCTTATGAAGTTACCTTTCTGGATAGTTAGGGTGTTAGATCATCTCTTTATTAAGTATACATCACAAGAGAAAAACAACCAAGTCAGCAGGTAATTACTCAGGATGTCTTTGAGCAATGTAGTGAGGCACTGAAAGATGCCCCAGAATGGGGGAGGATGGCTTAACGCAAAGCTTTCGGCAGTTGATCATGAATTCTTGTTGAGTGAGGGCACCAGTCGGGGGAGGGGGGTGGCTAAGGAGGGGAGAGTCTGACTCCTGGGGCCAAAAACCTTGGAGAGATTATTCCACCTATAAAACTACTTTAAAAGAAATTGGTGAAAGATGATAAAACCCAGCTTCAGGCAGAGGAGGATGGTATGAACCCAGTAGTTACATAAGGTTGCAGTATCTATTTTGCAGGTCCATATTGTAAGCCCACATTACTTCCTCCCACAACCACCCTGAATTGAGGGCAGAAGAGAGAAAGGTGAAATAAGATAATATCACAGTTTCTTTTTAAAAGTTATGGGTCAGTCTTATTCTTGGGTGCTTTTTTTTTTTTTTTTTTTTTGAAGACTCATCTGTATTTTCTATTTGGTACACTTGAAAGTTGTCCTACCCTTGTTTTGGGTTTGTATCATGAACAAGCCCGTCCCAGTCTCTCAACCCGAGTCCAGAGGACCCTAAAGCCTCCTCTTTGAAGACAACCTGCTTTGATGATCTTCTCACTTTAGAAGCTAGATTCCACATTCTATACCCTCATAAGTTGTTTTCTGGGCATTTCCCAGAATTATACTGCAGGCAGTATAATAGTATTCATGTATATATGATCTATATGTAGTGTGATAAGGTCTACTTTTTTTCTTTGGCAGAAGTTAAAAAAAACACCAGAAGACATTTCACCCAAAGTAAAATAATATTTTCCATTAATGTCAGTAAAACTTGAGTTTTGGAAGCATAAGCAGGAGGGATTGGGATAAGAAATGAATTCGTTTTGGTTTTGCTGAAATGGTTCATGGTTCATAGTTTTAAAAGTTTGAAAGTTTCTACTTTTAGAGGATTTAAGCACCAGCAGATGGGTTGCGGAACTGCAGGGGGAAGGGGAGAGATAGAGCTGGACAAGTGGAAATTGCTTATCTTAGGTGATCAGCTAGGTTTTCTGTCATCTTCAGCCTGGTGGCTCTGAAATACCCTTGGGTGATAAGGACACAGCACAATGAGGTAGGGAGGCATTCAGGAAGCAGGGAGCAAGTGAAGAGGCAAGTTAGGAGGCCTTGGTCAGGAGCTGCAGGAGGGAGAGGCCAGCATAAAGGGCACAGAGGCGGGGCAGGGTGTCTGGGTCCCACATGTACTGGGGGCCCGATCTCTGCACTTCAAGTCCACTCAGCCCCACTAGGGCCTCTGTGAGGGTCAGTTCCTCCTCCCCAAGGGAGGAGAGCAGGTCAGGCTGCAGGGGGAAAACACCCTCTTTATCCTGTAGGAAATTCTGTTCCATTGTGCTCTCCACCTGCAAGGAACCAAAATAGCATGAAAAGAAAGAACTCGAAACGTCTCTTCCTTTCTCCTAACACATAACCACAAAGAGGGCTACCTTTTTCTTACTATAACTCCTTTCATTACATTACAACTCCATGTGGGCCTTTTTTGTTTTTTTAATGTTTATGTATTTTTGAAAGAGAGACAGAGTGTTAGCTGGGGAGGTGCAGAGAGAGAGGGAGACACAGAATCTGAAATGGGCTCCAGGCTCTGAGCTGTCAGCACAGAGCTCAATGAGGGGCTCTAACTCATGAACCATGAGATCATGACCTGAGCTGAAGTTGGACGCTTAACCAACTAAGCCACTCAGGCGCCCCTCCATGTGGGCCTTTTAAAAGCTCTGTACAGTGGCCAGTGCTTTTCTTTTTAGCCCTATTGTACAGATTCAGAGACATTAAGAAATTTGCCCACATCACTTGGCTGTGAATAAGCAAAACCAGAGTTTTCTGACGTCTCAAGCTGAAAAACTTAGATAATGGCACAAAATTTACTCTTCTACTTCTGGTTATAAAATAGCAAAAAAAAAAAAAAAAAAAAAAAAAAAAAAAAGGGAGAACACGGAGAAAAATGAGCGTGGGCATGAGCCCCTGTGATACGACAGAGGCCCTTCAGGACAGTCTGTCATGAGGCTCAGTCTGTGTCTTTCCACTGGTTCTAGCTGACTCCCTCCCAAACTCTCTCTAGCACCTGCTGTTTTTTCTCACCAGCTTTAGCTGCACGGGTAGGATCTTTTTCTCCATCGATTTTACCAGCAGCTTCTGTTGGGCTTCACTTAGCTCTGGAGGGAAAAGAAAAGCAGAGAAACAAGTGTGTGGTGTGGGTACGAAGGGGATTACAGACTCGAAATGGATGCCCTTCCAGAACGTCAGTGTTAGTTAATCCACACATTTATCCACGGTTGAATGCTTGCTGCTCTATGCTAGGCACCTTTGCTGGGTGTGTCAGCAAAGTCATACCCCTGCATTCAGGGAACTTGCAGTGTAGTGGAGAAGGCAAAGCCACGTGCAGTGACAATACAGGGTATTAAGGGAGCGATGGAACAATAGCCGAGGGGTCTATTTTGGTCTTGGCATTTGAGGGCAGACTTTTTAAGAGGACAAACATCTCAGCTTACTCCTGAAGGACTAGAGCATTTTTCTAAGGGGCAATATTTCATGCAGAGGGAAGAAGAGAATTCAGGGCAAGATCAGAAGATGTTACTCTCTGAAATTAGAGCTAACAAATTTCAGAGTGCCTGGATGGCTCAGTCGGTCAAGGGTCTGACTTCAGCTTAGGTCATGATCTCACGGTTCGTGGGTTGGAGCCCCGCGTCAGTGCAGAGCCAGCTCGGTATTCTCTCTCTCCCTCTCTCTCTCTGCCCCTCCCCCACTCACGCTTTCTCTCTCTCAAAATAAATAATAAAATCAAATAAAGCTAACAAATTTTGATACAAAAGTGATAAGCTTAGACATATGTAGAAATTTTAATTACGTGGCTGGTAAAGCTAGGGTTACTTCCCAACCTCTATTAGCAAGACTAGGCCACCTTCCCAGACTATCCAAGGTGCCCAAGTGATGCCTTAGGAAGGCAAACAATTTTTTAAAATTTTTGTTATTTTATTTTATTAAAACAATCTCTGTGCCCAACGTGGGACTTGAGCTCATGACCCCGAGATCAAGAGTCACATGCTGTACCAACTGAGTCATCCAGGCACACCTATAACCAAATTCCTTAAATGTAGGTATATACTACTTAACTGTGGTATAATTTGCCTGGCATTCATTCATTCATTCATTTGTATATCTGGGGATTCATTCAGTGATTCATTCCTATCGCCGAAAATGTATATAAATGAAGACCTTATTCTCCATTTACCTGTTAGGGCTCCAAGGAAATAGAGGATGGCACCCATAGCCTCCTTTGATAGCAAGACATCTTTTGGGAGTGCCTCCAGGGTCACTTCATGTCCTTTGTCTAGAGCCCCTTCAAGCTGTGGGGAAAGGTGGGCAACTAAGTAAGATAACACAATGAAGGGGCCAAGCATAGTGCCTGGCACATAACAGTCCCTGGAGATGTGCTAACTCATGTCCTTGCTTCTTTATCAAGGTACAAAGTCATAGAAAGTACTGGACACCTTGGATTTCTTGGTCCCTGAGCCTTGGACTCTGGAAAGGAAATGTTCCAGTCCTCTTTCCAAGAAAAGGGCCTGCTGGCCTGCTGCCCACCCTCTGTCGTGCCTTGAGGGAATCTGCATCGTTTGCCCTTTTCCAGAGGAATGAGGGAGCAGTGGCCGCCTGGCAGTCTGGGGGGCACCTGGACATCCACCCACTGGAGGGAGACATCCACCTACTGTTGACTCCCCCTGCCAGTTGTGACACCCACACGTGTCTACCAGCAACCTTTCTCTGCGACCTCACCGTGAGTTCCAGGTCTTGTAGCTCCTTTTTCTTCCCGAGAAGTTTGCTGAGGGAGGTGAGCAGGGAGCTTTGCCCTACTTGGCTCAGCCTTTCCACTTCTTGGATCTCTCTTTGAACTTCTTCTTTTAGTGTCTTGAAGTCCTCAAGTTCCTCCCCTATTGGGATAGTAAACATGGTAAACAAACCATCTGCCATCTGGCAGCCTGCCCATTCAGTCAGCATTCTGCCTGCGGGGCTCCTTCACTCAGCCTCCCTCAAGTCCCTGTGCTCTGTCTGCTCCCAGCCTGAGCCTCGCCTCTCTTTCTTCTTGACCAAGGAACAGGATTGTGAAGTTTCTGCTAGCCTTACTTGTGGAAGGAGTTGTGGTGATGGTCTGGGCAAGGAGGTGGACCAGGACCCACATTAATATCTAAGGGGGGAGTTGATTGTCCCTGGGCTCTCAAGCCCCATTCTGCAGCAGTAGACAATTGATTCCCCTTTCTTTAAAACTCCAGCTAAAAGTTGAGAAGGAAAGTCTATTTCTCCTTCTTATGAATTAGTTGACAAAGAATGACTTTGGTGACTGAGTGAAGGCTAGCATGGATGGGTCTATATCCATGGACGTGGGTAGATCAAGGTTAGCTTGAATCTTGGCCTGACTCTCCAGGGGCCTCGCATCCTAAGAATATGTCCTGGAGAGTGGCTTCCTGGAAGTAGCTACAATCACCAGGACCTGGGACTCAGCACTTCCCTTTCCCTCCCTTCACCCCACTGTCTTCATGCCAAAGTCATGGGAGAAACTTACAAAATTCCTTACCAGCATCAGATGCCAGGATAACTGAGGGGGAAAACAAAAAACAAGAATGTACTCCTCCGAAACAGTAGCCATACCCAGGGGATGACACATTAATGGGGGTTAGGAAATGTATCCTGTCTCCTGGGATATCCCAGCCATCTTAAGGCTCCACCTGCTCCATTTGTGGGAGGCAGGAATGGGGCAGGAGAGAAGCTAATGCAACGTGAAAAAGGGCTCCCGGATTGACTGAGTTGGCATCATGGTGACTCAGTGGCTCCCGTCCCGGGTGCTGGGTGTGGATGGCAGAGTTGCAGATGGGACAGGTTATAGCTAAGAAGGCCCTTTGAGGCATCAGACCACCTGGGTATCCTGCCCAAAGACTTCCCCCTTCCACCACTTTTTCCTAAGCTGTTGGAATTTCTGCCACATTTCAGGGACAGTTGTTTGCCGAGACCTGCTCTGCCATGTTCCCCATTGTCAGAAAAAGACTGGAGTTTTAAAAATCTGTGTCAAGAAAGTTGCAGCGAAATGAGAGGAAACACTTACGGGTGAGCTTCTCCTCTGGCTTTTCTGAAGACAGAAACAATGCACATATGTCAGTATAAAACCTATTTGTGCTTTTTTATCTAGAGCGGATGTCAAGGTGGCTTTATCAGTGATCATTATAAAAACACACAGAGACTATGTTAGCTCGCCCCCCCCCCCCCCGGTGGGGAACACACAATGCCTCCAAGTTTCATTTCTGCTTCCAGTGGTGCCTTCTGGTCTGTCTTTCTGGTTCTCTGTCTCTCTAGGGCAGTATTCATGTGCTTCTATCTGTCTTGCCTAAAGTTGGGGATAGATATTTTTGGGGACTTGGGAAACAAAACCAGGGGCTCCTTGGGGGACTATGGTATATGCTGTTAGAGGGTACAGGATTTTAGCAGATGATATCAGGGTTGGGCAGAAGATATGGGAAACCAGGTAGCAATTTCACTTACCTCCAGGAGGGAAGGTTTGCATGTTATCATTGTAGATATGTGGAATATCTGTAAAGGTGCAAGAGAGGGGAGAACAGGAGGACCTTTAACAGCTACCCACCTTCCCTTCTCCATTCTCAAGTCCATGGGCTCTGCTAAGGGCTAGGTAGGTCCCTGTCCCTAAATGCCTCACCTAACCCCCGATCTACCTCTATTGCTAGAAGAACCCTTTTCTTTCTCTGTAAATCCTTTCCCATGACAACACTATTTTCTGCCTTGCATCCTAGTACTGGTGTCTATGGATGTTTCCTCCACTGGCCACAGACTTCTTGAGAGCAGAGGCTGTGCTTGTTCATCTCTGTGTCCCCTTTCCCCAGCTAACGCAGTGCCTAGCACAGAGGAGATGCTCAGAACCCAGGGATTCCTTCACTTCCTCTCCAGAGCAACCTCTGCAGTTCTTTCCCCAGCAGGTGGGCCACATTACAGTACACTCCTGCACTATTCCCTGACTTGCCGCAAGACGGGACCGGGATGCCTTAGTACTAATGCGGGTAATTCTTGTCTTGAGGGGAGAATATGCCAGTGTCTGCTCACCCCACTCATCTTTGCCTTTGACCATCAGCTGTCTCACTCGAAAGGCCAGGATGCAGCCCTTGGGGATGGTTACGGCCTCCTTGTGGTTTATGGATCCCTAGGATCAGACAATGAGGATTTATGAACCTGCAGAGATTCTGAGACATGGGGTGGGGGAGGGGGAAATGAGGAGATAAGAAGTTGAAAACCCTTTACTGGTGTCCCAGATTGTCTTTCCACCAGTCTGGACTTCATGGAATGAGCTTCAAAGCTCTTTTGCATCATCCCACTAACAATCTCTATCTCTCTTCCTGGTTCAGACACATGAAGGAAGTGGCCAGACCTGCTCCGTCACCTGCCTGTGCATCTCTGTCCCACCTGAGAGCTTCCACAGGCCCAGGTGCCTTCTTCCTCTTCGCCATCTGTCTTGTGCTCATCTCCTCTGAGAAGCCTTCCATGACTAATCCTACTCTTAGCTCCAACTCATCCCTTGAAGATTTATACAAACTAGATTTAGGTATGTAGACCATTACTTATTTATGTCGAATTTTCTAAGCCTGTGTTCTCTGAGCTTTAACCTGTGTGTCTCCTCCATGAGACTGAGAACTTTCTAAGAGCAAGGGTGTCTCTCCTGTACGTTGGGAGCACCATGAGGGAAAATCCATGACTATGAGTTTCCCCTTCCTTGATAGCTCCCTGTGGTATTTGGCACAGGGATCTACCCACCCAGGGCACCCTTGCCAGAGAGAGGATTTGTGTCTGGCCGACAGGAGCCTGAATCTTGAAAAGCAGGAAGAACGAGGGGGTCCTTTTTAGTATCCTGGGTGGCCACCGATGAGGTAAAGTTAATGTGTTAACGCAGCCTCTAAAGAGAGGCTAAATGTAAGTGTGTGTGCGCGTGTGTGAACCAAACCTGTAGTCCCAACGGGGCGAAAAATGGGAGGGAGAAGCAACCCTCCGCCTTGCCAGCTCTCTCCAGAGTGACCTCCTGCACGGTCTCCACCACCTCCATCACCACATACAAGTTCTCCCCTCGGTTTTGCATCTCCTTCAGGAACGGGTGCTCAGCTGACAGCTTCCTGTGGCAGAGGAAGCATTAAGGAATCAGCCAGAACCTCTCCAGGCATGGGCCATGAGCTTCTCTTTTCTTCGGTCATTCCCAGGAGCTAGGCATGGTGGCGTCAGGGAAAGGGTGAGGACTCTGGAGTAAGACCGAGGCTGAAGCCCAGATCTCCAGCTTACTAGCAGAGCAGTTACTTTTGAGTCTTGGGCGCCTCATCTATAAAATGAGGATAATTACCCTTCCCTGCAGAGTTGCCGAGAGGGAAACTGGGAAATCAGCTGGCACAGCTTCTGGCCCGGAACAGGCCCCTCTGGTTGCTCTTTCCCCCTTTTCCCTCTGCCTTGGGGTGCCTTCCCATCTCTCCCCCCAACCCCGTTCTTAGCCCTGTTCATCTCTCCGGGGGTCCTTTGTCCCCATCTCTCATCCTGTCTCTGCTATTAACCCTAGTTCCTGTGACCCCATTTGCTTGCCCACATAAACGTGTGCTTTGATCTTTCTACTCCCTCAAATTACCATTCCATTTCTTTCCTTCACTTCTTTGGCAAGTATCTGGAAAGTTACGCCCATACACAGTCTTTACTTCCTGTCCACTCCTAAATTCTTTTATAATTTGGCTTCTGGTTCTCCTCCTCCACTGAAATCCCAACGACCTCCTGCCCACCAAATTCAAAGACCTTCCCTAACTCTGCACAACACTGACCCCTGCTGGCCAAAACCTCCCTGTGACTCTGTCTCCGGGGCTTCCAGTCCCACTGTGCCACCCTGCTTCTGCTCCCACCCTTTGGGCTTCTGATTCCTATCCGTTCTGTCTACATGTCCTGTGTTAGTTTCTTTGGTTCCCTAAAATTTTACATTCTCTAAGAATCTGTTCTCAGTTCTTTGCTGTCTGAACTCTCTCGAACATCCTCCCCTGCCCCCAACCCCCTTCCTATAGTTTTCATCTTTATATGGCTCACCACCACACAGGGATCTTCACCTGACTTCTCTCCTGAGCTCTGGGCCCTCGTTTCTAACTGCCTTAAAATTTTTCTTTTAGGGGCACCTGGGTGGCTTGTCGGTTGAGCATCTGACTCTTGGTATAGGCTCAGGTCATGATCTCATGGTTTCGTGAGTCCGAGCCCTGGGTGGGGTTCCGTGCTGACAGCGTGGAACCTGCTTGGGTTCTCCGTCTCCCTCTCTCTGCCCATCCCCCCACTCACACTGTATCTGTCTGTCTCAAAATAAATAAATAAACTTAAAAAATTTTTCTTTTAAACTTGAGATATAATTGACATATAACATCATATTGGTTTTAGATGTCCAACATATGCAATGCAGTGTCGTTAACTGTGGCCCCTCAGCTAATGTCTCACTGGACCCGCAAACTCAAAACGTCCAAAAGGGACTTACAATCTTTCTCTCCAAATACACTTCTAAAATCAGGCTTCTTGTTTCTGTTAATGTCATCACTTGGGTCAAATCTTAGAGTTATCTTTTTAAAATTCTCACGTATTTAATTAATTAATTAATTTTGATAAAAGTTGTATACGCTTAAGGTATATGACATGGTTTTTTTAAGTTTATTTTTTTCGTAATCTGTACACCTAATGTAGGGCTTGAACCCACAACCCCAAGATCAAGAGCTGCACGCTCTTCCGACTGAGCCAGCCAGGTGCCCCACAACGTGTTTCGATGGACATATACATAGAGAAATGATTACTACAGTTGAGCTAATTAACATATCCATCTCCTTACATAGTTACCGTTTTGTGTGTGTGTGTGTGTGTGTGTGTGTGTGTGTGTGTGTGTGGTGAGAGCACCTGAAATCTACCCTCTTAGCAAATTTCCAGTGTACAGTATAGAGTTATGAACTGTCGTCATCCTGCTGTACATCGGATCTCCATCTTTGACGAAACCTTCTCCCTCACCCTGCAGTCGGCTGTCAAGTCCAGTCTATTCTGTCACCCCAGAGGTCCCCCAGCCCCAACGGTTCCCCCCTCTTTATTCTGACTGCTCTTCCCTCATTTTATATCTCAGATCCTCATTTTGTATCTCAGATGGACAATGGAACGGTGTCTTGCCTAGTCTGCCTCCTTCCAACTCCTGTCCCTCCTCCTCTAGCTTCCTTTCATGTGGCCAGATTAATCATGACACATCAAGGTGTCATCAGGGTCCCCCTGAAGCCTACAGAATAGTTCCACCTCCTTGACCAGACACCTGGGCCCTCCATGGTCTAGGCCTCCCTACCACCTCCCACTTGCTCTACTCTTACCTTTTCTGCTCCTGCCAAACCAGCTCTTCATTCTCCCTAGAGGTTCTGAGGTTTCTCACCCATGTGCCTTTGTAATGTCCTTCTCCCAGACTTGCATGTTCAGTTTCTACTCATCCTTCAAAGCCTAGATCATGGGCTGCCTCCTCTGAAGTCCTTCTTCATTTCCCCAGCCAGAAGTCCCTCTGGCCTGCCACAAAACTCAGGCAAAGTCCTCCTATGGCACTTACTACTTCTCACCTTGGATTGATTATAGTCACTGTTGTACATCTCTCCTGCCCCCAACTCCTAGATTGCAAGGTTCTTGGACAAAGATGTCCTAGTGCATCCTGGCACCTAGTAGGGTATTTTGCACTCAGTGAGACTATATAAATATTTACTGGGTGACTTTCTAAGCACCCCAGCCCTTCCTTCCTGCCTCCCCAGTCCTCATCTCCTTCTTTCAACCACTACTTAACTAACTTAAAAGTTAGTTCCCTGTCAAGCCAAACATCTGAGATGTCCAGACTACCACATCGACATGGCATCTGCCACACCCCTTGTGTTGCTGGGGCAGCATTCCCGAGGGCACCTGGTGTGTGGATGGGACTGAGCAGATGGCTTGATTTATGGGAGCAGAACTCTGTGCTCAAGCTTCACTAGGGAGCAGTTAAGACCCTTTCCTTTTTTAGTGTATTTTATAGAGTCATAGTTTAGGAAGGAGCCCTAGAGATTTTCGTTGAACCCCATCATTTTTCAGGAAAGAAAACTGAGGTTCTGAGAGGACAAGTGATTTTTCCAAGGTCACACGGCAAGTTAACGTGACCATACGCATCCTCGTGTGTATATATGATAGTAGGGGGGTGGTACTGGAGGTAGCGGAAGGATGGGGGGAATGGTTAGGGAATGGCCCGGAGGCACTCATGGGCCAGAAGGGTCATATTCAAGAGCTCTCCTGTGGTGACCACATAGGTGAAGGTCAGTGTGAAGGCCCTGCCCTTTAGCTCAGGGCCCAAAGCACCCTTTCCAGGCACCACCCACCCCATCCTGATAGCCCTCCAGCCCTTTCATTCTCACCTCTCCTGGTGCAAGGTCTCCAGAGCCTTGGGAGCCACACTGAGTGTCTGGACCTCCAGGGTACTGCTTCTGGACAGCCCTGCAGTCCCCGTCACCTTGACTGTCTTTGGCATGTCCACTTCTCCCTCCACTCGGGCATCCAGCATATTCTTAAAGCTAAAGTTCCCAGAGTCTGTTGGATCTGCAGGAGAGAGAAGATGAAAGGGGCCAGGCTGGCAGGCGTTCCTCTTCCCTCGCCTTCTGGAAGAACTTTGGGCTACAGGACACCAAACCACATCTGGGCAGAGGGAGCTTTGGGCTCCTCCTCACAAGCCAGTGCCTGGCCCCACCCCTCCATCCTCAACCCTGTGTCCAGACTAACCTGAAGGTGAGCTGCCAGGCTCAAGCACATCCAGGAGGGTGTAGTCAGTGCGGACATATCGGGCACCCCAGAAGAGAGTGCTCTTTCTCTTCCTCAGCACCAGGCAGAAGGGATGGAAGCGCTTGAAGTCTATGAGGCTGTCAAGGGGTGTCAGGTCCCCTCTAGGGTTTAGCTGTCTGGCCAGGGCCCGGGTGACATTTTCAAATATGGTCATTTTCTCTGTGGGGGGTGGGGGGAGACAGGAGAGTGACAAGTGGGGAGACCAGGACATGGGAAGGCCCCTGCAGAGAGAGATGGGGCTCAGGGTGTATGTGGGGGGTGGGGCTTCAAGATGCCTGGATTCTAGGAATGTCAGAGCTGAAAGGAACTAAAGGAGTCTTCTCTTTACGACGAGGAGACACAGCCCCGAGAGCTGAGACAACTTGCCCGAAGTCACAGGGCTGCTTAGAGAAGCCAGGCCTTCCCTCTGTTTGCCAAGGGCTCTTTGCTCACCCTGTATTCATTTTCTTCATGGACTCGGAGCCTGGCTAGAGCATTTCATTAGTGCTGCAAGTAAAGTTCCTCTCATACAGCTGTGCCCACCTTGTCTTCCCCAGAGAACTGTGACAGTGGGGACCTGGGATGCCAGGGAAGGAGGCAGCCACCACTGGTGCCGAGGGCCTGAGGAGGCAGATGCTGTTTACCTGCCCTGGTTGTCCTTTCTTTGGGTGGGGGGTCACTTCCCTGTACCCTGTACTTCCCTTGTGCCCACCTCCTGGTTCTTGGGCGCGAGTAGACCCACTTCCCTCCAGGTGCTACCCAATACACCCAGGCATTTGCCTTTGCTCCCTCTGCTTATAATACACCCCCTTCCAATCCCTATTCATTAAGATTCATCTTGGGTCACCTCTTTGGTGACTCCCTTCTCACTCCTCTCCAGGCAGCTGGTGACTCTATCCTGTGTCCCCAAAGCACTTTGTACATGCCCTTCCGAAACACCTGCAATGTCATGTTGTTGTGATCTGTGCACCTGACTCTCGCCTACTTGATTGTGGCCTCCCAGAGGGCAGGAAATGGGTCTTAGTCATCCCTGTAGCATCAGCACCAAGCACAGTGCCTGGTGCAGACCTGGAGCTTGGCAAATGTGTGTGGAAACAATGAATGAAGAAATGAATGAATGTGGCCCTGGGAGGCACATACTGGGGTGAGAGGGCTCTGGAGAATGTGGGGTTTGCAAGAGCCTGACCTTCAGAGTCTTAGGTTTCTGTCTTTGAGGTTCAAGTCCAGGTGCTTTGGCTGGGTGGCCAGCTGGCACAGCTGGATTATTCCTGTGGCTTTAAGAGGACACAGCAGCTGGCCTGGAACTGCCTCACAGCCCCCTTGGGCACCTCACAGAGTCAGGGAAGCAGGAGGCACACGTACAGGTGCATGGGACCAGCCTGCCAACTGCATGGGCTCCAGTGTGCCTTTTTTACTCCTCATTCCTGGAAGGGCCAGGCCAGGCCAACCTCCTGGGGCCAGCCAGATGCCTTTGGGAAGGGATCAGGTGAGTGCTGTCTCCTCCTCACCAGAGAGGAGCTCACAGGACCACTCCTCACTTCTCTCTCCAAGGCCTATGAAGACACCTACCCCCCAGGGCTCTAGGGGACTTCTAGGCCCTTCTCTTCCCACCCATGTTCTTGTTCATCCCTAGAACACCCCCCACCTCCCCTGCTGTCATCAGGCTCTTACCAGAGAGCAGTTCTAGGTTCTGTCCAGCAGCCGGCTCTCAGTCTGTAGGTTGAGAGAGTGACTATCCCTCACCAGGACAGGCTGCCGCTTTATGCTTCTCTGGAGGCAAGGATGTAGGCTTCCAGGGACCCCGCCTGCCCCAGTGACCCCACCCCTATCCTGCTCTACTTCCAGGAGAACAGCATCAACCTGTTCCACGTGTGCCCTGCCCCAGGCCCTGGGCCCTGGCCTCCTGAGGGCTGAGGGGGTGGGGAGCTGCCAGACAGGTGCCAGCGTGGGTGGAGGGAGCCAGACCAGATAGAGGTGGCCACTGAAGGTTGGCTTCATGGGCAGAGAGGAGAGGAAAGAAGGCACGTTTGGGAGAGGGGCAACAGAGAGGCAGTGGGAGGTGTGTGCGCGCACGCACGTGTGTGTGCGTGTGCGTGCAGGTGTGATGAAGGCGGCATCTCTGTTCTGTCATCATTGTGGTCATCAGGAAGTATGTAGGATACATGGTAAGGCCTTGTGGGCATGATAAAGGGATAAGAAACCCCATGTGTCCACAGATCCCAGCAGAAAGAGCAGCTGAGAAGCTGTCCTGCATCTCTCTGCTGGTCTGCCTGCACATCACTCCCTCCCTCCTTTGGTTTTCGCTGCATATACATATCTGTGGCGCTGCTAGCTGCCTGTGCTTGTGTAGGCAGAGATGTAGATAGACCAAGGGGTTTCCTGCTGCTCTGTGTTCAGCGTGCCTGCTCCTCATGGAGTATCGTACCCACACTTACACGCACATGCACAGGCAGAGGCAGAGCGGAATTAGTGTCAAGGCTATAGAGCATGTCTGCTTCGGGAGTTGTTCTTAAGTCTGTGCCTAGAAGGAATTTCAAAAGGGACTTTACACACCTGGTTGGGTTTCTAGATGACAAATCAAGACATTTCCAAGCAAGACTCCTTTAGTGTTGGGACACGAGTCAACGTCTGCATGCGTATATAACCTGAATACAACTGAGTCTGTTTTCATGCTCTAACTTTGAGGCTCTCCTCAGTACCACTCATCCAATAGGAAATGCAGCCTTGAAAACCACGAAGGCAAGTTATATGTTTATTGAAAGTTTTCTTCTTTAAAAAAAAAAACTTTTTTTAAAAGTTAATATATTTTGAGGGAGAGAGAGAGAGTGTGAGTGTGAGCAAGAGGGGCAGAGAGACAGGGAGAGAGAGAATCTCAAGCAGGCTCCATATGCTCAGCGCAGAGCTCGACATGGGACTCGAACCCATGAACTGTGATGTCATGACCTGAGCTGAAATCAAGAGTTGGATGCTTAACCGATTGAGCCACCCAGGCACCCACCCTGTCTGGAGGTTTTCTTGAGGGGCTGGTGGTTAATGGGGGAGATCGGACCACACCACACTCAGCAAAACTCCCTAAAAACTGAATTACAATTCTGTCTCCAAAGTCTCATTCAATATGACAAATGCTCCCAAATCTCTCTGTGTCATAAAACAAAACCTTCTGGGTCTCTAGTCCCTGCCCCCTATCTTCTGGCTCACCTTCCTTCCTGTACCCCAGACCTCTCTTCTGGGGCCATCTACCACTTCCTCCTTCAACAGCTCCAACCAAGGGCTTGGCTGTGTGGGAAGGCTGTCTTTAGTCATTCAGTCTCTGTCACATGGGCGCATGTGTGCAGAAATAGGTGTATGTGCTATATTCTTTCCATCTCTACCTGTTTTCCTGGTTCTTCCTGGATTTCCATCTCTTCCTTTCTGTGGCTCTTAATCACTGCATTGATGTGACTGATGCCACTGCAATCCAGCATATAGTCCTGGGCTGTGCAGTCTCTCAAACTTTATTTATTTTTATTTTTTAAAAGTTTTTTTTTTTTAATTTATTTTGAGAGAGAGATAGAGAGCAAGTGGGAGAGGGGCAGGGAGGGAGGGAAACAGGATCCCAAGCAGGTTCCGTGCTGTTAGCGCAGAGCCCAGTCTGGGGCTTGAACTCACAAACCATGAGATCATGGCCTAAGCCAAAGTCAAGAGTCGTAGGCTTAACTGATTGAGCCACCCAGGCACCCACCCCTCTCATCCTTTAGATGGCCCCCTCCCCATCTTCTCACTGGCCCACCATTGCCTCAGTGAGACTTGGGAGTTTCTTGTTGGTGTCTACCCTCTTTCCACTGGCTGCAGGCCAAGGTTTCCAGTCCAGGCCATCCTCCAAGGATCCGGAGGGCAGTGATTTCAAGAAGCCACATGTGTATCTGCTCTCTCTGAGGACCTCAATAGCCATTTGGCCAGCTTTCTCTCCTCTGACCTGGAAGTCTTGCTCCTTTCATTTCTCTTGCCCTCCTTCATTCATTCTGGACTCTACCAGACTTGCCCTTGTTCTCCTCATGCCACTCCATTCCACCTCTGTCTCATTGAACCATCCGCCAAACTGCCTAATGGCGTTCAGAAAGGGTGGCTTTGAGGGTTCAATGCAAAGAGAAGAAATAAGGGCTTGCGGGGTCAGCTAGGTTAAAGATCTTGTACTTTGAGAATAAAAATAACCATGTCAGGCTTGTTCCTGTGCTGCTCCTCACCCCCCCCCTCCCCCCCCCCTCCCCCCCCCCCCCCCAATCTGGATGCTTTGTAATTTTTGTTATTTTCCCAGTCCCCCTGCCTCATAGTCTTACGGATCAGGCCTCTTCCAGAGGCTCCTTTTCCTCAGAGTCCTGGTTTACAATCAGAGGAATCTGGGATATAATTTAAATTGTGCTGGAAGAGATTTAATTAGACTAATTTGTAAGAACTCTTTAGGTGAATTTAAAATGACTTACTGAAAACAGGAGGCTGGGTGGTGCTTGGTGCTGTTTTAGGCGGCAGGCTTTGCTCTCTATCTCCCTCTGGTGGTCACTCAACAGAGGTAATGGCGATAATCACCCTTACTGTGGGCACCAAGCTTGTAATTTGCATGTAGTTGCTAGGAGATGGGGATGAGGGAAGGGAGCTGGCCTAGGGGAGGAAGCCACCTGTTCTCTGGGAACCTGAATGCCTCTCTGACCCATAGAGTGCATTGCAGATACAGACATTGGGACAGGTTGTTATTTCCTTACCCATTTTCCTTTTATTATTGTTGATTTTCTCAAGAAGAGGCCAAAGAGGACAGAGATGAGGTAGGCTGGTGGAGTTCAGAAGGGTGGAAGGTACTGATCCTGGCAAGAATGGGAAGAAGCTGGCACAGACATACTGCCAGATCTTCTCTGAGTAGAAAGAGGTGAAAGGGCTAGGGAGGAAGGCAGGCTGAAATGGAGGTGTAACCCTCTGGTAGAAGGGCAGGAAGAACATGCCTCAGAGGCATAGTATTTTATATTTCCTATGGGAGGTTGGAAGTTTTCGGGTGTAGATTGTAGACTGGGAGCTATACTTCCATAAATTCTCCTTTCTGAACAAAGTAAAACCCCCATAATTCTTTCTTATCCCCTAAAATACTTTGAGGGTTTTTCCCAAATTCCCAAATCAGCTTTGGAGCCCAAGACACCTCCAAACTCCTGGCTGAGTAGACATTGTTCAGGGTCTTGTGACACTTCCTCAACCCAAAGTTGTACTGAAGAACTACAAAAGTGTGTCAAACTTCAAGGTGTCAGCCCTCGCCATCCCCAGCCCTCCGCTGCCAACCCCTCTATGAGGTTGGTTTGGGCAAGGAGGCCACTGCCAACACCCAGCCCAAATCCAGGGATGCCTCCTCTGTCAGCTGATCACCCCCAGCGCCCCAGCTCTTCCTGAGTCCCTCAAGATGCACCTGGGGTAGGTGTTGGTGCTCCTGTTCATGTCATGGTTGACAGAAGAGAAGCTCTCCTCCTTGGCTGTGATTGCTAGGCCCCTCCTGATAAGACAGAGCCCCCAGATCCTTGTAAAAGATACTGGGTGCCAGATGGAGCCTTTGAAGGTCCAAGAGAACCAAGCTCCAAGAGAACTTGGAGCTGAAGTGCCTGTCCATTGCACCAGCTCCCCTGGGTCTGTGCAGAGCCCCACTCTGCTTTCCCTAGCCCTAGTAGGGGAAAGCGGATGTTCAGGCCTTTCAGCACTTGAAAGACAAGAGGCATACAGGGCACAGAGTGGTGACAAGGCATTGTGGTCTCTGGTATAGAGGGGTCCATCCCTGGTATGTCAAGGCTGCAGAGTCCCACCAGGGCATGGGTCACCTTCAGCTCTGGCCAGGAAATCCCTGAGCAGTTTGAAGTGAGGGCAGAAGAGCCCTACCACCCCCTAGAAGAAATTCTGGTCCAGAGTGTTCTCCATCTGCACAACAGAGAATAAACATCACGGGATGGTTTGCATTTGGGGAACCACCAGCTTCAGAGGTGATCTGCAGTAAAATTTTAAGTTCTAGCCCCTGACTCCACCCTTGACCCCCTCTGCCCATTAGTGCTAGAGTTGAGCAGAAGCGGGCACAGATTAAGAGTCTGGAGACCTGAGTTCCATAGACAGCTCTGCTAGGAGCCTGTTGTGTGGCCCCAGAGAAGTACCTTCCTCTCTCTGGGCCAGAGAGGTCATCTGTGATGGAGGGGGTGGAGCTGCATGAACTTCCGGATCTCTTCTAGTGCTCAAACTCCATTTTACCCTAGTTGTCATCCCTCACACCTGTCCTGCAATCCCCAGGCCCCTCACCAGCTCTGTCTGTAGGAAAGGACTTCTTTCTGCACAGACATAGCAGCGGCTGGTGCTCCTCGCTCAACGCTGAAGAGGGAAAAGGAGAGGAGGTGGTGTGAGAGATATGAGCATGTTCTCTCTCCCTCTCTTGGTGGGCAGGAGATTGTAAGGCAGCTCTGGGGGCTAACTGTGTGTGTGTGTGTGTGTGTGTGTGTGTGTGTGTGTGTGTGTGTGTTGGCTGGGGCAGCAGATTCACTCCCCTCCAGGAGAGAACGAGAGAAGATCCCTGTAAGAATATGTATTCTCCTTTCTTTGGGGGAAAAATGAATGGAGGCTAGGTGGGCTTACACCTTTTGCCTTTTCCTTGGGAGAAGGGAATGACAGGGGTTGGACCCTGATTGATCTGCTTGTAGCTTGGTTGCATGGGCATGCAACCTATGAAGTCACACAGGACCCCAGCTTGGTTTAATGCTTTCCTGTTGCCATCTTGAAGAATAACTCTTTTTTTGTTTTAATTAAAGTTTATTTATTTATTTTGAGAGAGAGAGAGAGAGAGAGAGCGAGTGCACAAGTAGGGGAGGAGCAGAAAGAGAGGGACAGAGAGAATCCCAAGCAGGCCCCATGCAGTAAGCGCAAGCCTGCTGGGGGGGCTCAAACTCACAAACCCTGAGATCATGACCTGAGCCGAAATCAAGAATTGGAGGCTTAACCAACTGAGCCACCCAAGCACCTTTTGAATAATAATTCTTAATCATTTTAAGCAAGAACTCCTCTAGGTTTTATTCTTCACTGAGATCTGTAAATTACGTTGCAGGTCTGGCTTGTTACCACTGGGTCTAAGCCAGGAGGCCTGTCAGTCACATGAGGGAGGGACCCCCAACCCCACTCCCGCCCCTCAGCAGAGCCCCTAGCAGGTAGAGGATGTACCCAGCAAGCATGGTGTTGAGTTGACTAGAAGTCTCCAGCAGTCATTCAGAGGACTGAGACCCTGGCCCTGCCCCTTGGACTCCCGGAATCTCTGGGTCACCAAGATGCAGGACCCCATCCATCAGGCAGAGAGTATGGGAAATGATCAGCTAGATACTCCTACAGCTGGAAAGACAGGGAAGTTCCTGAGGAGAGGGAGAGTTCTCCCTGCACAGAGAGCAGACTCCCTCAGGGCAGGGCCCCAGTCTCTCCCTCAACTTAAAGGAGCCTTCCTCCAAGTGCGCTGAGATCTCCCTGGAGAGGCGGGCGGGTCACCCCATCCAGCCCACAAGAGCCCCAGCTTCCTCAGCTCCGCCCAGGCTACCAAGCCACGCCCCTACCATCTTAAGCCCCGCCCCCCGCTCCCCACGATGCCCACCCGGGTCCCGGTCCTGCGCCCTATGCTCACAGTCTGGCCTCACCACTCTAGCCTCCTCCAGATCTTCCATGTCACCCCTCCCCGGCCTCCACACTGCGCTTGCCCCGCCCAGGCACCTTCCCAACCCCAGCGCCCCAGCCCAGCCCCCGGGTCCCCCTACTCCCGCAGCATCCACTCCTTAGCTGGGCAGCCGCTGTTCCGGGTTTCAATGCTAGCCGCTCCTCCTCCCCTTCAGCCCGCAGCGCCAGATACTCCGCGTGTTCCCGGCTCAGGCCTAGGTGAGTGAGGGTGCAGGACAGTGGTGACCAGGACCCTATCCCGCTCCACCAGTCTCGACGTGACTTCACTCAGCGGGTCCCCCGCCCCCAGGCACAGAGACCACCTTCTGAGCCTTGGCGTTCCGTGCCCTCCCGCAGGTACCCCTCCCCAGGGGAAGATGATCGGGGCTGGTCTGGTGTTGGGTGCCCGGGAGCTCAGCTCCTTACGCTAGCTTCCAGTGGGCACTGAAGATCCTGCAGAGGGCAGAGGGACACACCCCGTCACCACGAGTGGCTGCGATAGAGCAGTCCCACGAAGGGTTGGGGACAGCTGAAGATGGGAACGGGACAGAGGGTAGCAGGGAAGGAAAGCCCAACTGAGACCGGGAAACCTGGGTGCACCACTGGACTTTGCCCAGGTAGTTTCCCAAACACTCCAGGGTGGGGAGTGCAGATGCACTGTAGCCCTCCTTACAGGATTCCAGTGAGACAATAGATGGAAACGTCCTCAGACCTTTAGAAAAGAGAAGAGGGGAGTTGTAAAAGATGAGGGTGCTGTTATTAGGGGAACTAGGTGAGAGGCAGGTATGGAGGAGAAGAGGGTAGGTTGCCCTGATGGTGGGCAGGGATGCAGGGGAGAGTGCAGGGCTGTGGGAGGGGAGGAGAGGGGCAAGTGTGAGCAAGGATGGGGGTGGGACAGGGGAAGCATCTTGGAGATTGCCAGCTTGGAACCCCACAGCAGTGGGGAGGGGGATGGAATGCCCCCTCCAGCCTTGCCCTCCTCCAGGGTGGCTTCCTCCAGCTCCTCCCCAGCCTTGGCCACCTTGAACATACAGGTTCTGCGTCATGCTCCCAAAGATTCTTCAGCTCTTGTGGTGGGTGGAGCGGGGCCGGCTCTGAGTGGGCGGGGCCCTCTTCCTAGCCACCTCGGCTCCCTCATTTGCACCCCTGGATCCACCTTGTTTCTCCCTACCCTCCCTTGTCCCTTCCCCTTAGAAGGGTGTGTGTGTCAGTCCCAGAGGGATAGGGGCCCTGAGGTTCTAGTCCTGTTAATTTCTTCCCTGACTCCTTGTATGACCTTGGGCAACTCACCACCCCTCTCTGAAGATCACTGCCAGCTCTGACAGCTGGTGCTGCTCTCGCGGGGGCACGCCCCTGGGTGCCTGCTCCTCTCCCTGGCCTGGTTCCTCAACCTGCTTCCCTACGTCACTTCGCAGTGTTTTCTTGGTTCTAGAGGACATACATGCTCTTGTGCTTGTTCCCACACATCCCTTGCAAGAAACTTCCTTGATGGTCTGCCTCTGCATGATAAAATTGTCCCTGACCCCAAAAGTGAATGGGAATTGAGAGCTGACCTCAGACATTCATTTGAGTATGGGATGCAAAGGTTTTGTTTGTTTGTTTGTTTGTTTGTTTGTTTGTTTAGCATTCTAGAAGAGGAAGATAGTGATGGCCCGGAGTGCAGAAATGAGTATTGTGACGGGGAGCAGATAAGCTAGATTCCAGGGACTTGGAGATGTGTGGGCGTATGGTAGCAGTAGACCTGGAATGAGGAGAGAGAGACAAAAACTGAGAAGTACCGTAATGTGCTAACTCGAAGTATTGGAGACACCAGAGCCATCTTCACCCATCCAAAGGGCTGTGGTGTCCAAGAGAGATGGGCTTGAACTTTAGTGTTTGCTTTCAATGCCCCTCTGGGCTCACATGACCCCTGTGCCTGCCACTATCACCCGGGCTGCTATCACTAGCCTGTCAGACCCCCAAATGTGGATACCATGACGTCCTCATCTTTGTATCTGCAGTGCCTGGCATGTCATAGTAACTCAATAAACGTTTGTCGAATGCATGAATGGGCTTGTCTTGGCATCTGTTTTGGGAGCTCAAGGCCTCGCTCTGCCTTCCTGATTTGGGGGAGCCGTTGCTCATAGGCAGCAAGCTTGCTGGTGACAAAGACCCAGCAAGATGAGGTAAAACTGTTTGTAGTCGGAACTCCCCTGGGTCTAATGGGGGAGGCACAGCCCTCCCCTTGGAATAAGCTGTTGGGTTGCTTCTGGTTTTGATGCGGATATGCCCTCCCCTCTGTAGGAGAGCTCAGTGTTGCACTCGAAATGTCTGCATGTGAGTCCAAGACAGGAAGGGTGGGGGCTGCACCCCACCCATTGCTCCTTAACTGCCTCCCTCGGCTCCTGGGTACTCAGTCTGCTCTCTGTTCACTTCCTTTTGTAGATAACGTGGCTTTGTAGATGCTCAAGTCTCTGTGTCTGGGGTAGGTCTTGGTCTCCCCAGCTTCAGAGCTCCCCAGAGAGAAAAGACCCTATTTCTTCCATAAGCCTGGGTGTTCCCCAAGAGTTAGGTTCCTGTCTCTCCCCCTCAGACCGGGAGCTCCCTCAGGGCCGCCCCAGGCTTCTGCTCTGCAGGGCAGGAAGAAATTGGTTTTGGAAGAGGTGAGCGAGGGACTCCTCTTCTCCCACACCTACATACAGCCTGCTGGCTCCAGGATGCTGCATGTGGGTGCTAAGCTGGGTCCTGCCCCAGACCTCCCGGGTTCTTCTGGACCAGGTGTGTGGCTGGGCTCTCTTGGCACCTGGCAGCTTCGTTGCTGGCTCCCGCGTGTCCCGGTAGGAGAGGTTGGTCTTGATGGAGTGCATCTGTACCAGCCAGAAGTGTGAGAAGCAGACAGCAAAAATGAAACCGGCCAGCTGCCTACTTGGCATCTCAGAACATGGGTCCTATGATCTTTGGTCCCCAGTGGAGATAAGAATGGGGGAGAAACCAGTTATCTTACCCCTTGCTGCCTGCCTGGTGGACAAGCACAACTCAGAGGCCAGAGTGCAGAGGGAAAGGCTGAGGGCTTCAGTGATTGTTGCTCTGGGAGGGAGCATCTCTGAGTCTGTGGAGGCCCCACTCTGTCCAGCGTCCTATAATGTGCTGAGCTGAAGCTATAGCTTCTGATGCCCCCCTCCCACCAATTTCCGACTCAGGGACCCCAGCTGACGGGGGTAAAGGGGTCTGTCCCTAGGGAGAGGAGCCAATGAAGCATCTCCCCTGCCATCTCCATCTTCTGCCCCACTGCCCTCCCTCTCCCTCTCCTGCCCTAGAACGCAAGAGGGAAAGGAATTTGAGCCAGAAGGGGCCATGGGATAACTACCAAGATGACACTTTCCAGGGCTCTAGGACCCTTCCTCACTTGGGTTCCAGGCAAAGTTTCCCTCCCTGGATCCTTTCCCATCTGTGCTCAACTCTGAGAATTGGGGTTAGGTGTCTGGGCAGGGGAACCAACTCTGCAGATCTTAAAGGTGTCGTTTCTGCTGCTTGGGATGACAGGAAGTCAAATGAGGCTCCAGAGATGGACACAGATAATAGAGACTCGGGGCCCCACCTGTCCCCCAGGCTCCCACTCCCATAGGCCTACACAGTCTGTTTCCCAGGATCCAGTGAGATGTGTCCCAGCCTGATTCCAGGAGCGGGTGGGTGAGCAGAGTGGGACAGACAGTGGCAGGGGAGAAACTGATGGAGGGTATGATAGGATTTGGGCCAAGATTCCAAGGCCCAGGCCAGGGTGTGGCTGGGGTGGAGGTCAAACTGCAGCTGGAAACTGTCCACACTCTAGTTCTTTCCCTGTCCCTGAGCATCCCTGGAAGTGGGGAGGCCCATGTCTCCTGAGAAAAGGGGATAGGGGGGTGGGTCTCAGGTTTTTCTGAAATGAGTCAGGTTGAGACTTCCTGAATGATATGAGGGACCTCAGCCTTGGAGTGGTGGAGGGAGCCTCAGAGATGGCAAGAGAAGGGGCTGGGGATGCTGGAAAGGAGACAGGGAAATCAGGGTGGGTCAGAGGGACTGGGGAGGTAGTGGATTCCTCTTTGCTTCTTTAAAAAAAAATTTTTTTTAACATTTATTTATTTTTGAGACACAGAGAGACAGAGCATGAACAGGGGAGGGTCAGAGAGAGAGACACACAGAATCCAAAACAGGCTCCAGGCTCTGAGCTGTCAGCACAGCAGGGCTCGAACTCATGGACTGCGAGATCATGACCTGAGCCAAAGTTGGCCACTTAACTGGCTGAGCCACCCAGGCACCCCTGTTTGCTTCTTCTTGAGCAGCCTCTCCATCTGTCCCAGAATCTGCCCCAAGCTGGGTGGAACCGTGGTTCAGTGGTTCTTATGTTCAGCTTCTGTTGGAGTTTCCATGAGATTCCCCAAAGCAGCAGTTTCCTCCACGGAGGCTGCATGGGTGGATCATGCTGCATGAGGGCAAGGGAGGGGGTGTGTTGACCCCTTTGGTCCCTTGAGAAGCCCATTTGGTGATAGGGATATCTCATATGGCCCCCCTTCTTCAGGCAACTTGGTCTCCTCTGCCCCACGAGTTCTTTCATTAACTTTGAGCACATCTAGTTTCTCTGTAACCCCTGCTCAGATTCCCACTGAGAGAAATGAGAGATTGCCAGGAGGGTAACAGCTCCCTTTCCCTTTGCTTCCTATGCCCCGTCTAACAGACTGGAAGCTGCCAGCTGATCACTGATGCCTGGACCTTGCCCTCCTTCCCTCCTCCCTGTTTGTCCTCCCTCTAGCCTCCTCCCATTCTCCATTCTGGTTCCATTATCATTAATTCATAGGCCCTGGCATCCCTAGCAGATAGACTCTGGTGTCAGGAACTGGGAGGTAGGAGGGGAGAGAGGAGTTGGCATCCAACCCAGCGGGAGCACACGCCGCCAAAGTGGTGGCAGAGGCCGTGGTAAAGGGCTCAACACTTTCCCACTCCTCACTGTCAAGCCACGTGCATTCAATGAAATGAACAATAAGGAAGAGATCAGGAGCCTTGATAAAAGTGACTTTATTGAGTTTTCCAGTGATATTCTGGAGGTGGGAGACCTCCTCGTCCCTATCCCCCTCCGACTCCCGGTGACCCATCTTCAGCTCAGACATAGAGGAGACCACTCTTCCCCCAAGGGAAAGGGTTCAGAAAGCCCATCAGTGTATAAAAGAGAGAGAAGAGAGATGGAGAGTCTCTGGAAAAGGAAGCAGAGGACTCTAAGCCAGGAAGCCCCCCAAGAGAAGACACAGGGAGAGGAGCCTGGGGTCAAGAGAGAGGCAGGAAGTAAGGGGGAGCTTCTCCGTAGATGGAGAGAAGAGAGCAGGAGCCCACACAGTCCTTCTCGATCTGTCTGCACCCCAGTTTCTGACTTCCCCTCCAGCTTGGCCCACCATCCCCTTGCCCCTCTTTGCATCCTCTATTCCAGCCGCCAGGTAGGTCTTTTTGGTGCCCATATCTTCTAAGTTGTTTGCATCTTCTTTGACTTTGTTTACTGCTTTTTCGCTAGGGTCCTCCCTCTTCTGCCCAAAGCCCTTTTCATTCTTGAAATGTCAGTTCAGACATCCACACAGCCAGGCAGAGGCTTCCTCCTCCATGTTCTGCCCGCACCCACCTCTGTTCTGTTGCCCCCCCCCCCCCCCCCCCCTGTGGACTCGGGAGGTTTGGGTCTCTGAGTCTAGCACAACCAGGCACAGTAGTCACCAAAGATGGTGTTGATTGAGAGAGAGAGAGAGAGATCAGGTGTTTAGGGGAGACAGAGGAGGAAGTGGGGAGGAATTTGGGGGATGGGGGGCTGTAGAGGAGGCAGAGGGTTAGAGGAAAAGAGAGGGCACGGTGGTAGGAGTGTGGGGCATGGGGCTGGAGGAGTGGCCCTGGTCCTCAGACCACTGTGCTGAGGGTAGAGGAGTCCTCAGAGCGCACGGGCAGCACGGGGGCCGGCTTGAGGGGACGTCGAGTCTCATCCCGGTTCTGCCACACGTAGTGCGCCAGATAAGCCACCACGAGCACCAGCCAGCCCCCCATGGTGACCAGCAGGGCTACATCAGTGCTCCGCTGGGCCCCACCCCGCCCCGTCCCACACAGCTCTTCCTCCCCTGCCAGCGGCAGGAACTCTTGCCCCACGAGGTCTGGTGGGGCTCCGGGGCCACACACGATGCCTGTTCCAGTGTCCGGTGCCAGCCTCACCTGCCTGAGCACCTCCTGGAGGGCACAGTCACAGCGCCATGGGTTGGCGGATAGATTCACTTGGATCTTCAGGCCCACGAAGGCCTCCACAGGCACCGAGGCCAGCTGGTTGGCAGAGAGGTCAAGGTGGCGCAGACTGCCTGCCAGGCCCTGGAAAGCAGCCCCTGAGAGGTGGACAAGGGCATTATGGGACAGATCCAGCTCCTCCAGGACAGGCAGGTGCTGGAAGGCTCCAGCTGGCACTGATGCCAGCTGGTTGGCATCCAGGTAGAGCTTGCGGGTGTCGTTGGGGATGCCGGTGGGCACAGCACTCAGGCCTGCCTGGCTGCAGCGGAATGTCCTCTCACCAGCTTCTTCTGCCACGTAGCAGCCCTGAGGAGGCACCCAGGGGCTGGGCACCGTGCCACCTGTGCCTAGCACCAGCAGGAGAGAGAGGAGGTGACTGGCTGGTAGGAGCATGGCCAAATATTGGCATAGTCCTGGAGTGCAGTAGGATCTGGGGAAGAAAAGCCCCATAAAGGAAGAATGAGTCAAAAGAATTCCATTCCCCACTGCCAGCTCTCTCTTCCGGAGGTCCCCTGTGGGGTCTCTGTGGGCGGGGACCTTCCTTTGGGGGTTCTGTCAGGCCTGGGCGACTTTAGCTTCTTCTTTGGGGTTTAGGGTTCCTTTTTCAGGCCCTTTGGGTAAAAGATTCCCCTGGGCCTGAGATTTTTCTAGCGTCTCTTTGATTCTGGAGGGCTAATCTATGAAGTTCCATGGTCCAAGGCCCTGTTGGTCACTCTGGGTCTGGGAGCTCCTAAGGCTTTGCTTCTGCCCATGTACTGATCTCCCTTATTGGAATAAAGTCTTTTTCTACCAACCTACCTGGGTGGCTGCCAGGTGGGCTCCGTAGGCAGCTGAGGGCCAGATTGGCACTAGGGTGAAGGAGACAAGGAAGACAGATCAGCGAGCAGATGTCAGGGCATTCACCTAGGCTAGGTGACTATGCCTGCTTTCTGTGCCCATCTCCCCCTTTTCCTGGAGCACCTGCCCCCTGCCTGCCCCAGCTTTGTCCTCTCCACTCTACTCTTCCTCCCCCCCACCCTCCTCCTCTCAACTTCTCACCCCTGTTGGTGGGAGAGTCTTCTCTTGTGTTCCCTCTCCCCGGAAGTAGTCTCCCTGCTGCCCGGCTCTAGAGAACCGCTTCCTTCTCTAGAAGCCCTGTTTGCTCGTAGCTGCTGGAAGTTGGGGGCTGGGCCCCAAGAGTGTTGAGTTTCCTGGCATGTGACTCCGGGCCCCAGGTGTCAGATACCTGAGCCATGGCCTGGCCAGGCGATGCCAAGACAGGGCAGATCCTGGACCCTGATGAACTCTGTCATGGGGAGACCAGGCCCCAATTCCTTTCTCTGCTTCAGGCTCCCCTCCCAAGGCCTTGACATTGTCGTCTTCTGTCCCTCCTCTCCCAGCTGAGACTTCCTCCAGGCTGAGACTCCGCCTCTCAGAACCTCTGCTGCTTGCCCACAGCCTGGCCCAGCAGAAGGATCCCTGCTTGTCAGGCCTGGGGGGCAGAATTGGGGTGGGCCCCATCTCACACCCATTGCCTCCAGCAGCCATCTCCCCCAATTCGGTCCCTCCCTCACTCTCCTTTTCTGTCTTACTGTGTCCTATGCCACCTTCTTCCACAGTGAACAAACTTCCCTCAGTCTTTTCCTTGGAAATCTTGTCTGTCTCCAGAGGACCTCATCTCCTGGCTCCTCTCAGAGTGTCCAACGCTCTTGCCTGATTGGCAGGCCTCCCTGTTTTAGTTTGTTCTCTGCACGGTTGGTAGATGGCCCCTCTAGAGTTAGAAGGGGTTCTTCAAGGCATCTGAAGTCATATGGTCAGTACAAGTTTTCCTGATGATTTTCTTTGTTGGGTTGGAGCTGACTCCAGTTGTCTCTGTTTGCTAGAGCCTTGGGCCCCCAAGTTGGTCCTGTTAAGTCTCCCTCATGTCTGGGAGGGCTCGTTTCCCAGGGTCTCTTGATCCTAACCACCATTTGCAGCCCATGCCATCCCATTACAGCACCTTCTCGCAATGCAGTAAAAGAGGACAGGAGAGCAGCGTGTCACAGAGACTTGCACAAAGGAGACTAAGGTCATATGCTGTGGAGACCCTTCTGAGAAGGAAAACCTCGCTGGATTTTGTAAGAGACTATATGAATGACCAGAGCTGGACACACAATTTCAGGGCCCAGTGCAAAATGAAAACATAGGGCCCCTTGTTCAAAAACTGAGAACTTCAAGATGGCAACAGCAGATTGTAAAACCAAGTGCAGGGCCCTTCTGAGTGTGGGGCATGGGGCCCCGTGGGACTGTACAGGCCACATGTCCATGAAGCTGGCCCTGGAGGTGACCTTTGAAGAAGCAGTTTCAGAAGCGTGATGGGGGCCAGAATCCGATATTGGATGACATCATCTCTGGAGATAATTCACCACTGACTCATTCTTGTGACGTCAACAGGGGCATTTCTCAGACTCACACTTGTCCAAGAAATCAGATAAGACACATTTTCTACACTTGGGCAGGAGAAGCAAGAATTTTGTCTGTGGATTGCTTGTTAGTTGCTTGTTAGGCACTCTGCCACTGAATGCTTGGGTGTCCGTTTTGGGATTGTGGCTGAATGTGGAACAGCAGACATTTGGAATCCTACCTCACACTGTTCTTCTCTCACACTGGCCAGGAGTTTAGCTAAATAAGGCACAAGAGTTGAGCATGGCTGTTGATAGAGCGATCTTCTCAGACTAGGGAAGCTTCCAAGGAAGAGCAGGCCTGGCGTGCTCAGCACAGCAGCTGCGGGAGAAGCGGGCAGTGTGTGTAGATAGGAGAGTCCAACTGGAGCATTCATGTGGTTAGTCGAGGGTGGCTAAGCGCAGTGCTCAGCGGAGAAGGAACTGAGAGGGAGGGGGAAGCACACAAGACGGTGCACATTGTAGGCCGGGGGTTGACAAAGTTGGGGCAGAAATTCTTCTCTGCCACTCATTCATCCGTTCAGTGAGGATTTCCTGTGTGCCTCATGTTCCAAGAACTGTGCTCATGGAAGGGGACACAGACCCTGCTCTTAAGGTGCTGGGACTTCAGCAGTGGTTAACCCAGCCTGCACATCAGAACCACTTGGAGGTCTCTTACAAATTAGTTGTGCTTGGGCTTCGCCAGGACCAATTAAATTCAGATTTCTGTGGCTAGGGTCTAGGCACTCAAAAACTCCCGAGGCATTTCTGGGGTGCCTAGGTGGTTCCGATGGTTAAGCATCTAACTCTTCTTAAAAATTTTTTAATGTTTATTTATTTTTGAAAGAGAGAGAGAGAGAGAGAGAGGTAGAGAGAGAGGGAGACATAGAATCTGAAGCAGGCTCCAGGCTTTGAGCTGTCAGCACAGGGCCTGATGCAGGGCTCGAACTGACAGACCAGGAGATCATGACCTGAGCTGAAGTCAGACGTTTAACCGACTGAGCCACCCAGGTGCCCCAAAGCGTCTCACTCTTGATTTCAGCTCAGGTCATGATCTCACCTTTCCTGGGATCAAGCCCCATGCTGGGCACTGCGCTGACAGCACAGAGCCTGCTTGGGATTCTCGCTCTCTCTCTCTCTCTCTGCCCCTATCCCCCTCTCGAAACAAATAAATAAACTTAAAAAAAAAAAAAAAAGAAAAAAGCTCCCCAGGCATTTCTAATGTGCAGCCTGAGCTGAGAACTGCCAGTCTGGAAGTAAATATGGGCTTGTTGATACATGCCTCCAATGTATTAATGTGATGTGTGTCATAACTGACGTGTGTACGAGGAGCTTTAAAGCCCAGAGAGAGAATAAATAACACTGAAAGAATCTGCTGTCTGTCAACTCGGTATTGTAGGGGAGGTGACATTTCCCCTCTTCCCTCTTAGAGCTTTTCAGCTGGGCCTGAGAGTTGAACTCTAACACAGATCAAGAGGAGAAAAACACACATTTATGTAAGCATTATGAGACACAGGAGCCCTTGATAGGAAATGAAGACCCAAAGAGGTGGCAAATTGCAAATACTTCTCTACTAGGTTGAATAAAGAGAGGGAATTGTGGACAAGTAACTAAAATATATGGGGAGGCTAGAGAAAGATAAAAATTATTTTTTTAACAAGTTCTGTTTGTACAGAATTGTCTCAGCTTTGACTCCCTATTGAATGTTCCTTTTCTCCCTATACAGGAGGGCATCTTTCACTTGGGAGTTTTGTCTCCTGTTTTCAGGGGAAAAGGGGGGGAGATTAGAATGCCCTTCTTGCCATCTGTTGTTTTTTTATGTGAATTGAGCTCAAAATAATCCTAATGTCAAAGTGGCATATTTGGGGGTGGCGTCATTCTGCCACCCTTCAATATCCATGCGTTATTTCCTTCCTTGATAACGCCTGCTGGTTTGGGAGTAGTTCCTCCTGATAGAGCCTGATTGGTCCTCTCGGTCTATCAGAAATCCCTTTGCCCATTTTCCCAGCCTCCTTTGTGGCCAGGGGTGGGGGTGGTGCAGTTTTGATCAATAGCATCTAGGGGGAAGTCTGCTGAAGGGGTTTCTGGGACAGTCTTTGATTTGTTTGTAAAAGAGGATGGACTAAACCCTCCCTTTCTCCCTGCGGTTTTCTCCCTGCTTTGAACAGGGAGGATCAACCACAGCTATCCTGTGACCCTGAGGCAACAAAGCAGAAAGGAAGGGTCAAGAGCATCACTGAGAAATAGGCCTGAATATCACTGAGCCACTCAACCAACACTAGCAACCGCCAGCTACTTTCACTCTGTGAGAAAATAAACCCCTGCTTCAGTGCTTTTCAACTTCGCTTCACATTAGACTATGGGAGGTTTTGAAACCTACCAGTGCCTGTGCCCACCACAGAGATTCTGATTTAATTGGTCTGGCATGTGTCCAGTGGACAGGGACTTTTAAAAGCTCCTTAGATGACTCTACTGGCAACTGAGGGATAGAATCATTCCTTTGCTTGCGTTTTCCATGCTTTCAGCTGGGAGCATTTTTACCTGATACACTAACTTTTCCAGGCTATCAGGGAAGACTTTACCAAGAAGTGACATCTGTGCTGGGTCTTCAAGGCCGAGTTCATCAGGTGGAGAAGCGGAGTATGTACAAGAGCAAGGGAGCATGAGAAGCTTTGGCTTCTCCTAGACGATAGAATGGAGGAGTAGTAGCACAGGCCATGGTTAAAGTGGAAAGTGGAAAGGGACCTGATCCTTTTCGTCTTGTATACCATGTAAGAATCGAGACTTGATTTAGTGACTGGTAGATTACGGGTTTTAAAATTAGCTTTGAGGGGCTCCTGGGTGGCTCAGTTGGTTAAGCGTCCAACTCCTGATTTCAACTCAGGTCATGAAATCAAAACTTTAAAAATAAATAAATAAATAAACTTTAAGAATAAATAAATAAATAAAATTAACTTTGATAATTGGATCGCTTTCTGGTTGTGTGGAGGATGTATTGGTGGAAGAAAGACTAATTACTGCGACGGTCCACGTGGGACATGGTAAAGGCCTGAGTGGAAGCCATGACACAGGACTAAAGAATGTTCCATTCTTTGCCATGTCTTCTGGGGTGTGTGGGAAAACTCTCGGGGCAGGCCCAAGACCATTTGCTCCATTGGGTGCATCCCTCCCCAATCCCCTTGTGCGTTTGGTGCTCTGGATCTCATGTTCTCTGAGATCTCTTCCAGCCTGAAGTTCAGGGTATCTATGATGGTGGGGCAGGGAAGAGGTTGAGGCATGGCAGGGCCTGGCTCCCAAGTTCAGGGCCAAGGAGAGTAGGCCTCCAGGGCCCCATCTTGGGTGGGCTGTGTCAGGGCTCCTCCTTCCAAGGGCAGTAATTCCATTCCCCTAAGATGTGACCTTGGAGGAAAGAAAGTAGGCCTCCTGGTCCCTGTCTCCCTGATATGGGAAGTGCCCACATACAGCCTGGATAGAGGAAGATAATTGAAAGGAAAGGAGGGCTATATAGCTACTTTACCTATCATGTCAGCAAGGGACCCCTCTAATGCCAGTTTACTGGGTAGTTTGGCAGGAGGGGCAACAAACTTTCCTTTGCTGGAAAGTTCCTTGTGGAAAATGGCAAAGGGGGGTGTGCAGTTTATGCTCCCATCCATCTGTCATTTGTTCAGTGCACACCTGCTGGGCCTCTTAGTCATCAGGGGATGCAGAGAGAAGTAAAATGCCCCCTAGACAATGGGGGAAGACAGACATGTGCACAAAAACAGCCCCCTGATAGCCTAGGGGTGAGCTGTAGCTGAGGTGTTTACAGAGGTCAGAGACATCTGGAAGTCAAAGCAGGATACTCTGCCTGGATAGTTGGGGAAGGCTTCACAGAGAAGGTGACAGGTGAGGGAGGCCTTGAGGTGACAGGTGAGGAAAGGAGTCTACCAAATAGAAAAAGATAGGAGGAAAAAAGCGTTATAGACTGAGATAAGAGCAAGAAAGAGCAAGGTATTTCTGACAATGGTCAGGAGCTCAGAATGGCTGTATCTGGGATGTGTGGATCGTTATATCCTTCAGCTAACATTCACTGAGAACCCACTGTGTGGAGGAAACGCATATGAGTAAAACAGAGAACAAGCAGTCCACCAGGGGAAGCGGGTGTATAGCAGATAACTTAAATATAGCGCCCTCGGTGCCAATAGAAGGCTTTACAAGGCACCTATGGGAACATGAGGGACATGCTGGACAGGGGGTGTGGCCAGGAGTGGATTAGGGGAGAAATATCCCTTCCTTAGCTGTGTGACCTCTGGTAGAATATTTATTTATTTATTTATTTATTTATTTATTTATTTATTTATTTATAACATTTATTTATTTTTGAGAGAGAGAGCCAGACAGAGCACGAGTGAGGGAGGGGCAGAGAGAGAGGGAGACCCAGAATCCGAAGCAGGCTCCAGGCTCTGAGCTGTCAGCCCAGCTTAACCGACTAAGCCACCCAGGCGCCCCTGGAATATTTAAACTCTCTGTACTACAATTTTCCCATTTGTAAAGTGAGGAAAATAAAAATATCTATTTCACAGGGCCGTTTTAAAGATTAAGAGACGGTTAAGCGTCTGAGTCTTGATTTCGGCTCGGGTGGTGATCCCGGGGATATGGGATCAGGCTCTGCACTCAGTGAACGGCCTGTTTGAGATTCTCTCTCTCCCTCTGCCCCTCTCCTCCACTCATACTCTCTCTTTCTCTTTTTCTTTAAAGTTAAAAATATATATATATTAACACATGTGTTTATGTATTTATAGATGTGAAGCCCTTTGCCCAATACCTGGAACACAGCCAACACTGAATAACGTTATCTGTTACTGATGGAGGAGTGGGCGTTAGGGGAGGAAGGTGATCTGGGGCAGCTGTCACAGTGGATTTCTAGAGAGGTGGGGCCTGATCCCTCTGGATGGGCACTAGGGGACTTCTTATAGTCACTGTTGATCTGTAATATTTGCAGTTTCCTAGCCTACTTTTTTTCCCCCCAGGGGAGAAAATGTCAATTGTCCATACCAAAGTATGCAGATTGAGGGGTGCCTAAAGAACAGCCCTGCTCTTGGTTCCCAGACAGAGGTTCCGGATCCCAGGCCTTGGTTCTGGGCCCTGGCCTGCTTGGCCCTCTCCCTCAGCAGCCCCAAATAGCCAACCACAGGGCTGGGTGAGGGGTGGAGAGTGAGGGCCTGGCAATGCTCTCTGTTTCTCACCAGCTCAGAGCTCTCACTCAGTGTTTCTTTGTCTGCTTAGCATCACCGCCCCCCACTCCACCTCTGCTACCCCATGCCTGGGGTGCCCCCCACCGAAACCCAAACTCAACTGCCAGTGAAATAAACAGCTTTTTTTTTCCCCTTTGTATTTGCTCTGGGTGTGACCTCTACACCTCCCCTTCAGGAAGGAGGGAGGTGAGGTAGGGAGAGCAGTGGGGGAAAGGAATGAATTGGAGGGGAGTGAGAGGTGGTTAAGAGTGGAGGGGTGCCATGATTTCCCCCCAGGGGTCAGGGAAAGGGGCTCTGTTTCTTGACGCCCCACCTCCTCACTTCTCCTCGTCTTGGGAATGTGCTCCCAGTTTATTTCTCCGCCCACGTTTGCTATCTCGGCCCACACGGTTGTATCTGTGGCAAGCAGAGGCCACGCCACCCTGCCAGATGGAAACACCAAGGCTGGGGAATGTGTCTATCTCAGCAGACTAGGGAGCTCCCAGAGGGCAGGAGAGCCTGTGAAAGTGACTCATTGGGTTTTAAAAACACAAACACATTTCATAAAAAATTTAAAACTAATAATTTCACATTACACAAAGATTGACACTGGAGAGTGAAAAAGATCACTCCCAACCCCTCCATCCTAACACAAGATCTGTTTTTATTTTGTCGAAGTTGCACAGCCTAGGAAAGCAGATGTTCAGATTCCAAGGACATGCACAATGGATTAATAAGAGGTAATGATGCAGAAAAGTTGGGGTTTGGAGCTGATGGCCAAGAAAGAATTCTTGAGACATCTTCGATGTAAAAAGGTGTTTTTATTAAAGCACGGGGACAGGACCCATGGGCAGAGAGAGCTGTACTTGGGGCATGAGGAGTGACTGATTATATAAGATTTTCTATCTTGTGGAGGGGAAGGTGATGACAGAGTTCCATGAAATTGAATCTATAGGTTTCTGTAAGTTGGCTATTGATAAAATTGCTTTTTTTCCTTGTAAATCATTAAGATAGTTGTAAATTGATGGAGACTCATGTCCTGCCTTACTGTGATTTCTATCGGTTAACCACTTGTTTTTCTCTTTCCTCTGTTCTTGGGCAGCAGGAGAGCCTTAGGAAGGTCACATGCATATTCCACCTCCGGGGGATTGGGTTGGGTGTTAGCCTGTGCTTTGCCCTCAGCTTGCCTTTTGCTCCCTCATCAGTAATACAGAGCACTTACTATGTATCAGCAATTGTGAAGTGCTACACATCTATTGAGCCATTTATTCTTCCCAACGATATGAGGTAGGCATTATCATGATCATCACCATCTCTGTTTAGAAAGAAGGTAACTGACAGGGTACCCGGATGGCTCAGTCGGTTGAGCGTCTGACTTCGGCTCAGGTCATGATCTCGTGGTACATGAGTTTGAGCCCCGCGTCGGGCTCTGTGCTGACAGCTCAGAGCCTGGAGCCTGCTTCGGATTCTGTGTCTCCCTCTCTCTCTGCCCCTTCCCCACTTGCACTCTGTCTCCCTCTCTCAAAAATAATTAAACATTTTTAAAAAGAAAAAAGAAATGAGGTAACTAAAACACAGAGAGGTTCAGTGACTTGCCCAAGGCCACACAGCTGGTAAGTACAGGAGCTGGTTGTTGAACCCTGGCATTCTGGTGCCAGGATCTCACTGGTGTTGCTCTACTTTTTCTTATCATCATCACTAGTGCATATGCAGGTTTAGAGAAGCTTTTATTATGGACAATTTCTTTTTTTTTTTTTTTTTTAATTTTTTTTTTCAATGTTTTTTATTTATTTTTGGGACAGAGAGAGAGAC
>NW_024412420.1:14260206-14272239 GCF_014898765.1 Herpailurus yagouaroundi | reverse complement strand
TTTTTAATTTTTTTTTTCAATGTTTTTTATTTATTTTTGGGACAGAGAGAGAGACAGAGCATGAACGGGGGAGGGGCAGAGAGAGAGGGAGACACAGAATCGGAAACAGGCTCCAGGCTCTGAGCCATCAGCCCAGAGCCTGACGCGGGGCTCGAACTCACGGACCGCGAGATCGTGACCTGGCTGAAGTCGGACGCTTAACCGACTGCGCCACCCAGGCGCCCCGATTATGGACAATTTCAAACATAAAAAAGTAGAAAAAATAATATAAGGAGTCCCATGTCCCCATTTCCCAGTTTCAACAATTATCACCTCATAGCTCATCTTGTTTCTTTTTATTCCCCCAAGTCCCTAGCCCAGATTATTTTGAAGCAAATCCAATGATCGTATCATTTCATCCACTTATATTTTGGTATATATTTCTAAAAGATTAGGAAGACTTTTCTTTTTCTTTTTTTTTTTTTAATTTTTTTTTTAACGTTTATTTATTTTTGAGACAGAGCATGAACGGGGGAGGGTCACAGAGAGAGGGAGACACAGAATCTGAAACAGGCTCCAGGCTCTGAGCTGTCGGCACAGAGCCTGACGCGGGGCTCGAACCCACGGACCGTGAGATCATGACCTGAGCCGAAGTCAGACACTTAACCGACTGAGCCACCCAGGCGCCCCAGGAGGACTTTTATTTTTAAAAAATTACAATGCCTTAAAAATTATTATTCCTTAGGAGTGCCTGGGTGGCTCCATCTGTTAAGTGACTCTTGATCTCGGCTCAGGTCATGATCTCACAGGTCATGGGATTAGCCCTGAGTTGGGCCCTGCGCTGATGGTACGGAGCCTGTTTGGGATTCTCTCTCTCTCCCTCTCTCTTTCTGCCCCTCCCTTGCTTGTGCTCTCTCTCTCTCTCAAGACAAATAAACTTAAAAAAATTAAAAATAAAATAAAATCTTAAGGGCGCCTGGGTAGCACAGTCGGTTAAATGTCTGACTCTTGATTTTGGCTTAGGTTGTGATCTCACTGTTCCTGAGATCAATCCCCAGTCTCCAAGTTGGGCTCTGTGCTGACAGCAAGGAGCCTGCTTGGGATTCTCTCTCCCCCCCCCCCCTCCCATGTGCGTGCTTGCGCTCTCTCTCAAAATAAATAAATAAACATTAAAAAAAATTATTCCTTAATATCATCAATTTGAAGAGTCAGTATTCAAATTTCCCTGATAATAAACCTTTTTTTTTTTTTTTTTTTTGAAGTTGGTTTGCTTCAGTCAGGATCCAGATATGGCTTTTGGCCGAAATATTGCTTGATATAAAAAAAAATTTTTTTTTAATTTTATTTATTTTTAGAGAAAGAGAACACAAGCGGGAGAGAGGGGCAGAGGGAGAGAGAGAATCTCAAGCAGACTCTATGCTCTGCACAGAGCCTGATGGTGGGGAGGGGGGGCTCTATCCCAAGATGACACTGGGATCATAACCTGAGCCGAAATCAAGAGTTGGACGCTTAACTGACTGAGCCACCCAGGCACCCCAAATTTGTTTTAATCTGTAAGTCTTTTCCTCTTTTTTTCCCTTTCCAATTTATTTGTTAAGGGAATTGGATGTTTGTTCTAGTTTCCCTTTTCCTAGATTTTGCTGACTGCATCTGGGGGAATACTCATGCTATTTTCTCCCCCTGATCTTTTCATATAACCTAGCAAACATTTTCCTATACTGCCCCATGGTTTTCACAACCGTTAACTCTACAGCCTCATAGTATGCCATCCAGTGGATATACAATAATATTTTTCTCGGGCATTTAGGTTGCTTTCCATTTTCCGCTGTTATAAAAAATGCTGGAATGAACATCCTCCCACATAGTACACGGGATGTACTTCCTTAGAATATGCTACCAGAAATGTAATCATAGCTCCAAGGCCTGAATGATTTTTCAGCCTCTTGGCACATATTACCAATGGTTTGTCCAAGGGGTTGTGCCTTCCCCAGCACCGCATAAAAGTGCTGTCACTCATTCAGTACTTAGGCCTATTCAGGGCTGAAGGATGTTTGGTAAAGACAGGGTAATTATGAGGGCAGAGAGCTAGAGAAGGAGAAAGATGATGACAGGGACTCAGGCTAAATTAAGCAGAGAGTGATCTACAATTTACCACAGACCTAGAGTGAGTCAGAACTCTGTTCATTCCCATTGTGAAAAAAGCTTGATAACAGGAGTTATTAATAGGGCATGGCATGTCGGGTAATCTTTCCGTTAGACTACGCATTAGTCAGGCCCTTATTTGAGACGTAGGTCCAGTCTGGGTCACTGAACTTCGCAGAGGTGTGAGGAAACTGGCAAAGATCCGGAGGGTTTGAGCAACTTGAAGGATGATGGAAGAATTCCAGAGAAAAGTCCAAGGAGTCAAGTAGGCTCACTTTGAAAAAAAAAATAAAGACATCTTTTTTTGCCTCAGTGCTGGGAGGTTTCTGTAGAAAGGCCAACACTCAGTTGTTGGCTCATGTCTTCAGAAGGCTGACTACACAAAATGGGTGAAGCAGGAGAAACTTCTGTATAAGGTAGAACTTTTTCAGACTCTGGGGTGATTATTTAGGTCTTGGGATGAGTGCTCTTTGGTCATTGGCCCTGGAAATATTTGAGAAGATTCCTGTTCTTCTGCTCCAAGTGGTTCAGATATCCACCTGCTTCCTGCCCACTAGGTGCCTCTGGGGGCCCCCTCCAACTTGTGAAGGCTGTTTCCTGGCAGTCTCCTGGGGAAGGGTAGGTGAGGTGTGAGAGAAGTGCTCCCCAGCCTCCCTGTCCTTTCTGTCCCCTCACATTTATTTCAGGTGTGTTTACAGCCCACCAGGCTGGCATGTCATGGTGTCATCTGATCCTGCTATTCCAGCCCTGCCATACGGAGTGGACTTAGAAGCTGGGTGGGGGCAATGAAAACTACTTAAACCAGCCCCTTTTGGTGGCATGAAGAGTGGGACTGACCCAGGAGACCTGGGAAGCCATTTAGTTCAACTTCCTACAGAATAGCTTCCTACCATGCAACAGGTGCTTTACATACATTCTTTTGAATTTCACAGGTGTAGAATTGGAGATGAAGACAAGTTATTTGCTCGGGGTCACACTGCTGGTAAAGGTGTGCCTATGTTATGCTGGCCTGGAAATAAAATCTGTGCCCTTGCCTTTGGGGCATGCAGCTGTGAAACCTGCTGCCCAGAGGTGGAGCCTCCCACCCAAAGCCACACAAGCTGACCTGGGACTGGAATTAAGGCTCCTAACTATTCATCAAGGAGTCTTCCTAAGAGGTCCTCTTCTGAGGCCTCACATGGGGAGGCCAAGAATGTGGCCTGGCCCATGCCAGCCTGGCTCAAGTTAAATGAAGAGTAACCAGTCTCTGGACAAATGCTGCCCATTGGCTACATTATCTGCCCTCTGGACTCTGATCTTAACCAACATAGTGAGAAGCCAGCTTCCAGGAAGGCCTGGCAGGGCAACGGGCCTGCTAGTCTGTTTCCCTTGAAGCTAATCTGCGGCCAGGGCCGAGCCAGTTAGGTGTTAAGTAGAAAAACACTGACGCGGGGTCAGAATCTCTGGGCTCTGGTCTATGCTGGGACCCAACAGGGACCTATGGCAACTTAAAACTCTGAATTTCCTGATCTCAAAACCAAGCAAGAGTAAACCGCACTTGGAGCGCGCTGACGCAAAAGCAGGAATTGTTACACCCCAAAGCAATACCACCCTCTGATGTTAGTTTCCCGGGCTACTGAAACGTCTGGCCCAGCAGCCCCAGCGAGGCCAAGACTGCAGCAGAGGCAGAAAACTACAACTCCCAGGAGGCACCGGTCCCCCACCCCGCACGCAGGCAGGCTGAGAAACTACAACTCCCAGGAAGCACTGGGTGGGACGGCGCTGGGCGGTGACGTCGCGGGGGCCGGCGCGGGGCGCTGATTCGGCCCGAGCTGCCAGCGGGGTGTCTGCCGCCGCGGGTTGTTACAGCTGCTGGAGCAGCAGCGGCCCCCGCCCCCGGGCACCCCTCCTGGGCCCTCGACCGCCCGCCCTGTGCGGTGAGTCCCGGCGAGTGGCTTCGCGGTGGCCGAACCAGAAGCCTCCTCTTGGGGCTAGAGGCAGGGTGGGAAAGAAAGTGGGGGCTGCTGGGGAGGCGCCCGGGGCTGAAGGGGACCCGGGCAGGGTGAGCGGAGGTGGAGGGGGTGCATCAGCCGAGGGGGTGCATTAATCGAAGGGATGCCCACAGGGGAAGGTGGGGGCAGGAGACCGGGTCTGGGCCGTCTTGGGGGAGTTCTCCGGCTGGAGGAGGGGGGCGGGGAGAGGCTGGGCTTCGGGGATAAATTGGCCGCCTCCAGGGCTGGGTGAACGCGTGGAGGTGGGGGTGGGGCTCCGGACCGGGCTGGGCTTGAAGTGCGAGGTCCTAGGCTGGGGAGCGGAGCGGGAGGCCCCTCTTCGGCTTGAGTCCCGCTCGGATAATCCCAACAATAGCGAAGACTCCACCTCCTCTTTTTCACCCTCTTCCCCTGCTAGTGGGGGTTCGCCCCGGTACTTGCCGTCTTTCCATTTCCACCGTCCTCCCCAGTCCGGGAGGCTGGGCCAGAGCTGAGAGGTGAGCCACCGTGGCCTCGCGGATTGGGCGGTGGGGAGAATGAAAATGGCATTGTGGAGGATGCCAGGGACCCCATTGTTGGGGTCCAGGTTGTGGGCTTGGATGTTTTGTGCTCTTCATCTAGAAGGCAAAAGATTTGCTGCTTAAGGGGCTGCCCTTACTTGGGGGAAAGAGTGGGAAGCGCGCACCTGGCAGCTGCGCTGGGGCGCACTGTGGCCTGGGCTTAGGTGCCAGACTGGGACAGGGATATTTGTGTGTGGAGCCAAGGGGGGAAGGGAGGGAAGGAGTAGAAAACAGCTACCAGCAAGAGAGTAGTTAACAGAACAGAGTTGCTGCAGGCTTTGGTTTGAGACGGGTTATGAAACCACATCAGGCACTGCCACGGCAGCCACCTGCCAGCTAGGGCGGCCAGAACTTTTCAGCCTCAGCTGCCGTAGACTTCCTTTACTGGGTTCTTCTCCCTATTTTTCCCCTTCTGGGTGAGGGGCAATTGTTTTTTGTTTTTTGTTTTTGTTTTTTTTACTCATGGAAGTGATATGTACCCTTAGTCACACAAACCTCTTAAGAGTGTTTCCTGGCTGCCAATCTTTTTCTTAGTTTCTTGATTTCTCCTGTCTTTTTGAGGGTCTTCTGGGATTTCTGCTGTCAGGGGAGCTAGTGTTCAGTCTTCAGGAAGACACTTCCAAGGGTATCCGTTTAGGTCCTAGGTCTCGGCCCCTCCTGGACTCATCAGGCTTCATTGGATGCCCTAGTTCAGCCAGAAAGGAGTGTAGGATGATCTGGAATTCAGCAAGGCCCGTGGTATTGCTGGATAAAATACGGGGGGGGGGGGGGGGGGGCAGCTACAGGTCTCTGTACTACCACACCTTTATAGGTCTAGGTTAGGGAGAAGGGGGAGGGGCAAGCAGTTTCTGGTCTGACTTGGGGAACTCTGCCTCTCTCCTTACTAGTAAGTCCTTCAGAGGCCTCACTTCCTAGCCAGCTCCCCACCGTCCCAGGCTTTTGCGTACTAGTAGGTGTAGTAGGTGTCCCAAGAGCCATGTTAGGGTAACTGAAGCTCCAAGTCCCAGGGAACGTAAACAACTGATTTAGTCTCGGTTTTCTAGTTCCTTGGGTTTCTGTTAGGCCCAATTATCCAGCCTAATGGGCTGAGCTGATGGGCCTCAGGAGCATTACTTCCAGGATGCACCCTGGGACATCTCACGCATGTTTGCATGTTGGGAGAGAGTGTTGTGGGTCACATTTCCCTTGAGGTCTCTTAGCTTGGAGCTCTCTGAGAAGAGGAAACTTGTTCTCATTATTCTGGAAGTAAGGAACTGATCCTTGAGAATCCTGGCTCCCACACGGCTTGGCTGTGATCCTTGCCAGAGATAGATAGCAACCGACTCTGAGGGGATTTGTTGCAGCAGGGTGAAGGAGGTGGCCTTCTGGGCACTTCCAGGATACCTCCATCTGGGACCCCTTTCTGCATCCCCAGGGAAGATGGGGTTGTTACCATGGTGATGACCTTAGGGTCTTTACCAGGCAGGACCTCCCCTCACCTAGGGAGGTGAGCCAGTAGAAAGGCACAGTCTGTTCCCACCTCTTGCTGGTTACAGGGCCCTTAAGGATTTGGAACAGCTGAGCTCTAGACAAGGGGGCTGCTCATTCCCCTCTTTATGTGCATCCAGGAATGCAGCTGGCTTGCATTGTTTCTTGGGCATCAAGGGCAGCCCTCCTGGTTCCTCCTGCTGCAGGGCTGTGCCATTGGAACTGGGCAAGGGGGAGCATGGTGGTAACTTACACCTGGAAACAGGGGCTTGGAAAAGAGGCTGAGGTGAGGATGGGTGGGGTGGAGAGGAAAGGGGCAGGAGAGAGGCCCCAGGTGTAGTTTTGTGTCCTTGGGCAGGGTGTGTTGATGTGGGTTTCAGCTGCCCGTTGGAACTGTAGATGTTGGCCATGTTCTCTATCTTCACCTCTTCTGTGTTGGGGAAAAGGGCCCTGGTGGTTTGGCAGCAGAGTGGGCGGCATCACAAGGGTTAGCTTGAGTGGCTGCCAAATGGACAAAACATCTTGCATGGGTTGTTTTGTGTCACCAAGAAGGAGGCCTCCAAGTCTGGGCAGAGGTTGTCCCTAGTCTGTTGTTTTCTCTTTCCTTCCTCCCACCCCCGCAACTTACCTGTCTTCCTGGATCAGGGTTGGGAGAGACCCAGGATTGGATAATTAGGGGAGATGGGTAGAAGCAGTGACCCCCAAATATTCACTGCTGCCTGTTCTCACCCCACCGCCTTTTGTTAATTTTAATGGTGATGGGAACACGGGTAGGAGATGCCCCTTATCAGGCCCTTGGCAAGATGGTCCAGCAGGGGTTATATTGAGTGATTCTGAGGGGACAGTCCTCTTCTCCCCTCCCTTGGTGGGAAGAGGGTCCTCATCAGAATGCTCTGGAGGATGAGATTGGGGAACAGGCAATGGTTTCTTTGGGCTGGATGTCTCTTGATGACCTATCCACCGAGGCAGTCCTGGTGCCTTGAGGGGCTCTGTCCCGATTGGACAATGTGTAGGGCAGCCTGGTGTTTATCCCAGCCCGGTAGTGGGAAACCAATGGAGCTTAGTCCACGCGGACTTTCTTTGTCCTCTTTGCTTGAGAATCAAAGCAGCAGAACTGCATGGAGTTCTTGGGGAAAGCAGTGCCTCCCTCCCTGTGGGATTTGGATGGGGTGAGGGGGCAGGGAAAGTGGTGTGACCTGTCTCACCTGTGCTGCTTGTTTGCAGAACAGCGGCAGGAGAGGGGCAGCAGGATGAATGTGGGCACGGCACACAGTGAGGTGAACCCCAACACGCGGGTGATGAACAGCCGCGGCATCTGGCTGTCCTACGTGCTGGCCATCGGGCTTCTCCATGTCGTGCTGCTCAGCATCCCCTTTGTGAGCGTCCCTGTTGTCTGGACCCTCACCAACCTCATCCATAATATGGTGAGGTCCCACCTGCTGCCCGTCCCTACCATGTGGGCTGCTCTTTGGTGGGGCGGAGGAGTAGGAGGAGCCCCCCAAACATGGGCCAGATGTCAGGGTGACACGCTGACATTTGTCACCCAAGCCCGGACCCAGCTCTCATCTCTGCTTTGTCCCACTTCTGGGTTCCAGCCACGTGCACTCTGATAAGAGGACTAAAATTTGCAGATTTGTCCACACCTTCAGGATGTGGACCTGGAGGGAGGCCCGCTGGGAACTGAACTAAGGGCTCCAGAGAGTCCCCAGGACCCAGACGCCCAGCCTGGCACAGAAATGCCCCTCTCCCAAGTCTGGATCCCCAGCCATCTTCCAGTCTGGTGCCTCTGCTCCCTCAGCTCCTGCCTGCTAGCTTGTACTCTTTGGTAGGCAAGCAGGGGCCGTCATCTCCTCCCCGCCCAGCTGGCACAGGGAAGCTACCACTGGGCCAGACGGGCATTTCTGCAGCTGAGTTCTCTCCATGCCTTATCCTCATGTCATGCTGTCCTCTCACCCGGTGGGCCCCCTTCTTCTCCTGCCAGGCTCCCAGCTGCCCCATCCTGACCTCCAGCCCACATCCCTCTGCCCCTCAGAGGGAGGCTCCACATAACCCAGAGCACAGTTCTTTGATTGGGGTGGTGGAGCTGAGCTGGAGGGCCTTTTGCCTTTTGTGTCCTCTAATGAAGTCCCCTTCCTCCAGGGCATGTACATCTTCCTGCACACGGTGAAGGGGACACCCTTCGAGACTCCGGACCAGGGCAAGGCGAGGTTGTTAACCCACTGGGAGCAGATGGACTATGGGGTCCAGTTCACAGCGTCTCGGAAATTCTTAACCATCACGCCCATCGTGCTGTGAGTGCCTTGGGTGGAGGAGGACACCAGCAGGCAGGCCAAGGCCTGGGGAACCCTGGGCCCTGCCAGGCTTAAACCTGTCCCCAGCTCTGGCTTTTGGCATGGGCATGAGCAGAGGCAGGGAAGTTGGAGCATCCCGGGCTCTTCTGCTGGGCTTAGGCCTTGTGCCTCCCTGGCCCTGTGTTTCACCAAATGGGCCTTCCTTCCTGCCAGTGATGTAAGCCCACAGACCTGGGATAAAGCAAGGGGACTGGGTCGGGAGGGACCTCTAGCTGAGGAGATCTTGCCACCCTACTTCTGTTCTGGGGGTCTTTCCCATAACTCCACACCTGTTGGGGATCTGCCACTCCCCACCCAGGAGTGAGGGAGGAAGGGTCCTCCAAACAGAGTCTTACGCTTCTTCCCAACCTTCCCACCCAGGTACTTCCTCACCAGCTTCTACACCAAGTACGACCAGATCCATTTCATCCTCAACACTGTGTCCTTGATGAGTGTGCTCATCCCCAAGCTGCCCCAGCTCCATGGAGTCCGGATTTTTGGAATCAATAAGTACTGAGGGTGCCACCCCTTCCCCTGCCTGGGATGGTAGGGGAGGGGTAGAGGCCTGTGCTGTGAAGCTGAAGACAGAAGGAGCCTCTGGATCCTGTTAGAGATGGGGGTCGAGCCTCTGGGCCCTAGTTTCCCCTTCCAATTTCCCTGGTAGCCGACTTGACGTAGCTTGTAGTGGGGTTCAGGTGGGCCCCCCAGGTCTCTGACCCTTTCTGATTTTTTTTGATCTTTTCCTTTTGCCTTTTGGATAGAGACTCCGTGGGGGCAGTCATGGGACGGGCTGGGCTCCCAACCTGTGAGGCTGGGACAGGAGAAACCCCCTGCTCACTTGCTCATCCTCAGACTGCTAAAGCACTTTAACCCCTGCAAGAGGAGCAGGGGGGACGGTACAGCTTCTAGATTGGTTCACTTTAATTCTTAAGTTTTTAGGATGACACTCAGTGTGTGCTCGTATGTGTAAAAGCAAGTGCACGACGATGCCTCATCTCTCTGGGTAGAGAACTGCCTGTTGCAAGTCTCATGCTTTTGGCAGCTCCCCTACAGCCCACCCGGGGCACTGGATGGGAGCGGGGAGGGTGAGGAGAGGGATGGTGGGGCTGGGTGTGGATGGCCTGGTCTCAGAGGTGAGGGGGCCATGGCCACTCTCATCTTGGGCCTGGTGGAGGTGGGGAGGATGGTTTGGGGGGCGGGGATGGGGACAGTGAATTGAGACTTGGAGGAAGGGGCCGTGTAGCCACAGAGATTGGTATAAGGGAGGAGTGTGGGGACAGAAGCCAGATTCAGCCTCATCCTTTGGGAAGTGGTCAGGCTCGGAGAGTTAATTTCCCCAGGCATGGTGGTGATAGTCGGAAGGGAGGCTGTGGGGTCGGAGGTGGGGGTTACAGCTCCGGGGTTAGTGTGAGGAGTGGAGAGGGGTGGAAGAGGCCCATGAGTCATCGTTAGCACGTTAGCACATGTCCGCTTTGACACTGCCCTGTGCAGGGGTGTGAGGGTGTGGGGAAACCGGGACAAATGATGAATGGTGGGGCCCTTCTGCAGCCTTCACCTCGTAGCCTCCTCATGCAGACTGGAGCTGGACGGGGCCTCTTGTGTGTACATGTGGGGCTATGGAGCCACCCCCAAATGGGGTGGGTGGGCCACAGAATGGTCCCTGCTCGAGCAGGGTAGTAGAAGGAGCCAGGAGTGACCTGCGGGCACTGTCTCCTCAGCCTGAGGGCGGGAGATGGGCAGGAGCCTGAGTGTGGGCTGGAGAGGAGCCGCCTTTTTCCCCTCCCCAATCTGACCAGGGTCTGTGTTACTTTTGAAAAGGTGTGGGTGCCCGTGACCCCTTCCAGGGCCCTGAGGGAGGAGGGGAGGACATTGGTCCTGTTTCCTGCCTCCTGGCCCCCCCACCCCCCACCCCATGTATCATAGGGAACTTTCACCTCGAAATCTTTCTAAGCAACGTGTGAATAGGATTTTTACTCCCTTTGTACAGTATTCTGAGAAACGCAAATAAAGGACAATGTGTTCCTGTTTCCCCTGAGTCTGGCCTCTGCTTCCTGGAGGGCCCTGGGGGAGGGGGCAGGGGTTTGGGCAGCAGTTCCTGCTGAGGGCAGTGTGAGGGGCTCTGGGGCTGCTGGTCTTCCTGCTGCTCCCAGGGGAGAGAGCGGGAGAGAGCCTGAGGGGCTGATGGGAACTGGCAGAGGCAGCAGCAGAATCCTGCTCTGTGACCTGGCCTGGCGGTTCATCTGTCAGAACTTCTACCTCTGGTCTCCGTGGGCTGGCTGAGTGATGGCTTGTGCGTGGCCTGGAAGGGGGTCAGTTGGGCAATGACTTCATAAATGAAGGCGGAGTCCCGAGGGGTGCCCAGCCCTTTCCTCAGAATGCCTTTCCCAGCTCTCACTTCTCTCCCCCTAGTGCTCTTTCCCTGGGAGTGCTGCATTTCCTCCTGGCCTCTCTGTCTTTGGAGGAATCTTCATGCTTCCTCCCTTCTGCCATGAGCATGAGTGGGAGAGGAAGAGGTAGCCCCCCAGGACTTATTTAGGCTCCTGGGGCCAGGAAAGGGGAGGAGTCCTTTAGTGGAGGAACTCTGATCTTTGAGGTTCTGGACCGCTCAGTGTGAGCCGTGGCAGTGTTACGTGCTATTCCTAGGACAGGTGCAAAGTCCCAGGTAGATGGGAGGAGCTGCCTCAGGCAGGCTGGGCTTCTCTCTGGCTCTGGGCCAGCGTGTGTTTTGGAGTGGGTGTTGGGAAGAGTGCAGGGTCTTTGCCCACGTCTGCTGAGTGAGGCCCACACAGTGCTGGGAGGAGCAGCACACCTCCCTGGGCCCAGTCCTGGGGGTGGGGGTGCCCTGGGAGCTTCCATGGACCTGCAGGAGTATAGTCAGGGTGAGGGGCTGGGGCACATCAACAACAACCAGCGTTCAAATCCTGCTCTGCCACTTACTAGACTTGTGGCCTTGCCAAGTTACTTCTCTGAGCTTCAGTTTCTTCCTCTGTTGTAGAAGGATAATAGGCATTAGGGCTGTTGTAGGATTAGCACAACACCTGGTATAGTAAATACTGAACACGTGATAGCCACATTAGTATCATTACTGTCGTTAACTACCACCATAATTTCTTTAAGGTTGTTTTGGAACTGAGGGATAAGGGGGCCAGGAGACGGGCCAGGCTCGCTCCGGTGGTTTATCTCTGAGGACTGAGGGGTGGGGGCCAGAGGCCTCTCTCTGGAGAAGGAGGTGGGTGGAGAGGACAGGTGGAGGCGTCTCCCTGAGAGGGCTATGTGGGAGCATGGTGGGGAGGAAGGCTGAGTCCTCCTTGCTGGCCAGCCTGTTCCCCACAGATGTTGGCTGTTGTAGCTCTCAGTCTTCAGCCTTGCCCACCGCAGCATGGCAGCATGGTAGCTGTTTCCAGCTCTATCGCTCTCTTCATACCCCTGACACGACCATAGCCGTTGCCTGCTGGCACTTGGATTGCATGGTCCAGTATGCCTCCTGCACCATTCTCTGGCCCCAAACCCACCTAGAATACATACCAGGTAAAGATTATCTATCTATCTATCTATCTATCTATCTATCTATCTATCTATCTATCT
>NW_024412420.1:14167935-14260196 GCF_014898765.1 Herpailurus yagouaroundi | reverse complement strand
TCTATCTATCTATCTATCTATCTATCTATCTATCTATCTATCTATCTTATCTATCTTACCTATCTTACCTATCCTACGTATCTTACCTATCTTACCTCTGGTCTTATCTGCCTCCAGCCCAGCCATAATGTGGCTTATCTAAAGGCCTGAAAGATGGGGCACCTAGCGCTACCCAGCTTTCCAGTTCTTTCAGTTCCCTTCTTAGGGCTTCCTGAGACACGGTGGCCAGGACCTGTGCAGAGCTCTTACAGAGGGGATTCTCACAACCTCCATTCCTCGTGAGCAGCTGAGGTGAGTGACCCCCAAGATAGGCCTGTGGGCCCTGGGCATTGCCTTTCCAGGCAGCCAAAAGAATTCCCAGGCTGAGACTGAGCTGAGAGCTGGCCACCATGATGGGGGCAGGGAAGGAGAAGGGAGCATGGGTGAGCAGATGCCTGGGCCAGCCAGAAGGGACTTAGGGGAAGGTAGCCAGATGTAGGATAGGGAAGTGGAGACCAGAAGGCTTGTGAGGGCAGTCCTGGCCCCAGGAGGAAAACAGAGGAGCCTGAAGAAAGAGGAAGGAGTTGCAGAGTGATTGATGGAAGGGGAGAGGGAGAAGGATTTGGAGGTAAGAGTGCGGGAAGGGTCTGGTGTGGTGGGGACAAAGAGCTGCTGCTCAGTAGGAAAAGGGAAGGACCGGCTGTATCAGGTTGGATTTGGTAATGAGCCTATGGAGGGTCCTGCAGGGGAGCTGGGGGCGGGGGTACAGGGGCCAACTGCAGACCAGGAGAGGGTGAAGAGGAAAGTGGGTGGGGGAGAGGCCCCAGGTAGAGTTTTGGGATTCATTTTATTTTTCCAAGAGTAAGAGGACCTTTCAGATGGTGACCAGTAACTGGTGAGACAGGACCTGGGGGTGGAGGGCTATCCAGGGCACCTACCCCCAAGCCACTCTTGCATTCCATCCTTTCTCTTTCGTTTTCTTCTGAGGCAGAGTTATCACTATCTCATTGGGAAATGGTTGGTAGGAGTACCCATCCCACTACCTTGCAGAACACAGCAAGGGAGGGAGGCCCAGGAGTCAGAGCCAAGGGAAGAAGTAATCATGGGGGTTGGTAATGTGGGGTCTGGCAGCCATGCCTCTTATCTTTTCCTGGGTCCTCTGTTCATCAACACTGTGGGGGTCTGGCTGGAAGATGGTGGGCCTGCCTTCCTACCCCTCAGGCCCTTCTGAGCAAAGGGGCAACTCTGCTGTGGGAGAAAACAGACCTCACTCTTACTTTCCTTTTGGGATAAACACTGTTCCATCTTTCTTCCAGAAGGTTCTATGAAGGGCGGAGGAGAATCTAGCATTCGTGATGGTTACCCTCCTTAGTGTATAGTGACCACCTCACATTCTAGAAACAGGGAAGTCAAATAATTCCAAGTCCTGATTGTTCTAGAACCTTTGGATCTTCATTGACCCCAGGCTGCCAAAGGGAGATTTAAAAACCTGAACCAATATCTCCCTTCCCCAAACTGAAACTGGCTTCTTTGTCTCCAGTTGGTCCAGGCACAATGTCCAGCCTATTTGAGGAAATCACGAGTTGTGGTCCAAGAGATGGAGCTGGAGGGGATATGATTGCTGTCAGAAGCATCCTTGACTCTGACAGATTTCACTGCTTCTCTTTGGTGAGTGGGAGGAGGAATTTCCGGAGATGCCAGTACCACAGGACAGACCTCACCCTAGAGGACATAGTGGAGAGAGAGGAGGGTGAAGTGCTGTTTGATAAGCTGGATTCTGGGCTCCAAGGTCAGTACGAGGGGGTAAGAGATGGCCAGCCAGGAGACTTCACCCACTCCTGCTCTACCACACTGTCAACTCCCCATTGCCATCAACCATGTCAGCCAGTCAACAAAGAACTTGTATGTACTAGAATTTGTTTGCATATGTCCACACACCTCAGTTTAAGAAATGCACAAAAGATGTTAACTGGAATTTAAATGAAAACTTGAAAAAAAAAAATGCACAGAAGAGCTGCATGGGGAGAAAGAACAGGGTAAGTGAAAATTTATTTTTATTGAAAATTATTCCTAAATTGTCTTCCTTTCCCATGTTTTCTTTTTGTAAATAATTCACTTTTAAGTTAGCTAAGGTCTTTTGATGTGTTTGTATGTTTATCAGTTAGATGGATAAATAAACGGAGGCAGTTTGCTTAGTGGTTAGGAAAGGACACAGGCCTAAGAGCTGAGGGCACCTCGTTTCTAAGCCTGGCTCTGCCACTCACCAGCTGGGCGGCCTCTGGACAAGTTGCCTTCTCTCTCTCTAAGTCTGTTTCCTCAGCTGTCAACTTGACAAGAATGTTACAAGACTCAAATGATATAAATTAGGTCATTTATGACAGTGGTTGTGCAGAAGGAGCATTCAGTCAAAGTTCAGCCCCATCATTCTGCTGGCGGCTGTTATCCCTCGTGTCCCTTGGAGATCAGACTGGATGGGTGAGCAGAACTCCCTAAAGGCTTGAGGGATTTCTAGAGGAGTCTATTCCATTCCCCTGCCTCCAAACTCAGACTTTTGGGTTGCAGAAGCACCAGGGTAAATGTTGCTGAACCCTCGCCTGGAGACTTATTTCAGTGTCTCAGACCTCAGGGTAAGGACTTTTACAGCTCAGACGTCTTTGCTACAGCCCATCTGGATCTCATTAAGAAAAGAATGCAAACAGTACCAGTGTATAGTTTTAGAGCACCTGCTATGTGCCAGGCATAGCCGTTATGTGACCAAGAGCAGCGTCCAGATTACTTGGGCCTTTCCACAAGTGGTTTCATTAAGTGAGCAAGGGGCTTCAGGAAAATTTCAGATGATCATTTTTCAAAGACTGAGTCAATTCTCTGAAAAGTAAATCGCTAAGAGCCAATTTACTAAAAGCTAGTCTCCAAAAACCAGTTTGCCAGATGACCAGTTCACTGAAAACAGAAAAAAACTTTAGGACTAGGGTGTTTTGCCATGATATTACTCCCCAGGGACAGGGGGAAAAGTGTTAAGTACAGAAAAAAAATTGACACGTTAACTTCCTTGAAGGGAAAGTCTGTCTGTTTGCATAAACAAATCAGGGACAGAGGTGAAACCAAACTTTGAAAAAAATCCTTAAGAATGAAGTGGATGGGTAATTTGAATTGATTTTTAGCAACTTGGCCTGCTTCCTTCTCAAATTGATTATTTTTTAATTATATGGTGCTGATGATGTGGTTAAGGTGGCATAGGTTTTTGTTTTGTTTTGTTTTCCATTAACTAAAGTCCATATACTTTATTCTGATTATCTTGGTTCTTACCTAATATCCTTTCTCTGTTCCAAGATCTCATTCAGGATACCACATTACCTTTAGTTGTTGTATCTCCTGAGGCTTCTCTTGGCTCTGACAGTTTCTCAGACTTTCCTTATTTTTGATGATCTTGACAGTTTTGACGAGTACTGGTCAGGCATATTATAGGATGCTTGTCTATTGGAATTTGCTTGACTTTTTTTCCTCATGGTTAGACTGAAGTAATGGGTTTTGGAGAGGAAGACCATCGAGGTAAGGTACTATTCTCACTGCATCATATCAAGGGTATGTGCTATCAACATGACTTATCACTGTCAATGTTGACCTTGGTCACCTGGCTGAGGTGGTGTTTGTCAAGTTTCTCTACTGTAAAGTTAGCACGCCCCTCCACCCACCCCCATATATTACATTGTTTTTGTGCTTAAGGCTTGATTTTTCTTTTGTCCTGGATAAAGTACATGTACCCTTTTACATTGATCAAAAAACAAATGGATCCTAGAATGTTAGTGTAACCCATACAGGACTGATTTGAGGCACCATTTCCGGTTCTGTCACGTTTCCGTCAGTTACAAAATGTGTTTGTCTCTGGAGATCCAGCCCTGCCCGACCCCCTAAACCTGGCTGTATGAGTTCCTCCTCGTCTGTAGGTTCACATTTGGGAGGTCTGAGAGAAAGGCAGTCAGCTGGCAGCATCTCCACACATGCTCCGCTAACCCCGGCACACCAGCTGACTTGGAATCAAGGCCCTTATGAAAGTGGCTGATCAGTCTGGGCAGAGTCCACACGGATAGGCGGTGGTCCAGGATTGCTTCACTTTACACCTGCGTGGTTCATACAAACACCGGAGACTGAAGTCTGCTTAATTTTTATTTCTCAATTGGCAAGAGCTCCTAATTCTTTAGCTTTACTTTTCCTTGGCTCATTTCAGCCTCTCAGATAGTTAAATAGGACTAGCTCACATTTATTGAGCATTTAGTATGTGTGCAAGGCATTTTGCTAAGTGCCTAACTGCATCTTTTATTTAATTTCTTCAAGCACAGGAAGTAGGTACTATCAATATTCTCCTTCCATGAATAAAGAAACAGATTCAAAGAGGTTAAGTGACTTATCTAAGGTCATTTGGTAAGAAGGTGGCAGAATAGGTGCAAACCTGGGATTATGTGACCCTTGTGGTGACTCCTGATGAGCACAGCATTTCCTGGGAGCCACAGTTGGAGGATCTCTGCAGAAGGGAAGGGGATTGTAGAGGGGGAGCCTAGGATGGGGCTGCTCCGGGGAGAATTTTCTGCAGAGAGATCTTTTGGGGCAGCCTCAGTATGACCTTTACCCTTTCCAGGCCAAAAGGCTGAGTTCCAAGTTCTGGATGTGGTAGACTCAAAAGGAATGTTGATAGTGAAATTATCCAAAGAAATAATAATTGCAGGGACCTTCCACAGATCCCACAAGCAGAGAATCAAGACATTGGAGACCTGGATACCCAGCAGTATCTGGATTCCCTTGAGAACAGGTGAGGCTGGAGATGGGCAGCAGTGGGGAGTGAGAGGGGGAGATGCCCCTTTTGAGCACCAAGAGCATCTGAGATGGAGGTGCCCCGGCCAGTGCAGTCCCTCACGCCCAATTCCCGGCACTTCCCAAGCCCGTTCCTTACTCAAGCGTGGCCTCCTCTTCCCCCTTCGGAAAGCCTTCTCATTCTTCATGCATCAGCCTCCAGGAAACCCTCCAACACCCCCAGCTCACTTGCTTCCCTGCTACCCTCCAGGGTGATTGATTCTTCTGGCTTGGACCCAAACCTGCTGGTTTCAAGAGGCCACTTTCTGCTCTCCTATGAGTTGCCAAGATCTGTGTTTTGTGCTGTTTTGCTCTGCCTTGTGGCAAGCCATGCCCCTGTTCCTCAGTGGACTGGGAATAGCTTGTGACCGCAACAGCTTTTACTAACCTCTCTGTGTTTATCCACAGCACACAGTAGGTGCTCACTAAGAGAGTCAAAGTGAAGCACAATGAAATCACAGCACCCCTGTAGAACATTTCCTGCACAGAAAGTGCCACAACTCCACCCCATCAGGGGGGCACTAACCAACTACCACAGAGTTTCTGACGGTTGAGGGCATGGTGCTTCCAAGGGACTTACAGGGACATCACCAGCTTTCTCCCTCAGCGGACATTTTATTGTTGGTGTGGGTGTTTTCTCCCCTAGCTGAAATTGTTGGAGAGTGTGGAGCAGCTTAGTGGAGGGGACTCAACCTTTCTCCTGGCCTAGCCCTCCTTGAGTGAAATGCCTTTTGTTTTTCCTTTTTTTTTTAATTTTTATTTTCAACGTTTATTTATTTTTGGGACAGAGAGAGACAGAGCATGAATGGGGGAGGGGCAGAGAGAGAGGGAGACCCAGAATCGGAAACAGGCTCCAGGCTCTGAGCCATCAGCCCAGAGCCTGACGCGGGGCTCAAACTCACGGACCGCGAGATCGTGACCTGGCTGAAGTCGGACGCTCAACCGACTGCGCCACCCAGGCGCCCCTGTTTTTCCTTTTTAGCTAAAAAGTGAAAGGCTTCCACTGAAATTTTACTGGTCCTTTGAACTACCCCTCCCTACCATAGTGTTGCTGGGGAGGGGTCTTTGGAGTTTTTCAAAGGGAGCTCAATTTTTTCTAGAATGCCTGTTGTTTCTAGTATGAGGCCCTGTGGTGTGTGCATATAGAGTGGGGTTGGGGAGGGTATTAGATAGGTAGAGGGAGGTCAGCAGAGGCAAGGATGTAGGTCTTCCTTGAGGGTTGTTTGCAAATACCAGAAGTTCCATCAGGCTATTTTAGTGACAAAATACATTCATTTCCTTATGGAATCAGAGATGCCTTCTGGAGCCCAAGGCTGTGGACAATGTGGCCAGGTCCCAGGGACCAGTATGAGGAACTGGAACCCCAACTCCCGAGAACTGGGTGTGATGATCTGGGAAGATGCCTGTCTCAGTGCCATGGGAAGGGCTCATGCTTTGGACTCCTACCGACTAGGATTTGAATTTCAACTCTACACTCATTAGCTGTGTGACCTTGGACCATTCACAACCTGTCTCTAGGCCTTAGTTTCCTCATGATAATGGGTGCAATTCTGCCTACACCATAAGTTTGTGGTGAGGGGTGAAATGAAATGCCATGTGAAGTATCTCATGGTGCTGGCACATTGTAGCCTTCCACAGATGCTAGTGAGTTCTCTTCCCACTTCCCACTTCCTTGCTCCCACAGTGGGTAAAGTGACTACGATGGGGTGCCATGTTCTTTGGTTTTCCAGCCCCAGAGACCCTTCATCTCAAATAGGAACTAGCTGATGGAGAGGGAGAAATGTCACTCCTGGGAGCCCGAGCTCTATTCCCCTCTATTCCCTCCAGTGAGTTGAAGAGAAAACTACCTACTTTGTTGCAATCAATCTGGAGAAATGAGAGCAGACCTCTATCTGGTGACAGAGACTCTGGAGACAACAAGGAAGGAAACCCTGAAAACTGAATGGCAGTGTATGCTGCGGAGCTGGATGGGAGGCAGGGTCTGTGAGAGAACCCGCCTTGGCCCACCCATGGTAAGTCAGGGAGATACCAGCCCAGATGTCAGGCTCTTCAGCTCTCCTTCCAGACCTCCCTGAGCAGTCTCAACTGCTTCCTGGACTTCTTATGACTTCTCATCTTGCCCCAAGAAAGTGCCTGTGGCATTGCTAAGTCCTTCCCGTCACTCTCTAGTAATGCCCTGTTCTTATTTGCTTCTTAGAATTTCTCGTGGTTCATAATTGCATGGGGATTTTTTGCTTATTCACTGTCTGCCTCCCTTTCCAAGATACAGGAGGCAAGAGCCACAGTGCCTGGAATAAAAAGGTCCTCAATAAACATTTATTGACTCAACAGTGAAAGCAACATGAGTTTGGGGGTCAGATGTGGGTTCTTATTTCAGCTCTGCTACTGGTTTAGCTGTGAAACTGGCTTACCTACTGATCCTCTTTGAGCCTCAGTTCTCTCATCTGTAAAATGGGGATTGTTTGGGAGATCAAGCAAGGTAACTATGTAAAGCACCTAGGGATTAACCAACGTGAACTCCTTTTCCTAGCACCAAAGGTCAGTAACCAACCCCCTAAAGCAGGTCCTGAGCTATTGAGTAAAGCAGCTCATCTTTCCCAACATGGAGAGAATGAGTAAGCAAGGTCTGATGGGGGCAGACTGAGTGCAGGTAGGTTCAGCTAGACTCTGTGTCAGCCTGGAGGGGCCCTGGTGAGCTCGAAGGTGGGGGGAAATTCCAAGGAAGGGGTGGAGGGTTCAGGGCTGGGAAGAAGGACTGAAGCTCCTTGTGCAGACACCCAGGTTTTGCCCCATCATAACGCTAATCCTTCCCTAGCTAGAGGTGTTAAGTCTTATCTCTTTCTGAGCTTGTTTTTTTTTGTTTTGTTTTGTTTTGTTTTGGTGAGGGGCAGGGTATGAGAATGGGGAAAGATATGAAAGAGGAACTTATAGAGAAAGAACTTGTCTTTCTGATAACTGGTTTTCTCACTCTCTCTGGCACTAGCCATTTGTTTCTTGGGTAACACAAAATCCTTTCCAGAAAGAGAATGGCTTTTAGGCCTTCTGTTCATCATTCCAAAAAGGGCAAGGATAGTATTTTTTAAAAGAGGTAACAAATGGCCCAGAATTATAGGGTTATCAGGGTTGAGAATGGAATAGGATGCACCCAGGGGTAGGGACCATGGTGTGAGCAGGAAAAAATCCTGTCTATTGGAGAAGCAGATTGGATTGCATATTGGCCTAGGGTTTCCAGACTCTGACAACTTTGGCCTGCTTTGTGCAGGCTGGTGTGCTGGATCCTGGGGTCCCAGCCCTTACTGAAACCTGGGAAGCATAATTGCATTGCATGTCCAGTTCTCACATGGTAGCACTGGCTGTGAAAGGAGCACTGGAACTAGGAGTAGGAGGGTCTCAGGGTCTAGTGGCTCTGCCACTCACTGGCTCTGTAGCCTCTGGAGCCATGGTTATCCTGATGTTAGCATGACTAGAAGATCCCTGTGATTCTGAACGTTGCTTCCTCTGGAATTTCATAGTCTTCCTCTGGGTCCCAGAAAGGTTGTACTGCCTAAGAAGACTTGGGAAGGGATAGAAAGAGGTGTAGATGTGGTAGAAAATCCAGAAACTCCCAGAAGTTGTAGAAGTGGGTTTTTCAACCCTGGCAAGGTCTTGCTAGCTCAAGAGTGAATCTCTGTCATGTAAAGTGCTACACCTGGGTGGCTCAGTTGGCTAAGCGTCCAACTTTGGCTCAGGTCACAATCTCACAGCCCATGGGTTTGAGCCCTGCATTGGGTTCTGTGCTGAGAGCTGAGAGCCTGGAGCCTGCTTCGAATTCTGTGTCTCCCTCTCTCTCTGCCCCTCCCCTGCTTGCGCTCTGTCTCTTTCTCTCAAAAATAAGCATTAAAAAAACAATAAAATGCCATAACAGGGCCATCTGGGTGGCTCAGTTGGTTAAACATCTGACTCTTAATTTTGGTTCAGGTCATGATTTCATGGTTTGTGAGACTGAGCTCTGTGTTGGGCTCTGTGCTGAGTGTGTGGCATGCTTGGGATTCTCTTTCTCCCTCTCTCTGCCTCTCCCCCTGCTCACACGTGCTCTCTCTCTCTCAAATAATTAATTAATTAATTAAACAAACAAATAAATTGCCATAACAGAGGAGGCAGGAGGTAGATTCCAATCCCTGCTCTGACCCACATTTGCTGAGTGACTGAGGACCTGTTGTACCCTCTCTGGGGTTCCGTTTCTTCTTCACTTATCTAGGCGTAATCCTATGGTTGTCTGTATCTGAGGATGTAGGAAGGTGTTTGCGTATATAGTGCTTTGTCATTTACATGAAATGATAAGGATACAGTCTCCCTGGCATGAGCAGTGAGGGCTCAGAGTCCAGGAATGAAAACTCCCACCATTGGGAAGAGAATGTCCAGAGAGGGCTGGAGGTGACCTGAAGACTTTCTGAAATTATTCTTCCCTTCTTTTCAGAGGAAGATGGTTCATCTTGCTTAAGTAAAGATTGGAGCTAGCTGTGTTCAGTGTAGCTGCACACTCACCCTTGAGCCTCCTGGCTTCAAGGACTTCAGCTCAGGTGGGAGAGCCTAGTATATGTGTATGGTGGAGGAGTTGGGGAGAGAAGGGTAGGGCAGTGCCCAAAGCAGTCTTCACCTTTAGTCTGGAGGTTGCATCTGTCTCCTTAAACACAGTGGTTCTCATTGATTATATGTAGACATCACCTGGGGGAACTTTAAAACTAGTGATGCCTGAGTCCCACCTCCAGAAATTCTGATTTAAGTTATCTGGGGATGTGGCCTGGGCATCAGGATTTTTAATCACTCCCCAGGTAATTCTCATGCACAAAGTTGAGAACCACTGCTCTAACTTTGTCTAAATCCTCACTACTACTAGCGTGGTCCAGAAACTGCACTTTGAATGGCAAGGACTAAGTAAGTTTTGATTTATTGGAGGTGGAAAAGAATTTGGGATTGGTACTCAACTGGGGTTGAGCTGGGAAGGTGAAGGTGAGGTTGGCAGGAGGCAATGATGATGGGTATCTGGGAAGAAGGGTGCTTTACTTTAACTGGAAAAGATTAGAAGGGAAGCAATAGAGAAGTGGTCTCATGAAGAATGGGGTCGACAGAGGCCTTGGTAATAATGGAGCTTGTTGGCTGGGTAGGTTGGGTTCTTAACTGCTGCCTCTACAGGGAAATCCTTGAGTTTGGAGGACTTCAGAAACATGAAGGAGAAGGTGCAGGACATGCTGAGAGGCCTCTAGGATCTGACTGACTGTGCTAAACTGCCTCACTAAGCACCTCAACAAGGAGGGGCAGCGACAGAATCTAGAACAAAGAGTAAGGGACCCAGGAAAGAATTGGAGCAGAGAGAGGGAGGAACCAGCAGGAAGGGTACCGTACTGAAGACAGTCTGCTATAGTGGGACTGACACTCATCTCCCCCATCTCCTGGCCCTCGGTGTCTGAGGCCCTGATCTCTGGTGACCTGGAGGGTCCAGCAGATCCTCTTGTAAGTAGCCTTTTTAATGCTTTTTAATGCTGCTGGGATCTTGGTAAAAACACATACAGAATCTATTCCGAATGTCCTGGATGCCTTGATTGGTGAGGAGGGATTTGGAAGTATGCTGGTGTGGAGGAATTGTGGAGCAAAGGGGTCTGTGGGGGTTCAAATCCTGGGAGGAAGGTGACATACATTGCCTTTTACATTTCATGAAGGATAGACTTTCACACTTTAGGAACTAGTCATTTTCCCCAGGCCAGGGGTTGGGGGATGCCTCCTCTACCCGCCTGGCAAGTCTGACCTCCTGCAAGCTAAGAGGGAAGAAAGATTCACCACAAGAGCCCATTTGGAATAACTCTCATCTATCATTGCTAGGGGCTCTCTGGAACCTCCTTCTGATGTTTGTCCCAGGTCTGATGAAATACTGAAGCCCTGTCCCTCTCTGCCAGCAACCCTCTTGACCCTATTTTTTGCCCTGAGATATCTTAGGAGCAGCATCTTGTGGCTGAGGCCCTGGAAAAGGGGACCCTGTCCCTGTTGAAAGACCAGATAAGACACCCTGGACTGAGGGCTAGGGTCATAGTAGAAGTGAATGCCTGTGTTCTCAAGGGACTCAGAAGTCCCAGGGTACAGTCCTTCCTACTTCGTAGTTCTCTGTCAGTTTATATCTATTCAGCTGGTTTGTGGCAATTCCCTGGAACACATGGTTTCCAGGACAACTCAGGCTTAATAGGCTCTGTTGCTAGCCTATGGGTAAGAGAGGGGGGTGGAAAACTGTTAGTTTCAGGATGGCAGTGCCAACGCTGATTAGCAGTGCCTGTCACTGTGTTGAGAAAGAATGAGGCTCTCCAGGCCCCGCAGGAAAAAGTGCCATTATGGATTATTACATCTGCCATGGCCCAGGATTAAGAAGTGTGGTGAAATATTTGCCATTTCTGGTATGTTTCCTTGTTCCTAGCTTTTATAGTCTGGTGTGTTTCCTTCTAGGTGGAGTCTGTCCTGGAGCAGAACTGAGGTGAGCAGCCCCACGATGTGGGCTGTGACCCTGATGCAAGATTTCTCTGTGCCCTCCGTGTTGCTGTCTCCGTCCTGCTGCAGCTGGGTGAGAAGCCTATCTTAGTGTCTTCCTAACTATGTTAGCTCTTGAACCATCTGGATGCTCCCCTCCCAGACCGTCCTCTCCCCCTGCACCCCCAATCACTAGAACAATGTCTTTATAACAAACAACTGACTTTTCTTTGATAGATCCCATTCCCTTCATGATAATGCCCCCAAATCAGCCTACATTATATGCATGGACTTTTCTAAGAGTGGCAGATTGATCATATTAATTTTCTCTCCTTGAAATCTCACTAAATAAAGTACTAGAAAAGATGTAAACCCACAATGATAAAGAGAACAAGGCAGCAGATAAGAGATTCTGACACATCTTTGGAAACTAGCAGGTTACTAAAGGAGTTTAAGCCGGGAGGTGTGGGCCTGAGATGTGCTGGAAGTGTAGGAGGAGACTGCTCTTCTCTCATCTTGAGGCTTTTCTCTTTAATATTTTTAAGACAAGGTAATTAAAAGTAAAAGAAATATATGCTTGTAAAGCATTTCAAATATTTCTCAAAGTTGAAGGCGATCTCCCCTTCTTTCTCTAATATAACCACTGTTAACATTTTGGGGTATGTTAACAGTCTTCCTATGAAACAGTGTTTAAAATGGTAATTTAGGAGCTTATGGGTGGCTCATTCAGTTAAGTGTCCAACTCTTGATTTTGGTTCAGGTTGTGATCTCATGGTTTGTGGGTTCGAGCCCTACATCGGGCTCTGCACTGATAGTGTGGAGCCTGCTTGGGATTCTCTCTCTCCCTCTCTCTCTCTGCCCCTACCCCACTCATGGGCATGCTCCCTCTCTTAAAATAAATAAATAAACCTCAAAATATGGTAATTTAAACATGAAAGTAGGATGATATAACAAATTTGTTTTCTATTTTTTGCACTAGAGTTGTTTTTTCTTTTAAATTTGTAAAAATATCATATGCAACAAGAATTCTTGTAGATGCTGTTGGGAGTGTAGATTGGTCAACCACTTTAGAAAACTGACATATCTACTAAACACAAGCCTATGAGCTGGCGACTCCACTTTCTAGGCACGTACCCAAGAGAAATGAGTGCATGTCTTCACCAAAAGACATACATTTACAAAAACATTAGCATAAGAGCCCCAAGCTGAAAACTACTCAAATGTCCAATAACTTTAGGATGGATATGTATACTGTGCCATATTTATGCAATAAGAGAGAACAAATTACTGCTATACATAACAGTATGCATGACTTTCACAGACAATGCTGAGCAAATGAAGTCAGACACAAAAGAACATATTTATATTTGGGTCCTCTGAGAAGCAGGTGCCAAACTAGAATTAGACATGCCAAAGTCTTTTTAAGGGAAGAGCCTGTGAAGAATAAAGGGAGAGGAATGACAAGTCTTCAGTGCAGGTTTAAAACCTGTGAAGGGAGAGAAGGAGGGAAGAATCGAGTAGGAAGAGTCTCAGAATGCAGGGCAGTTTTGAGAGTCTCAGTCAAGTTGACTTCAGCAAAGGTTGTCTACTGGAGGAGCCCCCACCAGGCAGAAATGGCCAGGCTCTAGTATCCCTACCATGCTCAGCCTTTGGCTGGAAGCAGCCCAGGGGAGCTTGATCTCAGGAGGTAGATCTACAGGGCAGCAGCTAGAGGTTGTTAGTCAACTCTGCTTCTTGAAGCAGGTTCTCCTAAAGAAAAATCTCAGTGGCATCCTCCATGGCCACCACAATACTGTATGATTCCATTTATATGAGGCTCAAGAGCAGGGAATGCTTAATCAATGGTTGTTGAACTCAAAATAGTGGTTATCTTAGTGGGAATAGTCTTAACTGGAAAGAGGCATGAGGGAATCTCCTGGGGTGCTGGAAATATATAAAGATTCATTGAGCTAACATTTAAGATCAGTATATTTCACTGTATTATTCATCAATAAAAAAAAAAATTGGGGCGCCTGGGTGGCTCAGTCGGTTAAGTGGCCATCTTCGGCTCAGGTCATGATTTCGCGGTCCGTGAGTTCGAGCCCCACATCGGGCTCTGTGCTGACAGCTCAGAGCCTGGAGCCTGTTTCAGATTCTGTGTCTCCCTCTCTCTGACCCTCCCCTGTTCATGCTCTGCCTCTCTCTGTCTCAAAAATAAATAAACATTAAAAAAAATTAAAAGAAAAAAGTTTTTTTTTTTTTTTTAAGTACATAGTGTATAATTCCATATAAATGAAGTGAAAACTGGATGATGGTGGTAGAAGTCCAAATAGTGGGAGCAGTATTGGATAGGAAGGGGCATGAAGGAATCTTCTGAGGCATTGGAAATATTTTATATCTTGATTGGGATAGTGTTTATGTGGATGTTTACCTGTGTAGACATTATTAAGCTATACATTTAAGATCTGGGCACTTTAAGTTTTTTTTTTTTTTTTAACTCCACTTTAAGTATTTTTTTTAACTACAATAAAAATTTTTATTTTATTTTATTTATTTTTTTTTTAATTTTTTTTTCAACGTTTATTTATTTTTGGGACAGAGAGAGACAGAGCATGAACGGGGGAGGGGCAGAGAGAGAGGGAGACACAGAATCGGAAACAGGCTCCAGGCTCTGAGCCATCAGCCCAGATCCTGACGCGGGGCTCGAACTCCCGGACCGCGAGATCGTGACCTGGCTGAAGTCGGACGCTTAACCGACTGCGCCACCCAGGCGCCCCAAAAATTTTTATTTTAAAAACAATATATACACATGAACATACTTGAACAAACAGAAGAATACAAAAAAGTTAAATAAAAATTTCTTCTCAAATTCTTTTACCTTATAAACCTAGTCCCACTTTCTTGAGACAACCACTGTTTTAGTTTTTGTTACTATTACAACTAAAAATGATATTCGTATATTTGTTCTTGATTTATTAACTTTAGATAGTATTTATTGACTTCCCAGTACTACGGATGAATATTGAACAAGAAATACAAAGTAGGAAGAATATTATAAAAAAATCAAAGGTACCTATTAAAGTGTTTAATAAAAGGTGACAGGTGGTCCCCTCTTACCTCCAACATTTTCCCCTTTCCTCTTCCTTAAATTCTGATTCCAGCCACACTAAACTATTGGCCTTTTATTTAAATGTGCCATCTACTTGTACAATCACATGCTATTTTTTAATTTTTTGAAGATTTTTTAGGGGCGCCTAGGTGGCTCCGTCAGTTAAGCATCCGGCTTCAGCTCAGGTCATGATCTCACGGTCTGTGAGTTCGAGCCCCGTGTCGGGCTCTGTGCTGACAGCTTAGAGCCTGGAGCCTGTTTCCGATTCTGTGTCTCCCTCTCTCTCTGCCCCTCCCCTGTTCATGCTCTGTCTCTCTCTGTCTCAAAAATAAATAAAACGTTAAAAAATTTTTTTAAAGATTTTTAAAAAAGTTTTTATTTATTTGAGTAATTTCTATGCCCAATGTGGGGCTTAAACTCATGACCCCTAGATCAAGAGTCACATGTTCTTCTGACTGAGCCAGCCAAGCGCCCCTACGATGATAAGTTTTTTAAAATACAGGTTTCCTGGGGCGCGTGGGTGGCTCAGTTAGTTAAGCATCCAACTCTTGATTTTGGCTCAGGTCTTGATCTCACCCTCATGAGATCAAGCCCCAAATCAGGCTCTGCACAGAGTGTGGAGCCTGCTTGGGATTCTCTTTCTTCCTCTGCCCCTCTGCCCCCTTTTTTTCTCTCTCAAAATAAATAAACATTTTAAAATACAGATTTCACTCTCCCTCTGTGTAGATTACCTTTCTGCACCTTATCTACCCTTTACACTACAGTTCAAATATTCCTTCCTTAGTAGTCATCCTACTTACCCAAAGAATTTGGATAGTTCTGTATGACCCATAACACATTGAATGTATTTCTATTATGGCATTCATCATATTATACTGAAATTATTAGTACACTGTTTCACTAATGTAAAAGTTTCTGGAAAACAGAGTTTAAATCTAACTTTAAATCTTTAAGTCTTTGCTAGGGCTCAGTAAACAATTGTTTTTTTCAGAAGTGCCTTTGAGTTGGAAGAAGTTTGGGAGACACCCAAATTTTATAAGGCTGGCTCAACCTCAGAATTACCAGTTGTCAGTAATAATTTTTTTGTTTTTTAAAATGTATATTTATTTTTGAGAGAGAGAGGGCAGAACATGAGTTGGGGAGGAGCAGAGAGAGAGGGAGACATAGAATCCAAAGCAGACTCCAGGCTCTGACCTGTCAGCACAGAGCCTGATGTGGGGCTCAAACTCACGAACCATGAGATCACAACTTGAGCCAAAGTTGGACTCAACTCACTGAGCCACCCAGGTGCCCCAAGAATTTTTTTCTGTCCTCTCACAGTCTCAGCAAGGGAGTACTTGTCTACTGGGTTAGATTGAACTAACCCAGAAGCTTGAGGTTCATATTTCATCTGCTGATTTCCTTCACCTCACATTTCTGATTCCCATATGAAGTTCAATACATCAACTGCATATGTCTGCAAAAGGAATTTCCTATTCCAGCAGTTAAAACTGGTGATAGAGATGACTTTGAAATGGGGGCAGTTGCAATAGTCATTATTTGAGCTTGGAGAGATGTGGGAGACTCCACTAACTCTTACTTATTCTTCATAACTCTTCGCTTAAGTACTACTCCCTTCTGATACTTCCTGTATCTATCCAGGCTGAGTTAGAGACTTCCAAACATAGTGCACCTACCCTTTTAGGGAAGGAAACCCTTTTGGAGAAATGTTAGTTAAGCCACATGGGTACAAATACGATCCTATGGAGTTGGATGTCTTGGGTAAGGGGGAAAACTACTTTGTAGGAAACAAAATGAGGAATTTATTGATTTTGCTCCTGAGATGTTAGAGAGGGACATTGAAAGGAGAGAGAATGGAGAGACAGGGAAGCACAGGCAAGACAGAGAGAGGCTGAAATTGGGCAAGGTAGTAAAAACTTGTAGATATTACATATGAAAAACATTTAAGAATGGTGATACCAAACATGTTTCTGGTAAATAGTAAGCTAGATTGTTTGCTCCAGCTCTCCCACAGAAAACAATTTTAAATGTTGGATAAGACAATTTAAAAACATTCATAAAAAGCATCTAATTGCTGACAAGAAACTGATAAGAAACTCAAGCCAAAATAATTAAAAAGGAGACCCAGAGAGATAAGTGAAGTATTAGAACACTAATGTAATTTTTCCTCATATGAAGGGGATTTACAAATCCAGGCAAGCTAGGGCTTTGCTTTGGCCAGCCTTGTAGACTGATGAGTCTAGAAATCAAGGCCAAGGACCCACCCAAGGTAGGGAATCTAATTAAAGGAGATCTTTCCCATATTAACTGGAATCTCAAAGGGCTACATCATTGAGGTAAGACTGAATCATCAGGAAACCCATAACTCTTGCCTCACCTGCAGGGAAGACTCTTGGTATTGGGTTAAGGGGTTAAAGAAAAAAAGAAAGGAAAAAAGTTCTGAAATGTGGCATAGGCTTGTGTTTTCAGATAACTTAGCCTGGATTTACATCATCTGGGTGTTTCAGAGAATCTCAAATTGCAAAGTTAGTTTGTGAGTGTCCAGGATTGGTTGTGTGTCTAGATGCTAGTCAGAATTAAACACACATCTTTCAGGAAGACATCATCTTCATTTCTACAAATAATTTTTTAAGGACAATGAGTTATTCACAACAAACAGTATCAAAGCACACAAGGAAATGACACAAGAATAAGCAGAAACAAAAGCAAAAAGAGGCACAGAAATATATCCTTATTGGAATTACTAGACTAGTTTATAAACATACTTATTACATTTAAAGAAATTTTATTTTATTTTATTTTATTTTTTCAACATTTATTTATTTTTGGGACAGAAAGAGACAGAGCATGAACGGGGGAGGGGCAGAGAGAGAGGGAGACACAGAACTGGAAACAGGCTCCAGGCTCTGAGCCATCAGCCCAGAGCCCAACGCGGGGCTCGAACTCACGGACCGCAAGATCGTGACCTGGCTGAAGTCGGACGCTTAACCGACTGCGCCACCCAGGCGCCCCAAAATGTATTAGAAACTACATTGAATATACATGGGCTAAGCGAACCAGTAAAAATGCAAATATTGTCAGAATGGATAAGTTTATCTATTCACTGCTTATGAGACATATCTAAGACATAAGGACATAAAATATTGAAAATAAAAGGATAGAAATATATTGGATATGTAAATACTAACCAAAAGGAAACTGGTGTGGCTATATTAACATTAGGCAAAATAAATTTAAGGCATAAAGAATTATTAGTGGCAAAGAATGTCACTTAAGAATGATAAAAGTTTCAATTTACCAGGAAGATATAACAATTTTGAATTGTTATGTAATAATAATATAGCCTCAAAATACAGAGGACAAATATTGACAGATCAGAAGACAAAATAGTCAAATATACAACCATAGTGAAAATAACACACTCCCCTTAGTAATTAACAGAATAAGCAGCTAAAAGTATCAGTCAGAATATAGACGTTTTGAACATGATCAGCAAACTTAACCTAATGGACATATTTAGAAAGCTGTACTTAACAGCTGTAGAATATATGCCTGAAATATTTATCAACATTGTCCATATGTTGAGCCATAAAATAAGTTTCAACATATTTCAAAAGATTGACATCATACATAGCATCTTCCCTGCCCCCTATACAATCAACCTGGAAATCTAAGAAAACATTACCAAATATCACCAAATTTTAGGGAAGTAAGGCACATATGTGTAAATAACCCATGAGTCAAGCAAAGGAGATATCCTAGTGAAAACTAGAATTTTTTTTTGTTTAACAATAAGAAAAATATACATATCAAACTTGTGTGATTAAGCTAAAGCCAGTTTTTAGAGGAACAATAATGTATCATCTTAATTATTCATGTTAGAAAAGAAGAAAGACCAAAAGAAAAAAATTCAGAGTTAAGTATCTATATCAAGAAGCTAGGGAAAAAAGCTGGCAAAATAAGTCCAAACAAATAAAAGGAAAGAAAATAAAGACAGGGCACAAGTTAATAAAATAGGAAACAAATAATAAAAAGGTTCAATAAAGACAGACATCAGATCTTTGAAATGACTAATAAAGTAGACATTCCTCTGACAAGAATGAAAAAAAAAAAAGTGAGCACATAAAGTGGACAGTCCTACAGATGTTATTATAGGCATTAAAAAGAGAATATAAGGAACAATGTTACACCAATAAATTTGAGATTTTAGATGAAATGGGCACTATCCTAGAAAAGTATAATTTGCTAATGCTAAACCAAGAAGAAACAGAAAATATGAAAAATCCTATAATCACAAAGCATATTATAGTAGTAAAATATCTTCCCACAAAGAAAATTCCAAGCCTAATGGTTTCTCCAGTAAATTCAATTAAGCATTCTAGAATAAATAATTCCAATCTTATACAAACTCTTTCAGGAAACAGAAAAAGAGGAAGCACTTTCTAACTCATTTATAATGCTAGTAAAATCTAACAAGAACAGGAGAAAGAAACATGCTGGCCAGTTTTACCCATGAACTTACATGAAAAAATAAGAAAATATATTAGCAAACCAAATCCAGCAATGAAGAAAAGATAATACATTAGGACAAAGTTAGATTTATCTAGGATTTCAAGGTTGGTTTAACATTGAAAAATTAATTTATGTAATTCATGACATTAACAGTTTAAGAAAAAAAATAACATGATCATCATAATAGATACAGAAAATGTACTTGATAAAATTCAATTTCCATTCATGATAAAAATTCCTAGAAAACTAGGAATAGAAGGGAATTTCTTTAATCTGATAACCATATTATAAAACATCAGTAGTAAATATCATACTTAATGGTGAAATGTTATAAGCTTTCTTTCTGAGATGAGAAACAAAATAAGGATGCCTACTATCATTATGTCTGACACTGTATAGAAGGTGTAAGTAAAAAAACAAAAACAAAAACAAATATATATAAGGATTAAAAAAAGAAAATAACATTACTTGCAGGTGATCTAATGTGTTTATAGAAAACCCAAAAGAGTCTACAGATAAATTGTTAAAGTGAATAAGATAATTTAGCAATTTGCTAAAATCAATATACATATAAACCAATCATATTCTTATATACATCAACAGAAAATGAAATTTGGAAAATACTCATTGTAATAGCATCCAAAATATGAAATACCTAGGAATCTATCTAACAAAAGGTCTGGAAATGTTCTAACACATTAAGTTATACAATCTTATTGAGAGACCTGAGAAGATTTAATTAAAAGAAGAGATACTATGTTGAAGAATGATTACAAGAAACAGTACTGTGAAAATGTCAGTTCTTCCCAAATTAATTTCTGGATACAATAAAATTCTAACAAAATTTCAACAGTTCTGTGTGTGTGTATAACTTAAGCTGATTCTAAAATTTATACAGAAGTGCAAAAGGGCAAAAATAGCTATGATACTCTTGAAGAATGAGGTGAAAAAATCTGCTCTACCAGATTGTCAAGATGGATTATAAAAACTATAATATTTTAGTGCAGCATTAGAGCAGGGATAGACAAATAGAAAAACAAAAGAGACTGCTCAGATATAGATTCTCATGTGTAAATGGACACTTCATATATGAGAGAAGTATCATTGCAGATTAGTGGGGAAAGGCTAGACTTTTCAATAAATTGTGCCAGGACAATTGAGTAACCACATGGATAAAAAATGAAATTTGATCCCTACCACACAGCATATGTAAGAATTAATTCCAGGTGGATTTTAGATCTAAATGTGAAAGGTAAAATTATACTTATATTAACATTAAAAACTTACGTTCATCAAAAGGTATCATAAAGAGGCGAAAACACAAACAATAGAGTGGGAGAAGATATTTAAAACATATGTAACTTACAAAGCAAAGTATCCAGTATAGGGAGCTTGTATAAATCAATTTAAAAAGATGACCCAACAGAAAAATAGATAAAAGTCTTCTATAGAACTTTTTAAAAGAGAAAATCCTAATGGATATGTTTGGTACTATCTACAATGTATCCCTCACAGGAATGTATCCTTCACAGATAAGCAGGGGAGGGATTACTGTATACCTATGTAATGGAATACTATACAGCAATGGATATAAATGAACTAATGATACATGAAATTAACCTTTAGAAAGAATCAAGGCATAAAAGAATATATTTAATATGATTCTCTCTACATAATGTTCAAAAGTAGGGAAACTATATTGTTTAGGAGTCTACACTTTGGTGGTAAAACTCCAAGAAAAGGAAGAGAATTATTATTACAGAGCATCCTCTTTATTTATTTTTTTAAAAGTAAGTTCCACACCCAGCATGGAGCCCAGTGTGGGGTCTGAACTCATGATCCTGAGATACAGACCTCAGCCAAGATCCAGAGTCAGACACTTAACCAACTGAGCCACACAGGCACCCTTTTAATCATCCTCTTTGAAGGAGGGATATGATCAGGGAGAGGTGCATGGGAAAAGGGTGGGTTTCTAGGATGCTACTTGTATTATATTTCTCCACTTAGGTGGTGGGTAGCTCAGATGTTTATTTGACAATTATTTGTTAAGCTATACTTTTGTCTGTAATACATTTTTCTGTATGCACGTTATAATTCACAATAAAAGTGGTCGAAAAAAGAAAGAATGGTGATGTTTACTATTCCACTTGAAGCTTTTTGCCTCTGTTGTGGCCCTGTAAACCCTTCCTCATCTGCCTTCTGAAATCTTCCCTAAAGTCTACCACTGAAATATTCAAGGGACAGAGGGTCCTAAGCTGCCATCTAGGTCACAATAGCACTTAATCAAACAGTACTGTACTAACCTATCTCAGACGCTAGTCTGTGCCCTCCTTGGTGATAGAGACTGAGACTACTGAGCATAATACTAGTAGTAAATAAAAGCTTATTGACTGAAGTATACAAATTATGGTGAAAGCCGTGGATTCCTAGCTGTATAGAATCACCTCTTTATCTATATGTCCCACAATCTAATACAGAGCCTTGAAATTGTTGATTTATGGTTTACAAAGTTCTTTCTTATATATTATATGACTACATAAAGTTACACTGTAAGAGAGGTTGAAACTGGTATTAGTTGAGATGAGAAAATGGTCTGTGCCAAAGATATACTAGAAAATGATGGCGCCAGGACTAGAATCAGAAAGCCAGGGTCTTTCCACTCATAGACTGCAGACTTTCCTCACTTGTTTCCTGTCAATCAGGACAGACATATCTTGGGAGATGCTTTAAAGATCATTGAATTTTGGGCTGAGCACTGGGTGTTGTATGGAAACCAATTTGACAATTACTTTCATATATTAAAAAAAATAAAGACCATTGAATATTAGACTCTAAGAGAGCTGGGTCAGAAGGAAAGGAGAGGCACACACACGCATCTTTATCCTCAATTTAGTCTTCTTCTGCATTTTAAAATTTGGCTGACTTCCTTCTATGTGAGCCACATTCTAGAAAACTTCCACAGAAATGATGGAGGGCCCAGGAGCCTGTTCAGTCAAAAGCTGTGTGATCTATGTCTGCAAGAAATGGACTTCAAGCTAAAATTTGGACTGAAGTGTACTTCCTCTACCCTCTGAGTTGTTGTGCAACCTTTTCTAATCAGTGGTTGGTGGTTTAAACCACTTCTTTCTCTTTTTTGCTTCCTGTTTCCTTATCTTTTTTGTTTTCCAAACACCTTCATTGCTCTTTATTTGTTTCTGGATTCAGATACCAGATGATCAATGTGTTACCCTGGGATGATCCAAAGTGATAGCATAGTATCTGTTTATCCAAACACTGCCTCAAATTTCTAGCAGTCTTCATAATAAACGCTGACACTCTGGAACGATACTTTGGCACCAATCATGTTTCTGCAACCTCAGGAGCTTTCAGACCTACATAAATCATTATTGTGCCATAGCTGTTTGAATTTATATTACTTCCTAACAGCTACAATTTGTTCTTTCTTGGCTACTTAATTTTCAATTCTGAGAAATGGGTTACTGGTGAAATGATAAGCCTGCTATGGTAAGAAAATAATTTCTACTCTAGGTCACTGACACCTGCACAAACCTGGCAATCTTGTGTTTTTACCCTTTATTGTAACTTAAAAATTATTTTTCTTGAGATCAAGTTTTGTTTTTGACTAAAACTATTCTACTCATAGAGCTAAAGGTAATCATACTAATCTGTCATTTTATCTACTGACATTCTTCCTTCTGAGGGACTGACAAGCTTATGAAACTGAACGTGGAAGGCAAGAAGGGCCCTGAGAAACATTTATCACATGCACGGGCTGTGGGGTAAGGAAAGCTTGCCAAAGGTGAACACAGTTAAGATGCAATATGTCAACAATCTAAAGTGTAAAAGGACACTGGAGGATGAAAAACAATATGTAAAAGGAGAAAATAGTTTCTGGGCTTAGGAAAAAAATTCACAAATTTAAGAGCAGGCCCTACATGCTGTGAGATTATCTAAAGAGCAGGGGAAGGAAAGTGAAGTCACGACTCACATCATCAGAAAGCAGCAGGTGGCAATCTTATGTACTCAGCACCATTGCTAGTTATCCCTTTAACCTGTACTGTCAGTTTTCCCTCACTGGGGTTGGTTAAAATTTGTATTTTGTTTATATCTTATTTGCATAATGGGCACTTTTATTAAACTTTTATATGAAGAGCTCATATAAAATGTTAGGAATTTTAAGCTAAAACTTCCTATGAAAAATGGAACAGCTAATTATTAAGAGCCTAGATACTGGAGACTTCCAATGCCAACTCTACTACTTACTAGCTGTGTGACTTTGGGCAAATTACTTAACAATTATGTCCCTCTGTTTGCTCTCTATAAAATGTGAATAATGAGTATGTACCTACTATTATGAGCATGAGGACTACTGAATAAATACATCAAAAACATTTAGAATAGTACCTGGTACACAGTGCTATACATGTGTCAGCTATCATTTGGGAGCGGATGGAGCTTTTCCCTTTGAATTCCCTAGGCATCTATCTCTCTAGGATGGTCCCGGTGATAGTTCTGTTTTCAAGAAGACATTTAATTCTTGAGGGGACAGAAGTTTCCCCTTAGAATTCAATCATTAAAATGTTCATATTCTGTTTCTCACTTTTATAAAATTCTGTTTAAAAATGGGACAATGCTATTGTAAATAAAAAAGAACAATGCAGTAGTCTATCTCAGGGCAACATTATATTCATTAATATGTGTTAATGCTGACAGAGTAAAGCTGTCCAAACGGCAGAGATTTGACCTTACTGGAGTAGACACAAATTCTGGGTGTGGATTTGCCTTCTGTGCTCATAATGCTTCTGCCAGCACCAGTGGACTCATAGGATGCCTTATCTACCATCATGACATTCCACACAGCATTGTGTCTGATCAAGGAACTCACTTCAAAGCAAAAGAAGTGAAGCAGTGGGCTCATAACCATGGAATTAAATGATCTTACCACATGCCCCATCACCCAGAAGCAACTGAAAGAAAAATGGCTTACAAAAATCTCAGTTACAGTGTCCTTTGGGAGACAATACCCTGAAATGAACGGGTTCTGTTTCACAGGATGCAGTATATGCTTTGAATCAGAGACCAATATATAGTTCTGTCTCCCTCATAGCCAGAATAGTTCAGAAATCAGAGGTGCAAATAGGAGTGGGAAATTATACATAATAACCCACTTGCAGAATTTTTGCTTCCTATACTGGCAACTTTGAGCTCTACTGGTTTGGAGATCTTTGCCCTCAAATGTGGGATGCTTCCACCAGGAAACAATGGCTCTTGCCTGAATTGGAAGATTAGACTGCCACCTGGACATTTAAGCTCCATATGCTATGGCCAGAAAAAAAGGGAGGTGGGGTATTAACCTACTGGATGGAGTGATGATCCTGATTACTAAGGGATAACTGTGTTGCTACAAAATGTTGGCAAGAAGGAGTGTTTCTGGAACCCAGGAGATTTTCTGGGGTGTCTCTTAGTTCATCCTTGCCTAATAATAAAAGTTAATGGAAAACTACATAGCAACAACAACAATAAAAAAGGGCAGAATATGAGGACCCATACCCCTTGGGCATGAAGGTTTTGGTTATTCTACCAGATAAAGAACCAGAGCAACTGTCTGGCTGAGGGCAAGAAAAATAAGGAATGAGTAGTTGAAGAAGGAATACATGGGTATCAATTACAACCTCAGGACCAATTATAGAAACCAAGTAGCTTTGCATATTTTCTATTTGCTTGCTATATTCATACGTTTATTTTGTTTTATTTTATTTATTTATTTATTCATTTATTTATTGCATGCACAAGTGGGGGAGGGGCAGAAGGAAAGAGAGAATCTCAAGCAGGCTTCATGCCCAGCTCCATGAACTTGGGATCATGACCTGAGCTAAAATCAAGAATCTGATGCTCAACTGACTGAGCCACCCAGTGCCCCCATATGTTTATTTATTCATTTAAAAATTTTTAAGTTTATTTTGAGAGAGAGAGAAAGAGAGAGAGAATGAGTGGGTGATGGGCAGAGAGAGAGAGAGAGAGAGAGAGAGAGAGAGAGAGAGAGAGAATCCTAAGCAGCCCCCACACCCAGCATGAAGCCTGAAGCCTGATGTGGGGCTTGATCCGATGACCCTGAGATCATGACCCAAGCTGAAATCAAGAGTTGGATGCCTAACTGACTGAGGCACCCAGGTGCCCCCCCCCATATATTTATTTTAATTTGCTACCCATTTTCTCACTTTTTATGATTTTTAGTTTATATTCAAGTTGTTGGAAGTTAATTTTACAATTTAGTTCTTAGGAAACTTAATGGTTCTGTGAATGAATTTGAGGAATAATTAATATAGCTAGGAATAAAAACAATGACTACTGGGACTATGTTTCTCTATGTTTTTAGGAAATGGTGGATACTTGTAGGATGGATAGCTGTATCTCCTCAGGTAGAAATATAAACTGTCAATGCACAAGAGTTCAAACAGGTGTACAAAGGTGCATATGGAGGGGTGCCTGGGTGGCTCAGTCGATTGAGCGTCTGACTTCAGCTCAGGTCGTGATCTCATGGCTCATGAGTTCGAGCCCTGTGTTAGGCTCTGTGCTGACAGCTCAGAGCCTGATGCCTGCTTCATATTCTGGGTCTCCCTCTCTCTCTCTGCCCTCTCCCACTCATGCTGTCTCTCTCTGTCTCTCAAAAATAAATAAACATTAAAAAAATTAATCAAAGGTGCATATGGAAGCTGACTAGCTAAAGGGTTGCATCATGCCAGTTATTATTTATTGCCTCTCAGCTCCAAATATATCCTTTTTGTCTGCTTTGTGAAAATGGATCTGGGCCCCTGTAAATGTTTTCCTTCACCAGCTGGCACAGTGTTAAATTTTGTCAGAAGATGATGTTGGAGTGACACTGCAGGAGGAAAGGAACTTTCTTTCTGGTTCTGGATTATTGCCTTGTCAGGCTCCTGTAGTATGTGTAATATTTCCAGTGTCCATATGCCACAGTGCATGGTGGCCAGCAGCTTTGCCAACAACCTCTCCTCCTTGTGTGATTTTGTAGACTGAGAAATTTCCCCATGAACAGTTTTTCCTTGGCACCCTAGAGGGTGGATCTCTGGAAAGTTACAGAGAGTGAATTTCCAGCATTGGTGACATCTGCTATTCGGTGACCCATGGTTGTGCCCTCTTCAATAAGGTCTGGATGTCTGCTCTGGGAGATGGTAGCTCTTTCTTGGAGACTCCATCTCAGTCCTAGTGGCAGTAGCTGCTCTTTATATCTGCTACTCCTATATTCTTAGTGTTATTTTTATATCTTACTAGCCAATTCCTTGCTACTCTAATCCTCTGTTATAGTAGTACTTCTTTATATTAAACTTTTCCTGTTCAAATTACTTTGTGTTTTCTGACTCCTAAGAGGATCCTGACTGGCTCACAGGTCTACAATGTTAATACTGATACTAAACAATACTATTATTAAAATCATATAATGATATTACAAGAAAGGAAAACTACAGACCAACATCTCATAAAAATAAAAGCAAGAATCCTCAACAGGATATTAGCAAATCAAATCCAACAGCGTATAAAAATGGTTATACACCATGACCCAATGGGATTTATTCTAAATATACTAGGATGGTTCAACATTTGAAAATCAATGAATGTAATCCATCTCATTAACAAGCTAAAGAAGAAAAAATCATATTATCACATCAGTAAATGCAGAAAAAGCATTTGGTAAAATCTAATACCCATTCGTGATAAAAAAAAAAAAACTCTCAGCAAACTAGGAATGGAGTAGAAATTCCTCAACTTCATAAAGAACATCTACTAAAAAAAACTATAGCTAACATCATACTTACTGGTGATAAACTGGATGCTTTCTCTCTAAGATCTGGAACAAGGCAAGGATGTCCCCTCTTATCACTCCTATTCAATATCATACTGGAAGTTCTAGTTAATGCAATAAGACAAGAAATGAAAGATATACTGATTGGTAATGAAGAAACCAAACTGTCTTTGTTTACAGATAACATGAATGTTTATGTAGAAAATCCCAAAGAATCAACAAAAAACGTCTTGGAATTTATAAGTAATTACAGTAAGATCACAGGATATAAAGTTAATATACAAAAGCCAATTGCCTTCCTAAATACCAGCAATGAACATCTGGAATTTGAAATAAAAAAGTTTTGCACCAAAAACTTTAAATATTTAGACATAGAAATCTAAGAAAGTATGTGCAGGATCTATGTGAGGAGAACTACAAAACTCTGATTAAATAAATCAAAGAAGACCTAACTAAACAGAGAGCTATCACATGATCCTGGATAGGAAGACTCAGTATTTTTAAGATGTCAATTTTCCCCTAGTCAGCCTATGGATTTAATGCAATTCCAAACAAACGCCCAGCAAGTCATCTGGGGGTTTTCAACAAACTCATTCTAAAGTTTATATGGAAAGCCAAAGATCCAGAATAACACAATACTAAAGAAGAACAAAGTCAGAGGACTGATACTAACCGAATTTAAGATGTACTATACAGCAATCAAGAAACATGGTATTGATGAAAGGATAGGCAAATTGATAAATGGAGCAGAATAGAGAACCCAGACACAGACCCACACAAATGTAGTCAAGCGATCATTGGCAAAGGAGCAAAGATAATTCATTGGAGGAAGGATAGTGTTTTCAACCAATGATGCTGGAACTGGACATCCATATGCAAATAAATAAAAATAATAAATAAATCTGGACACAAAACTTATCCTCTTCACAAAATTAATTAATTTTAGACCTAAATGCAAAACATGAAACTATATACTTTCTAGAATATAACGAAAAAATCTAGATGACTTTGGGTTTGGTGAAGAGTTTTGGGGTATGATGCTAAAAGCATGATCCATGAAAGAAAACTGCTAAGTTAGACTTTACTAAAATTAAAAACTTCTGCTTAATGAAAGACACTGTTAAAAGAATGAAGGGAAAGAATGGGAGAAAATATGTTCAAAACATGTAAGGAACTTGTAGCTAAAATATACAAAGAACTCTTAGAACTCAGCAATAAGAGAATAAAACGATCCAACAAAAAAATGAACAAAGATCTGGACACTTAATCAAAGAAGATACACAAATAATTATATGAAAAGATGCTCAGCATCAGATGTCATTAGAAAATTTCAAATTAAAACAACAATGAAATACCACTATATACCTCAGAATGTCCAAAATCCAAAAAACTGAAAATACCAAAAGCTGGTGAGGATGAGAAGCAAGAAGAACACATTAATTGCTGGTGAGAACACAAAAATGGTAAACCAATTTGGGAGATGATTTGTCAGTTTCTTACAAAACTAAACATATTCTTACCATACAACCCAGCAATCACACTTCTAGGTATTTATGCAATTGAGTTGAAAACTTATGTCCACACAAAAACATGCACACAAATGTTTATAGCAGCTTTATTCATAATCACCCAAAACTAGAAGCAACCAAGATGTCCTTTATAAATCCATACAATGGGATATTACTCAGCAATAAAAAATGATCTATCAGGTCACAAAGAGACATGGAGGAATCTTAAATGCATATTACTAAGTGAAAGAAGCAAGCCTGAAAAGTCTGGACACTATATAATTCTAAGTACATGACATTTGGGCAAAGGCAAAATTATAGAGATAATAAAAAAATCAGTGGTGTCAAGGGTTGTGGAGCAAGAGGGAGAGATGAATAGGTAAAGCACACAGGATTTTTAGGGTGGTGAAAACTATTCTGTATGAAACTGTAATGGTAAACACAAGGCATTATGCATTCATCAAACCCCACAGAACTGTATAATACAAAGAATGAACCTTAAACTATGAACTATAGTTAATAATAATGTATCAACATTAGTTCATTAATGTAACAAATGTATCACACTAACGCAGGAGGTAAATAATAGAGGAAACCGGAAAGGGGTGATGGCATGAGCTGGAGTGGGTATGTGGAACTCTAGTATCTCAGTTATTCTATAAATCTAAAACTGTATTTTTAAAAAGTCTTAATTATTTTATTTGTTTTTTAATTTTTTTTCAACATTTATTTATTTTTGGGACAGAGAGAGACAGAGCATGAATGGGGGAGGGGCAGAGAGAGAGGGAGACACAGAATCAGAAACAGGCTCCAGGCTCTGAGCCATCAGCCCAGAGCCCGACGCGGGGCTCGAACTCACGGACCGCGAGATCGTAACCTGGCTGAAGTCGGACGCTTAACCGACTGCGCCACCCAGGCGCTCCAAAAAGTCTTAATTATTTTAAAAACTAAAAGCAAAGGGACCAAAATAAATAACTTTTTTGGTTCTAATTACAACGGTAAAATATAGGCCTTTATATCATATCAGAGTGATTTCAAACAAATTAATATATGGGAGGTATAAAGTTTTTTATTATATTATACTTCGCTACTCTTTTTGATCTTAATATACCCTTAAGTACAGAGCAACAGATTCAGTTTGTAAACACAAAACATATTTCATTGAAAATCATCCACTAATACACTTTCCTTTGTACACTGGAGATATTAAATTCCTTCTTACAAATGCCATGTCAACTATCTTTTTAAAGTTCCTAAAATGTATGTTTTCCAATGTTCTGGTCTTACTGATCTTACTTAATGGATCTGTGATGCTCTGGGATGTGAACAAATTATCTTATGTTCCCCACCTCCACAAGCAAGTAACAATACTTTCACCTCTAGTCTTCATATTACGATTTTTTGTTTGAAGTTTATGTGCAAGATTTAGCTCCATAAATATGGACAGAAACGCAGTTTTGACAAGTAACATCAACATCAGGACTAAAAGTCCCAGGACTACAAGCCACTGTGGAGGAAAAAACATGGAGTAGATTATTATAATTTCAGTTAGAGGTATTTTATACTAGTAGTATAAATCTGCCCTCAATATCACACTGTTTCTATACCCATGTTATACTGAGTAATGTTCAGCCAATTAAATTGTGAAAGATTATGAGTTTGAAACATTGTAATTTGATGATCTTAAAGGTAGGAGAAAGTCAGAATCCTATTTTTTCCTTTAAAATCAGCATTTTATAGTATCTTTTGCAGTGCCCCATTTACAAGTTCCTATTTCTAATGCTGTTTTCTAGGTAGGACCATTCTGTCATTTTCCTTCATAGCCTAGCAGCTTAACTCAGAATACTATAGAGATGTATTATAATACAAAAGAATGAATTAGGAAAAATTAATATACATGAAGATAATTATATTTAGAAATCTGGGCTTTGAATTTTACTTCCCTTTAAATATAACTTTTTGTGAAAGAATCACTATATTCAATTATCCTAAGGGAATTATTCATCTATTCTTCTGACTATATAATCTAAATATTTAGATATTTATATTTTATAATTACCGCAACAGCTAGCACAATTACTGTGTAGACCTTCATTTTTTCCAAAGCCTGGACGACAGCTATCCATACGTACTACTTGAAAACTGTGGTCCACAAAATGCATAGCTGGTATAGTTTTATTAAAGTCGTGGTAGTAAATATATGCTTGGCTCCGGAAAAATTCTTCTATCCGATCTCTTGCCTAAGATTTTAAAATACCAGAGAGAAGTACAGTTACTGAACTGTGAACCAAATTTATCCTCCTGTATCAGAGGCGATGAAACATAGTACAAACATGTCATGCTTTATGCAACAGATGAATTCCTAAAAAGTTGTGTGTAAATACGAAAATTAGTCTAGCCTTGACCTTATCAATTATTGTCAATTCATATGTGCAATGGTTAAGAAAAATTAATGTTTAAGTTATTTGCAGCATGTCTATTCCATGTGTAGACAACTGAGAGTTCATTATTTCTTATTCCAAAGAGCCAAGCAAAATGGAAACCAAAACTGTTCTCTAATCAGCATTAAAACTAATAATGTACATTTTATTTTTTGAGCACAGAATTTAATAATAATTAATATTAACTGAGTGCTTTCCATAGGGCTCAAGGAACTAAATCAGGAGAGTAAAGGGATTTTTTTAGACTATGTCCTTAGCTTCTGAGAATGGCAGAGGGAAAGCAACTATAATGACCAGCATAGATACAATTTTGGAAGAACTACTGGTTTAACCTAGGATTACATGATTGTGGGGTTGTTCTTCAAGATGCTACTTAGTTGCCATTTGGGAAACAAAAACCAGGGGTCCATTCTTCTATCATGGAAGAAATACATAATATTAACCTGGAGAGCTACATATTATTCTAGATGTATTATTCCAAAACAAAACATCTTGAGATGGCCCAGACTCTCACAATCTCTACTTTAAAAACTGAAACCAGTGGTTGGTGGCAGCGGGGGGGGGGTGGGTGGGAAGCACCTTGGTGGCTCAGCCAGTCAAGTGTCCGACTTCTGCTCAGGTCATGATCTCACCCTTCGTGAGTTCAAGCCCTGCTTTGGGCTCTGTGCTGACAACTTAGAGCCTGAAGCCTGCTTCCTATTCTGTGTCTCCCTTTCTCGGCCCCTCCCCTGCTCACACTCTGTCTTTCTCTCTCTCTCAAAAATAAATAAACAAACAAATAAATAAATAGTAAGTAAAAACTGAAACTAGGGGCACTTGGGTGGCTCAGTGGGTTAGGCATCTGACTTAAGCTCAGGTCATGATCTCTCAGTTTGTGAGTTTGAGCCCCGAATTGGGCTCTGTGCTGACAGCTCAGGGCCTAGAGCCTGCTTCAGATTCTGTGTCTCCCTCTCTCTCTGTCCCTGCCCTCGTGTTCTCTCTCTCTCAAAAATAATAAACATTAAAAAAAATTTTAAAAACTAAAGCCAAAAATCAATACTTTATATTTTTAAAAAGAATAATTTAAATCTACCTGCTTAGAATGTCTATTATTGATAAATATTCACAACATGGAGGAATAGATTTTTGAAGAAACTTTTAAATTAATAAAATAAAGTATTCACAATTTTTACACAGCTTTGTTAACTATTCAAATACTTTCCCCCTACATTGAAATTCTTACCTGGAGGATATTATGATTAGTGATATCTTCACAGTCAGCAGAATCATTGCATGCACCTTTCCACCCTGGTGCAAAAGGATTAACTGGAGAGAAATAAAATACCTTCACAAAAGAATTCTAAAAAGTTCCAGACATTCCAACAAAGCCTCCAGTGCTGAATTTAGTATGCATGTGTGCATGTGTTTATCTAATCTTAGTGATAAAGTAAAATACACAAGTTGAATAATTTATACATTATTATTTCACTCCATCTGGGGGCTAATCAAAGTAACTACAAGGGTTTAAAATGAATGGAAATAAATTTGGTTTGGTTCTTCTCTTTTATTAAGTTCTTCTCAAAAATACAATTTAAAATTTTATAAGAATTTATAAATTAAATATTAGCTGCATAGTTAAAGGCCATATTTATAAAGTGATATTGACTTCTAACAGATAAGCAAGCAGCCTGGCTGCTCAGGGGTGCCTGGCTGGCTCAGTCAGTAGAGCATGCAACTCTTGATCTTGGGGTGTGAGTTCAAGCCCTATGTTGGGCATGGAGCTTATTTAAAAAAAATTAAAAAGAGGTAAGCAAAAATATATCGTCATTTAAGGTAAATAATTAAAACATTAATTTTTAAAACCATAACCAGGCTAGGACCAACAATATACTTTAGTGTGTAACAAACATTTAGGGCCTACTATTTGTAAGATATCTCACATTAAAGAAATGTTAAAAAATTTTTTTTACCTTGAAAGGCTATAAATAGCTCATGTATGAGGCCATGTTTTGGAATTTTAACAAAATGGCATTTATATGATGGTTCTATGACATGGCATGACAAATCAGAGATTAAATTATCCAAGATTTTCTTCAGCACTCTAAAAAGCAGGTCATTATATCTTCCTTCACAAGACTTTGTGGTAAAACGTACAGCCATCTGATATGAGTAATCAGGTTCCCGATAGGCTTTAAAAAATTATGAGAATAAAAACAATTGTGCTTACCATTAATTTCTTCTACCAAAGAACTTGCAAATAACATGTAATATGAAATCCCATTAATCTTGCAAATCAGCATAGAAATTTATCTAATAAAAACGTTTTATCAGTTTGTTCTCAAAAAATATATAAAACTAATAACTTTAATGAAAAAAGGTTGTTTTCATCTGATATGTTATCTAATCAGTACAAGAGAAGAAATGGCTGGATAGATATGTTAACAGTATAAAAAAATAAAATGGTGGAATAGCTTAAAATGCAGAAAGTGTCACTGCTCTCAGCACAGTCCAGTGAAAAGGATCATCAATTTGCTTTTATAGAATTAACATCAGTTTTTAAATTACTTGGCAAAATTGTGATATGGTAGATTATACTTGCATACCTAGAGGGTGGGAAGTGGGAGGCTGAAAGAGGATTGTTAAGGACATACTATCTAGATGTCAATTTAAGAGTTTGTGTGGTCATTCTCACTAAATGAAGAGACCATACACTTAATTCTTATCCAAACTAAATGTATAAGTTAAAATGTGCCCATAGTCTTACCAAAGATCATAAAGTCATATCTCTGCTTTACTATTGTTTCTTCTTGGGTTTCTGCTTTGACAGTCTTATAAGTAAGAGTACATGTGTAAAGTCCAGACAAAGCCTCCAGAAAATCTTTCACCATCAGCTTTCCTGTTTTAGTTATATTTATTTGATTATTTCCTAAACAGAAATAGTAAATTATTTGGTTGTTTAACATATAACAATTCAGACACTATTTAGTAAACTTGGGGTTACAAATAAATACAAAAATTTAAAAATTAACGGACTATTTAAACATTTAACTTCAAGAATTAAAAGAAATCTTAATTCTGTTATACTCTTGTGGAAAGCCACATGAGGTAAGCACACTTTTGAAATATATTTTGGTTTTCTTTAACTTGGTTCTTGGCCTCTAATTTCAATTGGTTTATGCTGGTAACTTAGTAAATGAAATTATACTGCTCTGTAGTACTACACAATTTCCTCATGTAAAACAGAAATGAATGTTAATATTCCCCAAAACTCTTCTAACATCATGAAAAAGCATATATTGGATATTCATCTCCAATACAGATACTACAAAGATAACTTTTAGGTTTTATAAAAACTTTTGAACTAATACCGCTCTGAGAAGTAAGGTACAAAAGGTTTGTATGCTGGTTTTTACATACAGAGAAAATAAGGCACAGACCAAGATACATAACATGATTTGTCTAAGTATGGAGCAAGTGAAACCCCAGTTAAAATTAAATTTCAGGAGTGCCTGCATGGCCCAGGCATCCAGCTTTCGGTTTTGGCTCAGTTCATGACCTCACGGTTTTGTGAGTTCGAGCCTTGCGTCAGGCTCTGCACTAACAGTGCAGAGGCTGCTTGGGATTCTCGTTCTCTCCCTCTCCCTCTCTTCCTCCCCTGCTCACGCTGTCTCTGTCCTCTTGAAATAAATAAATAAAACTTTAAAAAAATAATTTAAAAAATAAATAAATTTCAGGGCACCCAGGTGGCTCAGTTGGTTGGGCCACTGACTTGATTTTGGCTCTCAAAAATAAATAAACACTAGGGGCGCCTGGGTGGCTCAGTCGGTTGAGTGACTGACTTCAGCTCAGGTCATTATCTCACAGTTTGGGAGTCTGAGCCCCGAGTTGGGCTCTGTGCTGACAGCTCAGAGCCTGGAGCCTGCTTCGGATTCTGTGTCTCCCTCTCTCTTTACCCCTCCCCCACTCATGCTCTGTCTCTGTCTCAGAAATAAATAAACATTAAAAATAATAAAAATAAACATTAAAAAGTTAAATTTCAATTTGTTCATTCCAATAAGTGACAGTGCTTTTCTTTTTAAAAAAGTCCATATCATTTTAAAAGAAGATACTGATATCAAACAAATTACCTGTTAATGGCTTTTCATTAGGCCCAATCCATATGTAGGTGGGGTCCACTGTTTCTTTTTTAGCACGTCTAAAATCCATACAGACAAGGACTGGGCTATGATGATGTAATTTTACATATAATTTCACTGTGACAAAATAAAATAACATATAGCCATATTATTAGCAAAATTAAGAAATACACGTCCTACCATTTTGTCTCAAGGACACACTAATTCTTTTTGGATTTCCCTATTTGAAAAAATAGCCTATCATTATAACATTTAGAATACGAATATAAATTCCTTCTTGCTTCTTACAAGTTTTTAAAACTCTAGATTGATAGTAAATATTCTTTTTTTTCTGTGATATTATAGTTTTGTTTATAAAAATGTACATGATGCATTTAGTTCATTTTAATGTACAGATTCAGAACTCACTTGAATCAATTTTTTGAAGGGTTAGTGGAATCAATTTAAAGATCAGAAAAGGGGGGCCCTTGGGTGGCTCAGTGAGCTGAACGTCAGATGCTTACTTGGTTTCCACCTAGGTCATGATCCCAGAGTCCTGGGATCCAGCTCTGTCTGGGTCTGGCTCCCCGCAGGTAGAGCCTGCTTGGGATTCTCTCCCTCCCATGCTTGCACTCCCCTCCCCTGCTGGCACTCACTCTCTCTCAAAATAAATAAATTAAAAAAAAAAACCTTTAAAATTAAAAAAAAATAATAAAAAATAGTCTACTGAATGCCAGCCCCTGAACATACAAAGAAGGTACCGTGAAGAAGGTGAAAAGGGGAGGGACTCCAAACATGGAGAGCTTCCAAACATGACAGATGCCCAAAGTTATCCCAAAGTTATCTCAAGTTAGCCTGTGGGACCAATTTTTCCTTGGGGAGTGTGGGGAAGTGTTATCACAGTGATAAACAACATTTGAGCTGAGGCTTAAAGGATGTGTAGGAACTCCAAACGGAGGACTTGCAGCCCTGGAAATCACTCTGAGTGGGCCTTGCATGTTGCAAAGCAGTAGAGATGCCTGGAGGAAAGGGGGCATCAGAGAAATATCTGGATTGAATCCTAGCTCCTTATGAGCTGTGCGACTTTAGGCCAGGTGATACACTAAGGTAAGGATGAAAGGACGAGAGTGCCAAGCACCAGGTGGATGGTCAATGAACTTTCTCTCCCTTTCCCTCCGCTGGAAGAACCTTAAGCAGGTCCACTGCTCGCCACCCACCCCCTCCCCCCGCCCCCCGCTCTTCTGACAGACTCTGCGGGTGAAGAGTCCTTAGTACCTGGGTGTCCAGGCTTGCCATAAATGAAACCTTTGCTTGTGCGTTCCGAAGAACGCCGACCTCCAGCTGCGGAAGAAAGAAACCACTGACTTTTTCGGTAGAAGATGAGCCGGGGCTCAGAGTGGGGTTAGGGCGGGGAGAAGCGGAGGAGACAAGACTGGGAAGAGGGACAAGGCTGTGGGGGGAGGACCGAGCGGGAGGAGCCCCACCTCCAGTGAGGTACCAGAGCACCGCAGAGAGTAGGACCCACGCTCGCATCACGGCTCAGGGGCTAGCGTCGCGGGAGGCGTCGAGGGGCGGGCTTCTTCCTACCTCAGCCCCAGCCCAACGCCTCCCCATCTCTCCTCCACAGAGCGGAGCAAACCGCCGGGATCAGCTTCCCTACCCGTCCGTCGCTACCGCGGAGCGTACGCGCCGGAGAGCGCGCGTGCGCGCTCCGGGAGCTCGCACGCGGGGGCGGGGCCGGCGCGCGCTGGGCCCGAGCGCCGGAGGCGAGTACCCCGCCCTCTCGCGCACACTCGGCCGCCCTCGTGCGAGTGCCTCGCGCCTCACGCCTGGCGACTGGTATCCTTTTCCCGCGCTCTCCGCGACTTAATTCTGTGAACGGCTCCTGGGAGAAGGAAAGAGTAAAGTTAAAGAAGTCAAGGCTGCACGTTTCGGTTACTTAACCTTTCTGGAGGCTGAAGAGATCTACGAGAGGAACACTGTGGTCCCCCAGTGGGACGATGGGGTAAGGCGAGTGAGAGATGCAATTACATTAGGACCGGAGAGAGGGAGAAGCGTCGGAGAAATTTCCTCCCCACAGGACACAAAGAGCTTGTGGAAATTTCCTGTGCCTTGGTTCTCATGAATTCTGCCTGAAGTTGTGTGCACAATCTTTTCCAAACTCTTCCACCCGATTTTTACCTAACTGCATTTCCTACCCCCCAAACGAAGAACCCGAGGAACCACTAGTGCGCCAACGAGGCATCTCCAGCCCTTCCCACTCGAGAGGAACATTTAAGCTTTATTTTCCACATCCCAGTATCAGAGGGTGTGGGGAGACCCCCATGCAAATTTATCTAGGGTTGTGAAGTCATCTTCTTTTGAAAACGGACCCATTTGAAAGGGCAAGATCCCCAGCTCTGCTTTGCCTGCGGGGATGGATGACAAATGAGTCGAGATCACAGAGCTCTGAAAGAGACCGTGCCCCGTCATTCATGGTTCCTTCTTGGCTACCAGTTTGGTGGCCTGTTTGTTGTCTATTTCTTAGCTGTGGGACACCCTGGGTGGTGGTTTTGAGTAAGCTGGTGGGTAAAGAGACCAAGGTTCAGACAGGGTGCAGAATGATTATTTGGGGTGAGATCAAGAGTTTTCAGTTTTATTTCCTTTGAGCCAAGTCAGTACTTGGACTATCTCAGATGGTCCAGGAGCAACCTTTGTCAGTGATTTCATTTTGAGTCACTGTTAATTATACCTACATAGCTGAAGCCATGAAATGTGACTCAGTGAGTCAGATCCACCCATGTCAGTTACTGTGTCTAGATTCATGGTTTAGTCTCAACTGTTCCTTTCTTAAGGTGGTGATAGTGGAGACAGATTTAGGCATTATCTTTAATTCCCTAGTAGTTTGACTTTCCAGTGTTAGTCAAAGTACCTTTGGTAGCTTCCCAGTTATTATAAGTAAAGCGATCCTTATAAATCCTGTGTGGTAAACTTTGACTACTGTGAGGAGAGACTAAACTAAACGAGTCGTGGTTGTTTGCTGAAAGTACGTGTCCATTCTTCTAAAATAAACTTTTAATTTTAAAACAGTTTTAGATTTATGGGAAAATGGGGAGTATAGTACAGAGTTCTCACGTGCTCCCACCTAGTTTTCCCTCCTATTGCCATCTTACATTAGTACAGTACATTTCATACAGTTAATGAACCAGTGCTGATGCATTACTATTAAATAAAGCATGTACTTTATTTAGTTTCCTTCGTTTTTACCTCATGCCCTTTTTTTCTGCTCCAGAATCCCATAGTACATTAAGTCATCGTGTTTCCTTAGGTTCTTCTTGGCTGTGACAGTTTTTCAGACATTTCTTATTTTTGATAACTTTGACAGTTAATGACAATTTTGATGACATTGACCTGACCTTCACTGGTTAGGTACTTTGCAGAATGCCTCTCTATTGGAATTTGTCTGATGTTTCTCATTATTATACTAAGGTTATAGGTCCTGGGGTGGAAGACAATAGAGGTAAAGTGCCATTCCCATCACATCATATTAAGGATACATACTGCCAACATGCTTTATCACTCTTGATGTTATCTTGCTCATCTGGCTAAGGTAGTGTTTGTCAGGTTTCTCTACTCGAAAGTTACTCTTTTTCCTCTCTTTCATACTGTGCACTTTGGAAGGAAGTCTCTATGTGCAGCCCACACTTAAGGATTGGGGATTTATGATCCACCTCCTTGAGGATGGAGTAGCTAGGTAAATTATTTCATGCATCTACTTTTTATCTATTCCCTTAAGTACCATTCTCTGAGTCTGAAATACTCCATTTTGAACTAATAATTTACAGAGTAGTAACATGTTCCACTGCTAAGTGTAATAAAAGTTTTTACATCCTTTTAATAACCAAACAACTATTCATCCTTAAACCATCCCTTGAAAATTTACAGTTCCTCTTCTGCTACTTTTGATGTGCTATTTTTGCTTTTAGAAACTAACAAACAACAAATTTCCCCTTTCAATACTATAATTAGACTTGGTGTTTAGAGTATTTCTCCAAAATTGACACTATCCTGTAGAACTCCAACCCCTACAAGCTACAGAGATACCACATTGGTGTCATGATATTAAAACAAAGCCAATGCAACTTATTTACTCATTAAAGAAAAATTGCCCACCACACATGTATGTGTACGTATATAGATACACATGCCTATATGTATGTGTGTGTGTGCCTCCTATACCAAGGCATATTTAAAATAAACTAAAATTCATAAAATTACAACATGTATATTTTAACTTGTAAGTGTGGGTTTCTTTTGATATGGTCTGCTGATGCGCAAACTCCCAACCTTAAGTCTGAAATATACACTAACAATGTAATTTTCTAGCAAGGGTGGAAGTGGCCTTTTTGAGAATCATTCACATGTTGTCCAATTCAAAACAATGGATGTCTTTATAAGGATTCACCAAAACAATGTCCCTTAGACTTCACTGTGAAGAAAAGTTCTGCTTTTGAAATATTGTTATGTGGTCACTTCCCCTTTCCTTTTCCTATAGTCAAATTTGTGCTTTACCTCTATAAAGAGGGAGGGATGTTGGGGAAAGATGTTGACCGGTACATTTTTGTGCAGTAACATCTTTGAGTTAATTTTACTATCTTATCACCCCCTCCCCCTTAGCTCTATTTACTTTACTTACTTTTCTGATACAGCGTGTGTGTGTGTGTGTGTGTGTGTGTGTGTGTGTGTGCATTTTTTGGTAAGCTGTCTTAGATCCTCCTTTGAAGAAGTCAGAGTAATAGAAAATAAACACACGTAAATAGAGTGCATAGTATTTTGTGAGTGGTGGCAACAGTTCTCAGACAGGAAAATAAAAGTGAGAGAATTTTTGCTTCGCGAAATGAAAAAGTCGAGTTGATAAAAGTGCCCAAATCCTTTTGAACTTAGAGTTTTCTGAAAACTTGGACGAAGAATTATCACGTGAAAAGCAAAACTGAAGAAGAAAAACAGAATACTTCAAATGAAATGTGTTCTCTTTGATAGTATTCATGGCTATCATCCCCCAATCTAGACCAAAAGTTCCAGATCTTGTTACACTTAAGACAAACCTCTCTGAACTTAAACTTGTAAGAAACAATCCAGAGCCCCCCTTCCCCCATATATTACGCTCCCATCCATTATCCTTCTTAGACACTTTGGGACAATTTACTGGTGGGCCATTTCCATCCTATCTGGGTTCTCGGGTTTGACATTCAAAAAGGGGCTGGAGGTGAGGAACTCGGGCGCTCCGCGGTGAACGTGCTTTAAAGCCGCCGCCAGCCAGCGCCGCTGTAACCCTGTGCACCGGCGGGTCGCCCGCTCCTGCCCCTTTCAATCTGCGCCGACGCGGCGGCGCGATCCCGGGGACTCCCCGCGCCGGGAATCTCCCGCCAGCTGCGCGCTGCGTCCCGGCGACGGCAGGAGCACGTGGAGCGGCCGGGTAGCCAGAGCGGCAGCTCCAGCCCAACCCAGCCCGGCAGCGAGATGGAAGGTGAGCCTCCAGCCCGCTTCTTTTCTAAGGGGTCTTTGAAAAGCTCGACCGGTGCACACAGCAGAGAGAGTACCTTCTGAATCTCGGTTTTGCTTCTATTTATTTCTTTTGTCAAAAGTAAATATGAGGCATTTCAGAGGGCAAAGCGTGTAGTTCTTAAACATCTCTCATTTTGCCCCCCCCCAACCCCCACCTAACTTTGGGAAATGATAACTTCTCCGCAATTTTATGTCTTAAGGGTTGTCAGACATGAGGGCTCAACTCGAAGTCTGCAGAGGAAGAGTACTTATGGGGCGTCCCTGAAATGGCAGCAAACCTGGGTTGGAATAATTGATTCTTTTGGATTTTTTTTTTCTTCCATGGCCTCAGTGTCCATTGGATTCAGGCTAACCTGAGTGACTTACTTAGAATTAAACTTAACAGTTTTTCTTCTTCTAAGAGTAAATGCTGTCATATGGGGAAGGTAAATTTTAAACTGGTTGGCACTTGTGGTTCGCTTGGAACTCGATCTTCTAAAGGTCCTTTATCCAAAGCAAAAACCAGGATCAATTAAAAAGTTTCATTTGAATTAATTTTGAGAGTCGTGAAACTATCCTCACTTCTCAAAAAATTTCAGTATATACTTACTTGGGATAACTAAAATTTCACACCACTGTTGTAAACTTTTCAACAAGGGTTTGTTACACTCTGAAAAATGGAAGATTTTCAAGTTGGGGGATGCATTTCAAGTTGGGGAAGGTGCTGATATTTGGAAAACTAGAATTTGTGAGAAACGGATTCATTCTCTTAATAAATGAGATACTGACACCTAATTAAAATGTTAATTTGATAAATATTATGAATAACATGGTTTTTTTCATAATAATGAATTGATCTTTGGCAACCCTAGATCTAGAGTATATAAAGTTATTTAAATTTAATTAACTACTTTGAGATACAAGATACATGTGGCAGAACTTTTTTTTTCCTTCAAAATATAATTAAGTGCAATATTGTGGTCCTGAATCCTCAGTTTGTACCTGGGTATGCTTACAATTTTTCTAACTGCTGTGGCCCATATAAAAATTTTTTTTTCTTTAAGTAGAATGCCAAACAATAAGTCAATAAACAGTATGTTTTTAGTATGGATATGACAACTTTTAAATAGCCATTATGAATAATGCTTCAAGTGTTTTATGAAAAACTATGCTTTTAAAATTTTAAATTATTAGGGTTTAAAAAAATAACTCTTAAAGTTGACACTGTGAATATTTTAAAAATGGTCTATGAAGTATAATTGTTAACACGTAAAGGCTTTGTTGACCAAGAACAGGAAAAAAAATTAGGTCACTGTACACTATGAAAAAATAATTTTAAAAATTCTCATGCTTTAATTATTATAAATGAATTGCTGAATTTATTTTGTGAAGTCATAAATCAATATTCAACACTATTTTTTTCTTATTCCTAATCATTTCACTTCTCCAGACTAACATGCAGAATAGTGTAAATCCATGGAAACTAGAGTGTTTCCCTGTAAATGTTAATACTCTTGGATTCATTTATTTAATGTGAAACAAAGAAATTATTAAATAAATAGCATAATTTGGGATATAATGCCCTTAACAAAGACTTTTAGATAAGCCTGAATAAAGGCTCTCTGGAAAAGAAAGGAATGAAAACTTGTATAGAATTTGGTTTAGAATGCACAAACTATAAATGGAAAGAGATGGAATCTGGAATATAGGCAGTGATCAACTGTGAGTTTATATGTCTAGATTAAATTCATAGGTCCATAGAGATGGATGGTATATAGTATGCTTAATGCAAAAACTTGAAAGAAAAGAAAAGGTTAATGATATGAATTTGGCTGTGCTACTTGAGGACAGAGTATTTGATGCAGTAAACTATCTAGTTCTTTACCCGAGATTGACTAATCTGGTCCATGTGTTTGATATTTAAAATATTTTTATATTATCTTGACATTTTGGTCTCAATATAAAGAAATTTAACCTGGAATGTATACCTCTCATTTCTTGGTAGTATAAGAAAGTAGAATACTTTATGGAATACCTTTATTTTCTGCCTAATTTGGTGGTAAAATTAACATGCTATAGTTTATTGTAAAATGTGAAGCTGTTTAGTCATTCCTTCAACATATAAAATCTTTTTAAAATTCATTCATCAATAGATGTTTATTGAGACTTTCTATTATGATTTCAGATGAAATAAGCTTTGAAATTGAAATTTTGTCATGTAAAAATGAAAAGTTATTGCATATAATAAATCAAAAGCTGTAACTTTTTTCTTTTCTCACAATCTTTGATCCTAAGTATTTTCTATCCAAAGACTCTTGATGTTGCTAAGTTTTGTTATTTGTGTTATAGTAACAGTATCTTCTTCTTTTTGTTATGGTTGAGAAATGAGGTGGTTCACAAAAATGGATTTCATAGGTATTGGCATGTTTCTCATTTAATATAAAACCTTTCTATTGAAATGATACTGGGTAGAGATCTAAGTGTATTTATTACACAGCCCCCTCCCTGTCTTATAAACAAAGTACACGAGAGATCACTTTATCTTGGTAACCTTGAGTCACTATTCTGACCATCAGGTAATGTTCTATAGTATATTCTTATGGGGGATTTGAACTGTGCAGAACTGAATGCCCCTACACTAAATATTCCAGGGTTATTGAACAAATTTTGTTTCCTTGATGTCAGCTTCTGCTTCTTATCACATGGCTTTTGTGGAAGCCATTTTTCACTTCTAGGTCCCTTTCTATGCTTTGGATGGTTGAGTTTTACAGAGATATAGCCTCCAAATGGTGGAGTTTACTAGCCCTCCATTATGAGCATATGAAGGATGAAATGGTAAAGTTCAAAGGAACAAAAATGACAATATAATTTTAGAAAATTCCTGTGTGTACTTCCTATGATCCAATATGCTATTTCACACTTCCATGTCTTCACTAAGATTTTCAGCCCATTTTCTACCTGGTTATGCTTACTCATCCTTCGCTCTGCAGGTGCCCTCCTTCTGATGACCTTCTCTGATGCCTTCTGGTGGTCTCCCTACTGGTCCCTCACCTCCCTTCACCTAGGCCAAGGTCCTTTCCTTTCTGTGCACACTTCTGCCAGTTGTATTTATTGCTTTAAATGTTTCTAACCCCACTGGTCTTTAAGCTCTTAGAGGGCAGAGAGTATGTTTTATTTTTGTGTGCTCGGTGTCAGAAATGGTTTCTGTTCATAAAAGACCCTCACAGTTTGTTGCATTCAATTAAGAAAATAGTGCTGAAAAGTAATTTTCATTATGTTTATATGACACCTTTTATTTAATTAATTTCTATGAGTAGGAGATTGGTGCTAGCAATTCTTTGATAGAACTCAGAAAAATTTTAAAGTATTTAATTAAATGGTATAATAGAAAAAACAGAGAAAACAAAAATGTTATTATTTTTTTTTTTGGCTAAACTAGCCTTAAGGCAAAATCTTATCTATTAGCTATACATCAGCAGATTTCAGGATTACATGTAAGTCTATTAAAATATGAATCAAATATGAACAGAAATTTGCTTTCTCAGTCAGTAAGATAGAAATGACACTGTAAAATTAGCATACAACTTTCCAGTAATACCTTTTTAATACATTATTATAAACTTGTCAATATATTAACTGTATATACTCACTTATTTAGTACTAAAATGTTAGTCATAGATCTTTTATCAGACATTCAATGTAGACCATGTATGAGAAGAACTGAGTGATTAATACAGAAACTTGCCTGTAGTAGGTGCTCAATAAATGATGTTTTCATGCTAAGGGTTCATTAATTATTGTGAAAAGAGATTCTAAACATCACAAGGATATAGAGTGCATTCTGCTATCTAGCTTTTTAAAAATATAACTCTTCATTAGCTGGTATATTTATAATAATTAAAAAGCATAAGGATGACTCTAAGGCCTTTGAATCACTAAAAAAAGATGAAATAATGAAACAATTATATTTCTATTATATGTAGATTATTTGAAATGTAACCTATGTATACCAGTTATTATTACTATATAACCTATCAAAATACTTTAATCCCCAGTGATTATGAATAATTTTTTCAGTCTTAATTGAAATCTGCTTTCTGCATCCAAAATTAAAGTTCTTAGAGTCCAAAGTGTTGTAGAGTAAATCGAAATAGTGTGGAGTTGATACCATATTATATTAGATATGTGTTTCATCTAAGAGACATAAGAAGTAAGTGTTTAGGGGCGCCTGGGTGGCGCAGTCGGTTAAGCGTCCGACTTCAGCCAGGTCACGATCTCGCGGTCCGGGAGTTCGAGCCCCGCGTCGGGCTCTGGGCTGATGGCTCAGAGCCTGGAGCCTGTTTCCGATTCTGTGTCTCCCTCTCTCTCTGCCCCTCCTCCGTTCATGCTCTGTCTCTCTCTGTCCCAAAAATAAATAAACGTTGAAAAAAAAAAGTAAGTGTTTAATAAAAGATATGAAACAGAATAAAATGTATTAATGGAACAATACTCTTCACTCATTGTCAAAAATTCAAAATCCACTTACCTCCTGACTTTTTGTATCAATAGAATTGGCAGCATATTACAAATTGTATTTGTTAATGTATGTTCTTAGAGATGAAATTTTTGGTACCTCAGATTATTTGTGGGTTTATAAAGGAAACTTTTTAAAATAAGAGAAATTGAAAACATTTCAGTAGCATCACTGATGAAACAATACAAAGCTACATTTTTTAGTTATAACTCCTAATTATCTAAAAGATTACTTAACTAGATTTCTTGCTGATTTTGGTTGTTAACATACCTGTAGCCCTTCCTAGACTGTCAGGTTCCAAAGCATAGGCATATTTTTTATCATCAGCCCATTCCTCAGCACATAGTACAACAACAGTCATATTTATTGAACAAATTAATGAATGAGTTGCCTGTGTGTTTCGTCATTTGATTATTTATTTGTTCAGCTTTTAGGGCAAAGAGAGTAAAGAAAATAATGACATTGAAACTAGTTAATTTTGCTGGTTAATTTGTCAGAGGTACTGTAAAAGGTTTGGTAGAAGAGTCTGGAATGTTGGCTAAATCTAACAATATGAATAGTACCATCTTTTTCTAATCCAATATTGACTCTACTCTGGGCAAAATAATATAGTGCCCTCTAACTTATGGATTTGTTTAAAATTTTTGCAGCATTCTTTATGTCAATGAAGCACTGCACTTTCCACAATAAACCATTTTTCACAACAAATGTTTTGATTCTTAAAGTTGACAATAATATACTTTACTTAATTTGAGTTCTCTAACACAGCTTATCAGTTCACTTGCAAAGTGATATCTATTTGAGAGACTATTAACTTATCAGAATATTTGGCACATCACAAGAGTTTCCTGTAATAGTAGTCATGTAGGCTGTGGATATGAAAAAAGATCATGCTCACAAACCTACAAACATTTTTATAGATGTGGAATTACATCATAGTTAATATATAATAATAGCTCCAGTCTGAAAACTAAGTAACTAATTTTTATAATATTTAACAACTAATCATTTTTGCTATCATCTATCTTTATCTCTGTAATTAGGAAAGGACTTGCTAATACTCATTAATAGTTGATTTTATGCTTGCATGCAGTATAGACAGTACCATGTATGTGCATCAGAGGCTAACTTGATTTAAATTTCATTTGACTTTCATGAGTATCATTTACCAAATTTTAATGTGTTGAAGATTATCAATGTATAAATTTATACTCTGACCTCAAAGTGAAACTTTTTTTAATCAACTCTTTGAAACTCTTTGAAATATTAGCATTTTATAAATGTGATGAGTAAGATTACGGTTCTGCACTCTTGGTTTTTTTCCTGTGCATATTTGCTCATGTAAAATTATTGAGTTAAGAACATCATTAACTCTTCTATTCCCTGTGTTTAATTAAGTACCTATAAAGGCTCAGGCTAAGGTGGTTGGGACATGCTTTTGTTACAGTGTAGTAACCAATTGTTCAATAACAAAAAAAACACATCATGATTATATATTATAAATTTTTTAAAATACTTATTGTAAGTGTTGGGGGTACTTCTTGTCTTATTTTTATGTTCAGAGTTAAAGAATGTGAAGAATTGTTAAATGTTTTGAGTGATTCAACTTTGAAACAAAGATAGTTTAAAAACTATTCTGAAACACAGGTGCTTGGGTGGCTCAGTCACTTAATCATCTGACTCGATCTCAGCTCTAGTCTTCATCTCAGGGTCATAAATTCAAGCCCTGTGCTGGGCTCTGTGCTGCGTGTGAAGCCTACTAGACAAACAAACAAACAAACTCTCCTGAAATAATAAGGTGAAACTCTTGCAAGTGGTAACAGTTTTTATATATATGCATCTTCATTTTTTTCATATTGACAAGACAAAATATAGAATAATGTATGTGTTGATGCTGATATAAACTGTAAGTTTTATCCATATCTATAGATTTTTAGTTTTTATTAAAAGGCATATTGTTCTCATTGTTTGACCTTTTGGTAATTATTACATATTTGAACTTACTATACTGTATACTACTAAGATACTCCTCTATGTATTTTATGTATGGCAATCTCTGTAAGATTTCATTTGAAAAATGAATTCTCTCTTCAAAAAAAATTTAAAAACTCCTGGGATAGAAGTAGATGCTTTATAACTAAGTAGTCTCTGGAAGCCAGTATTGTCTAAGATTCAGCAAGTTCTGTAAGTTGTGATTGTCAGAAATTAAACTCCTTTTCCCTTGGTTCTACAACTTCCTTTGTTAAGGCTAAGCTTCCTAACTTCATTTTGGTACTGTGGATGTTATGTTGTGCCATTCAAACCTTGAGAAATAGCTGGCCCATTGGGCTGCATGAGATATTTGTCTAAAGCAGTTGTGTGCCAGTGGATTCAAGGGGACCAAATGAGAGAAGTTATTTGTAACTGGTGTAAACCACCGATTTGCTACCTGTCTTGGTTTGAGAATTATTTCAGCAGGACAAAAGACTTTATGGACCATTCTAACCAACACACTTCTGCTTACTACCATAAAAACAAAATTCAGTGGGTGAACAATTTAGGATGAGTCATTATTTTAACATTTTTCATGCATTGTAAAAATAAGATTGTGAGCTTGTTTGATAAACAATAATTCAGTAGAAGATAGACGCTTGGCATTTGTGAATATAACCTGTTGTTTTGACTCTTTGTGAGTGATCCTGAAGGAATACAATAATATGTGGAAATTTGTAAATGTTAGGGCTTTTGTAAAGGTTTAAATAGGATAATGTATATAAAAGTCCTATCTCACCTTTTTTTGCACATTTTTTAATTGGGTTCTCTTTTTTCTTACTGATTTGAAGAAGTTATTTATATATCCTGCTTGGTTTTTTAAAATTTAATTTATTTTATTTTTTTAATTTACATCCAAGTTAGTTAGCATATAGTGCAACAATGATTTCAGGAGTAGATTCCTTAATGCCCCTTACCCATTTAGCCCATCCCCCCTCCCACAACCCCTCCAGTAACACTCTGTGTGTTCTCCATATTTAAGAGTCTCTTATGTTTTGTCCCCTCCCTGTTTTTATATTATTTTTGCTTCCCTTATGTTCATCTGTTTTGCATCTTAAAGTCCTCATATGAGTGAAGTCATAGGATATTTGTCTTTCTCTGACTGATTTCACTTAGCATAATACCCTCCAGTTCCATCCACATAGTTGCAAATGGCAAGATTTCATTCTTTTTCATCCTGAGTAATACTCCATTGTATAGATAAACCAAATCTTCTTTAACCATTCACCAGTTGATGGACATTTGGGCTCTTTCCATACTTTGGCTATTGTTGATAGTGCTGCTATAAACATTGGGGTGCACGTGCCCCTTCGAAACAGCATACCTGTATCCCTTGGATAAATACCTCATAGTGCAATTGCTGGGTCGTAGGGTAGTTCTATTTTTAATTTTTTGAGGAACCTCCATACTGTTTTCCAGAGTGGCTGCACCAGTTTGCATTCCCACCAGCAGTGCAAAAGAGATCCTCTTTCTCTGCATCCTCACCAACATCTGTTGTTGCCTGAGTTGTTAGTGTTAGCCATTCTGACAGGTGTGAGGTGGTATCTCATGGTGGTTTTGATTTGTATTTCCCTGGGGATGAGTGATGTTGAGCATTTTTTCATGTGTCGGTTGGCCATCTGGATGTCTTCCTTGGAGAAGTGTCTATTCATGTCTTTGCCCATTTCTTCACTGGATTATTTATTTTTTGGGTGTTGAGTTTGATAAGTTCTTTATAGATTTTGGATACTAACCCTTTATCTGATATGTCTTTTGCAAATATCTTCTCCCATTCTGTCGGTTGCCTTTTAGCTTTGCTGATTATTTCCTTTGCTGTGCAGAAGCTTTTTATTTTGATGAGGTCCCAGTAGTTAATTTTTGCTTTTGTTTCCCTTGCCTCCCTTCTTACTCTTGCTTCCAGAGTAAGAAGTTGCTGCAGCCAAGGTCAAAGAGGTTTACACCTGCTTTTTCCAAGAGGATTTTGATGGCTTCCTGTCTTACATTTAGGTCTTTCATCCATTTTGAGTTTATTTTTGTGTATGGTGTAAGAAAGTGGTCCAGGTCCATTTTTCTGCATGTCACTGTCCAGTTTTTCCAGCACCAGTTGCTGAAGAGACTGTCTTTATTCCATTGGATATTCTTTCCTGCTTTGTCAAAGATTGGTTGGCCATACATTTGTGGGTCCATTTCTGGGTTCTCTATTCTGTTCCATTGATCTGAGTGTCTGTTCTTGTGCCATCTACCTCAAATTTAAATTAGTAGGACTGAGAGACCAGAGTACACAAGTATATAGTTTATGTGTTATCCTAGCCAACAGCCTCAATGCACATCTCAATAAAAGAAATTTGGAGATTCTCAAAGGACTCCACAGTTTTCCATTGCAGACATCAATGACCTAATATAGTCCTGTTTGCCCCAAACCTAAGAAAACCTGGAGAACTTTTACAGGTAATCTAATTTAGGGATGGAGACACATAATGATTTTAAAAAGTTGATATTAAGAATTAATGTAATGGCTCTTAGATCTTGTAGCTAGTACTCTATACAGTGACACTGATGATTATATGATGGCTCCTTGAGATATTGCATGGTCATGCTCACAGTTAAATAAGAATTTGGATAAGACACAAAAACAGGAAAAAATTTGTTTTTATCAACAGAATGCCCTTGTGTACAAAAATCTTACGTGGGACAGATGCAAGTGTGATGTTCCAGTTAAGAGGAGGGAGAAGGCAAGAGACTACTGCTATGCCTACCTAGCTGCTGGCCCTTTCCTTCTCCTGACACAGATGAGCACCTGTGGCAGCCCTCTGGAACTATGGAGTTCCATAGAACACATTTTGAAAACTATCCATTCAGACTGTTACATGTTTTTTTCTGCTGGTAACCCTGTATATAGACTTACCTCCTTCAATCCATCCATTTTGAGGATTGCTGCCAGAATGATCTTCCTAAAATATCAAGTCACTCCCCTACTGAAAAAACCATTTTTTTTTTAAATTTTTTTTTTCAACGTTTATTTATTTTTGGGACAGAGAGAGACAGAGCATGAGCAGGGGAGGGGCAGAGAGAGAGGGAGACACAGAATCGGAAACAGGCTCCAGGCTCTGAGCCATCAGCCCAGAGCCCGACGCGGGGCTCGAACTCACAGACCGCGAGATCGTGACCTGGCTGAAGTCGGACGCTTAACCGACTGCGCCACCCAGGCGCCCCTGAAAAAACCATTTTAAGGATTTCTTAGTAAGGCATTTAAGATAATCCACAATGTAGCTTCAATATACCTTGTCAGAGGTAACGTTTGTCCTCTAATGTTATTCTGGACCGCTTAGTATTCCCTGAACATGCATTACTTTTCCTAACTCCCGATTTTTCTAATGTTGTTCAAACCCAACAAGTCCAAAAAATTAACTCATTGTCTGTCTCTCCAATCCAAACCAACTTCTCCTGATTTCCCAACACTGTTAATAGCACCACAATCCCACTGAAATCCTCATTCATCCATTATGTTCCATCACAAATGCCATTCCTTTTAGGAAGCCATTCTTCATTCCAGGTTGGAGTTTATCCCTTTTTCTGAAACTTAGTAACATTTTATGTCTAATGACTGCCAGAACCTAACTCCATTTTATGTATAAACATGAAGTATTTTTGGATGGTTTTAATACAGCCTAAATTGTCTAGCAATGCAACTACTATATAAATGAAGAGAAGATGATTCTTTGTTATGTTGAGAGCCAAGACTCTTTTGCCATTATTGATGCAACCTGTATCCTTCTGCATTGTTAGGCCTTACATTCATGGTGACTCTACAAATATATCTGACTACAATAATATTATGTTTTCTAGAATGATTGTGCTGGTATATTTACATATTGAAAGACAAATTATTTTGTTATTTTTTTATCTTTATATGACAGTTGGGGCTTTATTAAAAAAAACTCACATGTGTGGATAGGTTATATTTAATTCATGATGATAAAAGAGGTATTACAAAATATTTTTTCTAAAAGGGGGACACTTCTTTCTGAGTCATTGACTGTGTGCATCAGAGTGGTCTGAGCTGGGGGTCTTTCACCAAGATGCTTCAAAGCCTTTTTAAAAATGTTTGGGTCCCCATGAAGCCCTACTATACCCAAGTGTACCAGGAGATTTGGGTAGGAATGGAGTTGATGGGCTTCATTGTTTATAAAATTGGGAATGATTATAAAAGAAATAAAGCTTTGAAAACTTTGAGTCCTGCACTTGCTTGTGGTCATCATTAACCAGTTTTACTTGGAATACACATCAGCTGGAACGTCAGTCTGTCTATAAATCTCAGTAAGTTAGTTCTGTGCTCTGTTGGATAGAAACGTGAAACATCGCTGTACACTTGTAGACATGTTGTTTCCTTTGTGGCATGAATAGATGTAACTGTGAGATGCAAAAAATAAAAAATAAAAATAAAAAAAGACACTTGGCCTTGATAGATTAGGTTGAGAATCTTTCTAAGTTTACTGTACTACAAGAGAACAGCCACAGCCTAAATAAGATAATGTTTATGAAAATCATCTTGTATAGTACTAGACACAAAGTTGAGGTCTAGCAAATGTTTATCTTAGTTCATAAATCATTTACAGGTATCCTTTAGACCCTTGCCAATCTAAATATAATCTGTGGACCAGCATCAGCAACATCTGGCAGTTGTTACAAATGCAGAATCTTAGGCCAGACTTGCTGAATTAAAATCTGCATTTTAACAAGGTTCCTAGGGAATTCTTGTGCACATTGAAATCTTATCAACCTTGCCCACAGTTTGAAAAGTGTCAGTGTAGCTTATCGTCACTCTCATAGCACATGTTTGATTAGTAGTGGATCATCTTTATATATGTATTTGGAATATATATTTTATTTAATTGCTGATTTTATTTTTTATTTTTTAAAAACATTTTTACTGTTTATTTTTGAGAGAGAGAGAGAGAGAGCGAGTGGAGGAGGGGCAGAGAGAGGAAGAGAGAGAATCTGAAGCAGGCTCTGTGCTGACAGCAGTGAGCCTGATGTGGGGCTCAAACTCATGAACAGTGAGATCATGACATGAACCGAGGTCGGGTGCTTAACCCACTGAGCCACGCTGGCACCCCTTAAATGCTGATTTAAAAAAAATTTTTTTTAATGTTTTATTTATTTTTGACAGAGAGAGAGAGAGAGACAGAGCATGAGCGGGGGAGGGGCAGAGAGAGTGGGAGACACAGAACCCGAAGCAGGCTCCAGGCTGTGAGCTGTCAGCACAGATCCTGACACGGGGCTCAAACTCACAGACCGTGAGATCATGACCTGGGCCGAAGTCAGATGCTCAACTGACTGAGCCACCCAGGCATCCCTAAATGCTGATTTTAAAAGATAGTTGAACAATGAAAGCTTTAGAGCATTTATTTTTTTACTTATATTGTCATACATTTGTGACACAACCTAATCCAAAAATCAGAAATCTTCATTCATTCTTCATTTAAAAAATATTTATTGAATGCCTATTATGTGCCACATATGCAAAATATTGGCATTACGGTAGTAAACAAGACAGGCAATGCTTTTGCTGACACTGAATTTAGAGTTAGGTAAGGAAGACAGGCCCCCCAACAAGTAAGTAACAAATGAAATAATTAAAATACTAAGTGCTGTGAAGGAAATAAAAAGAGTGCTAATATGGAGATTAATGGTGAGGGACAGAGTTGGTAAACTCTTTTTTGGTTAGAGATAGAGATTTGGTCATCTTCAGCACATAGATGATATTTAATGCCATTAGAATGGATGGCATCACCTAAAGAGAGAATGTATTGTATGAAGGGGGCCCAGGATTGAGCCTTGAGAAACATCTAACTTAAGTGGTCAGATAGAGGAGGAAGAGCCAGCAAAAGAGAAAGAGCGGCTAGCAAGACAGGAGGAAAACCAACAGAGCATGGTGTAATGGAATTCAAGAGTTGGGAGTGTTTCATGAAGGAGTAGGTGGTCAGCTATGTTCAATGTTGCCGAAAAATCAAGTAAAGTGAGGACAAAAAGTGTGAGTTGGTTTTGGCAACATAAAACTTGCTAAGTGACCTTAACAAAAGTGGTTTTTGTGGAATGGTGGGGATGGAGGGAACAGAGGAAGTAGAAACATTAATACAGACTATTTTCCCCAGAAATTAGCTAGGAGGTGAAGCAGAGAAATAAGTGGGCATGTTGCTGGAGAGAAATGTGGATCAAGAGATTTTGTTTGTTTTGTTTTCCAAAGATTAATAACACTTAAACCATCTGTCTTATATATATATATATATATATATATATATATATATATATATATATATCAAGCACCAAAATTAAAACAAATCTTGAAATCTCAATTCTCAGGGAAGTTTTGGTTGGAGTATTAGCTATCACTGAAAATATCTTTATATATACTTGGCACATAACATTTAAATACATTTCCTCACCGTGAGAATTTTTAAGATATATGCTGCCCTTTTTAGTGGATGGTTGGTATGGATATAATCTGTATTCTGTAGAAGAATCATGAGAAACCCTTGAAAGTCACTTTTTTCAAAAGCGGGAAGATAGTACTATAATTGCATCGCTAAGGTTTGTGATTTTAGATATTTGAAAATGTTTGAGTGTTCAATAGATTTTTTTAAATTAAGGAATAAAAAGAAGAATAAAAAATAAGGAATAACTTACACAGTGAAGTGCACATCTTATGTTATATAGCTTGATTAATTTTTACCTATATACACACCTTCCTGATCGAGATATGGAACATTTGCATCACCCTGAAGGTTCCCTTGCTCTCATTTAAAATTGGTATCAGCACTTTGCCCCATTTAAACATTATTCATACTTCTATCATCATCGTTCAGTTTTCCTATTCTTGATTTCCATATAAGTGGAATCATATAGTACATGATTTTTTTGGTATCTGGCTTCTTTTGCTCAACATACTTTTTGAGATCCACTCATATTGTTACATTTATTAGTAGTTTATTTTCTTTTATTATTAAAAGGTGTGAATATACCACAATTTGCTCATTCTACTCTTAATGGACATTTGATTGTTTCCAGTATTTGTCTATATTATGAACATTCATATGCATGTCTTTTTGGTGGACATAAACATTTATTTCTCTTGGATATAGATCTAGGGCTAGCATTTCTGGGTCATAGGTTAGGTGTATATTTAGCTTTGATACATACTGACAAATAGTTTCCAAAGTGGTGGGACCAGTTTACCATCTCTCTAGCAATATTGGAGAGTTCTAGTTGTTTCACATTTTACCAACACTTGTTATTATCAGTTGTTTTTTTAAATTTTAGCCATTTTTGTGGGTGTGTAGTGGTATTTAATTGTGTTTTAATTTGCATTTTTCTGATGAATAATGTTGAATACCTTTTCATATGTTTATCGGCCATTTAGATATCCTCATTCCTGAAGTTTTGTAAGCCTTCTGTATATTTTTTTAAGTTGGGTTGTTTATATTTTTTCTTATTTATTTTGTAGACATTTAAAACATATTTTAGGGGCACCTGGGTGGCTCAGTCAGTTAGGCACCCAGCTCTTGATTTCGGCTCAGGTCATCATCTCACGGTTCGTGAAATCAATCCCTGCGTCAAGCTCTGTGCTGATAGCACAGAGCCTGCTTGGGATTTTCTGTCTTCCTCTCTGTATCCCTCTCTCTCTCTCTCTCAAAAATAAATAAATAAACATTAAAAAAATATTTTAGAGGGGGCTCCTGGGTGGCTCAGTTGGTTAAGCATCCGATTTTGGCTCAGGTCATGATCTCACTGCTTGTGAGTTTGAGCCCCGCATGAGGCTCTGTGCTAACAGCTCAGAGCCTGGAGCCTGCTTCAGATTCTGTGTCTCCCTCTCTCTCTGTCCCTTCCCTGCTGTGCTCTGTCTCTCTCTCTTTCTCTTTCTCAAAAATAAACATTAAAAAATTTTAATATAAAATAAAATAAAATATTTTAGAAACATGTACTTTGTCAGATGTGTATTGCAAATTTTTTCTTCCAGTTTGTAAATTGTTTATTTTCTTAATCTATTTGATAAGTAGATTTTTTTAACTTTAACTAAGACTAATATATTAATTAAATTTCTGGGGGGAGGATTGAGTGCCTCTCACATCCTGTTTAGAAATATTTGCCTACTCTAAGATCATAAAAATATTCTCCTGAGTTTTCCTCTAGAAATTTGATTGCTTTAGCTTTCACATTTAGGTTTATTACCCACTTTAAATTAATGATTCTGGTTTTTCAAATTTTTATTTGAATTCCAGTTAGTTAGTGTATAGTGTAATATTGGTTTCAGGAGTAGAATTTAGTGATTCATCACTTACATATAACACCCAGTGCTCATCATAACAAGTGCTGTCCTTAATACCCATCACCCATCTAGCCCATCCCCACCTCCCTCCATCAACCCTTAGTTTGTTCTCTATCATTAGGAGTCTCTTACGGTTTGCTTCCCTCTCTCTCTTTTTCCCCCTTTCCCATATGTTCATCTGTTTTGTTGATTCTGTTTTTGACCCCAATTATTTTATAACAGAAACTAGACATTTTGCAATTAAAATGAAAATCTTACTTGGAGAATGTTGGATTCAATCATTTTAACACAAACATATAAAAAAAATTTAATGTTTATTTTTGAGAGAGAGACAGAGACAGAGCTTGAGCAGGGAAGGGGCAGAAAGAGATGGAGACACAGAATCCAAAGCAGGCTCCAGGTTCTGAGCTGTCAGCACAGAGCCTGATGAGGGGCTTGAACCCACAAGCTGTGAGATCATGAACTGAGCTGAAGTCGAACACTTAACTGACTGAGCCACTCAGGTACCCCTAACACATTTTTTTAAGTAGCAATGACATGAAATACCATTCTTCCTTTTCTCTATATGTATTCATTTGGTGGCATGTGATATCTGTGGCAAAATTAATATGTATTTATTTTTCTACAACTTATTTTTCTATCAAGGAAAATAACACTAGATATTGAATTTGCTGTTTTAGACCTGTAACCAACAGTCTATAATTTCCTCATTAGACATTTAATCTAGTTGGGAAATAGGATATTTTATTAAAAAAGAATAAGGTAGGAAAAACTGGAATGGTGATGTGGGCTGTATTTGATCTGGTGTCCTTAAAGAAGTAATCTTGATATTTATTTATTTTTTATTTTTTTAATGTTTATTTATTTGGGGGAGACAGAGAGACAGAGTACAAGCAGGGGAGGGGCAGAAAGAAAGGGAAACACAGAATCCAAAGCAGGCTCCAGGCTCTGAGCTGTCAGCACAGAGCCCGATGAGGGGGTCGAACCTACAAAGCGCAGGATCATGAACCTGGGCTGAAGTCAGATGCTTAACCAACTGAGCCACCCAGGCACCCAGTAATCTTGATATTTCTTAACCTTTACCTTAGTCCAAGGTAGAAGAAGGAAAGGAAGTATTTCATGACTAGAGGAATTACTCTCATTTTATATCTTCCTTTCCCCTCAATCATAGTCAACTGAAGTGTTTGAAATTATTAGGTCTGAAATCTTTTCTAGTTTTGGCCTTCTTCTAAAATCTGTAATCTATATAGGAAATCACTTTAAACATTGTTTAAATTTTGTGAAACAAAAGGGAAATTCAAGACATGAATCCTGCTTCTTAATGTGTCACTGACATTGTACCCTTAGACAATTACGTGACTTTATATTTTTTGTTTTTCTTTGTGTCTTGAATTTTGTCTATATAATGGGGAGATAATAAATGCCATTGCACCTGTTTATCTTCCAGAGATGCTATGAGAAATCTTCATTTGCACTACTGGGCTAAGTGGTTGATGTCACATTTTTGGAGAACCACAAACAAACAAAACCAGGTTCAGAAGAAATCTCTAATCATGAGTGAGAGTGTTAGCATCTGAGTGATAACTTATCCTGTATGTTTCCAGAGAGCTGAACTTGGACCTGAAATGTACATTTCAGGAAATTTGAGTTCAGCTATCTATATTTAAGGAGGAACTTTTTTTAACCATTAGAGCTTTTCTGAAATGGCAAGGAATAACATTCTATATTATTGGAAGTGTGTAAGTAGAGGCTGTGCAACCCAAATAGGGGGGTATTGGAGGAAATTCAGGTAGCAGAGGAAGAAGAGGTAAGATAGCTAAGATATCCACTCCAGTTCTTGTATTTTAATTTCATTAGGTTATAAGGATCATTTTTCATTAAACAGAACTATTCTTGGGGAGCCTGGGTCAGTTAGGCATCCAACTCTGATTTCAGCTCAGGTCATGAACTCACATGGTTTGTGAGATCAATCCCCCCACTGGGCTTCATGCTGACAGCACATGGACCTTCTTGGGATTCTCTCTCCCTCTTTCTTTGCCTCTCCCCCGCTCACCCACGTGCTCGTGCTGCCTCTCTCTTTCTCTCAAAAATAAATAAATAAACTAAAAAGCATAACTAATCCTATGTGGTAAGATTCCAGGAATGATTATACCTGGTAGTATTAAGAGAATTAGAGAAAGACCTTTCAGAAATAGTAGCTCACCCTTGTGTTGCCGCATTTATAGTACTAAGTGTTAGTTTTGTTATTGTCGAACACATTTTTGTAGTCAATGACTCAGTTTCCTAAGCTTTTGGTTAAAAAAATTAAAAGTGGACCTTTTAGAGAAGAGAAAGTTTTTTTTTTTTTTTTTTTAAGAGGCATGAGGATAGGGAAGTCAGTTTACCGTTATGAAGACAAAAAGGAGTGTCAACACTCAGAGACAGTTTTCTGGCAGCTGTCAGGGACCAGTGCTACAGGCAGCTATCACACATGGTACAGGATTCTTTCTAAAATTTGACATTTTGCTCTCCTTTAGCACCTACACTTTCTACCAGGAAAACAGACTAGTGAATAAAATCTTATCTCTGAAACTAAGAATAGAATTTTGTTAGCTGATATTCTTCATTGAATGTCAGTTACTTAATAGTATCAAAATAAAGGCAAGTTTACAACCACTTGAGTTAAAAATATGGTTACAAATTCTGTTGCTAATGAAAATATTTGGTTTTGTTCATAGATAATTTATTTTCGAGTTAAGAGGTAAAAACCTTCACATGTGAACTTTGATGAAATCTCTATTAACCAGACTGCTGCCATTTCCAAGTTTAAATTTTATTTGTCTACCCCCTTTCATTTAGCAGTGCATAAAATGCTAGAATCTCTGAGAAAAATCTTAGTATCTTTTTTTATTTTTGAATGTTTATTTATTTTTGAAGGAGAGAGAGAGAGACAGAGCATGAGCAGGGAAGGAGAAGAGAGAAAGGGAGACAAGAACCCAAAGTGGGCTCCAGGCTCTGCGGCTGTCAGCACAGAGCCCAATGCGGGTCTCAAACTCACAAATCATGAGATCATGACCTGAGCCAAAGTCAGACACTTAACCAACTGAGCCACCCAGGCGCCCCCAAAAATCTTAGTATCTTAACAAAAATTCTAACTAGTGAAATTGTTTTAAATGGCATCTTCGCCAATGAAAAGAGAATCTGAAGGAATAAAAACAAATTGGAAACTGTCATTTCTCAGCAAACATATGATGAAGGCTTGTTTTCAATACTGGTAGAAAACAATTTGAGATTGCTAGTAAAGCTTTGAGACTCTGGAGTACTTGGAAAGCTACAGAAGAAATAACCTTTAATTTTCCAGTCAAATTCGTTTGTCAGCCATCTCAGTAATATAATAGATATAATTTTTATAACATTTGTTATTTAAAGGTCAAGGGAAAACACTAACGATTTAATTAAAACGTATGAGGAGATTGGTTATTTAATTGTAGGAAGGGCAGGAGGACAAATGATATGAAAAGAGTGTTTGCTAGGGTTTTCTGCTAGATTATAATTTTGGCTTTTAAATGAGATAAGAAAAATGGTTTTATCAAACGATACCAAAAAATCCTAATGGAAATATGATGCTAAGTATATTTGTGCACATACGTGTGAGTATACTTTAAAATATTTTATCTGGATGTTTGGCATCATGTGGTGTTTTATTTTATTTTTTTTTACCCTCCAAAAAAGTCACAGTAATGTTTCAGTCAGTATGGAAGGTGTTGTCTAGATGCTTTATATCGTTGATTACTACATTAATGAAAACTATAACTTTTTCCTGAAATTCCAATTGTAGGAATTTTGGAAATATTGATAGAAGATTGCCATTGTTAAATTGTTTCCTGGTATAATACCTTTAGTTTTTTCTTGGTATTTAATTTTTATATGTGGTTTGATTTATTTTTTTCCTGATTCAGAGTTTTAATGTTTGTTTTAAAGAAATAGCTTTGCAGTGGTATCCCAAGCAACAGCAGGATATTCTAAAATCTAGAGCAGTGCCATTCAGTAGAACTTTCTGTGATGATGGAAAGGTTCCTTGTCTATGCTGTCCAGTATAGTAACCACTAGCCGCATGTTCTGTTGAGTACTTTAAATGTGGGTGGTGGAACTGAGAAACTAAATTTTTAATTTTAATTAATTTACATTTAAAGTTAAATCACCACATGTGGCTGGTGGGTACTGTATTGGATGATACAGTATTAGTATTAGTAATAGATCTAGAGCACGGCTTGGTAAACTTTTCTGTAAATGACAAGATAGTGACTTTTATAGGCTTTGTGAGTCATATAGTCTCTGTTGCAACTTTTCAGCTATGTACTCCATTGGAGTACAGAAGCAGCCATCGACAACACATAAATGAATGAGTTTGGCTGTGTGCCAATAAAACTTTATTTTTGGATACTGAAATTTGAATTTCATATAATTTTCCAGGGGCATGAAACAGTATTCTGATTGTTTTATCCATTTAAAAATGTAAAAACCACTCTTATTTCCCATGCTATACAAAAACAGGTGGTAAGCTGTAGTTTGCAGAACTTTGATCTAGAGTGTCTGTAAGGATCAATAATAGAGGTATAAAAATTCATGTGTTCATTCAATAAATATTTATTGAGTGCCCATCATGGTTGGGCACTATTTTGGGACCTGAAGATACAGCAAAATAGTAATAAAAAATACAGACAACATTCCTGTTGTCATGAACTTACATTCTGGTAGAGGGAGATAGGTTAAAAAAATAACAAATATATGTGTATATATGTCAGGTGGTGACAATAAAGAAATTTTATGAAGAAAAATAAGGCAGGATAAGAGAAAAGAAGGTGACAATGGAGGATGACATTTTATTTTTTTTAATTTTTAATTAAGTTAAAAATTTTAATTTTAGTAGAGTTAACACAGTGTTATATTAGTTTCAGATGTACAATATGGTGACTCAACAATTCTATACGTTACTTAATGTTCATCATGATAAGTGTACTCTTAATCCCCATCACCTGTTTCACCCTCCCCCCTCCCCCAACAGAGGATGATGTTTTTGTATAGGATAGTTAGGTAAAGCTTGTTTGGTAAGGTGATCTTTGAGCACACATCTGAATGAAGAGAGGAAACTGGCCACATGGTGATCTGGGGGAAGAGCATTTCTGGTCAGAAGGAAAGGTAAATGAAAAGGTCTTGAGGCAGGAGTATGATTTACCTATTCAAGTAACAGGAGAGATGTAGAAAATGAGGAGACTTATATTTAAACAAAATTAACACACTCTGGGATTCTTCTATCATCTGCACCAGTTATGATAAACATCAGTACAGGAAACTATATTTCAAAAGCAATACAGGGACCCTTCATTCTTAACTTTCTAGAGCATTCTTTTGGAAAATATTGTAAAGCTATGTTGACTGCCAACGTATTAAAAAGATGGCAGTAATTTAACATTAAAAATATTTATATTTCAAATAGAAAAATTTTGAAGTGTTTTTTTGGACTGAAGTGTAAAGAAATTACAAAATGATCCATTAAAAACTGGAAAGTTTTACTGAGAAATATTTAACAGGTTTCTGGTCTTCAGTTGGAATTTCTTTCACTATCTGTCTACTACTGGGCTTCATCATTTTATAAGGACCTTTGATTTCAGGTGGAAAAAATGTACTTCAATTTCTTTTGTCCTGTGTTTTAAATATTTTTTAGTACCCAAGAAGAATATCCATGTAGCCTGATAATAGATGGTTTTAATGTTTCCTTCAAGTTCTGAATGCTAAGGTAGTCAGAATCTCCTTTTTCTCTTAGAAACTGTACTCATTTGTTTCTGGTGTTATTTGTAGCACACAAAGGCCACTTGAAAAAATATTGAGAGCTATTTAAATGTCATTGTCGGGGGGTTTAAAAGGTTCAGGGGCTGGGACCTTTAGGTCCTTTAGGTCACCAAATTAAAAGCCATCTTGCTCTGTAGTAACTAAAGAATATTTTCACATGAAGGTTGTTTATGTGAAACCTTTGAGCTAGTTTTTTTTTTTTTTTTTTTTTTTTTTTCCTGTTAAGAATCCCTTTAGTGTGCAGGTTAAAAGTTTCACATTTAGCTTTTTTTTTTTTAATTTAAAAAAATACTATCAAACTTACAGAAAAGTTGCGATATAGTACAAAAATTTTTTTTTCAGAAGCTTTGAGAATAAGTTGCTGACACAGTGCCCTATAATCCTTGAATACTTTAACGTACTAAAGTATACTTCTTCTATATAACCACAAAACAACGTCCAAATCGGGAAATTAACACTGATACATTACTACCATTTAATCCTCAGACCCCCATTCAGATTTGTCCATTTGTTTCTACGGTGTTATTTATTGCAGGAGGATTCAGCTCACAATCACACATTGTATTTAGTTGTCAAGTCTCTTCACTCTCCTCAGTCTGGAACAGTTTCTTAGTTCCTCAGTCTTTCATGACTTGACACTTTTGAGGATTACAAGCCAGTTATTTTGTAAACTATTCCTCAGTTAGAGTTCCTTTTCTCATGGTTAGATTCATGTCATGTGTATTTGGCAGCAATATCATAGAAGTGATGCTGTGTTCGGATGGCACATAATTTTCATTTGTCGTGTTACTGATGTCGCGTTACTGATCACTTTGTTCAATTACCATGGTGTCTACCAAGTTGTTTACTATGTGGTTGCTCTTTTCATCTCTGTAATAATAAGTATTTTGGGAGAAACACTTTGAAACTGTATAAATACTCCATCATCTGACTTTCATTTTATTTACTTATTAATGTCAATTTGAACTCATGAATTTGTTTTTTTTTCAATGAGTTATAATCCAATACCATCATTTTTATTTTGATACTTCCCTGTCTCAGATTTGGCCAGTGGAAACCCCTTCAAGATAATGTCTATATCCTCTAATATATCCTCTTCATTCTGTAGGCACTTCCATACTTTGTGACACAACAAAATGTTCCAGACCCATTATGTACTTTTCCCTGCCCAAACCCTAGAATAAGCCATTTCTCCAAGAAGCCTGGATCCTTTAAATGGAGAATGATATTTAGAAATTAATATCTGGGGGCACCTAGGTGGCTCAGTCAGTTGAGTGTCCAACTCTCGGTTTTGGCTCAAGTCATGATCTCGCAGTTCATGAAATTGAGCCCCGCATCAGGTTCTGCACACTGACAGTGTGGAGCTTGCTTGGGATTCTCTCTCCTTCTCTCTGTCCCTCCCCCACACAAGCTTGCATACTCTTTCTCAAAAAAAAAAAATTAAAAAAATTTAGAAGTTAATATCTGGATGCTAGAAGTTGGTGTAATGTTACCACTCCCAGGTGCTCTCAGTGGACAGGGCTAGGGATTATATGTATGTATATCCACACATACACGTAGACATCTATATTTTATATTTATTTATGTAGAGTAGAAGCCATGCATTCACACCAGTACCTTCATTTCCAGTACAGTACCATATTTGTAACTCCCTTCTCTGACAGAGAAAAACCTGGCTCTTATTACCTTATTGTAGTCACTTATTTGATCAATCCTCCTTTATATAACCAATCATCCATTGCCACTACCATCCCTTCATCAGCACAGATGCTTTCCTTGCCTCGTTTGGGTTCTTACATCCTGTACCATAGCCACTATGCTATTGGACACCCTTTTCAACTGCTCAGGCTCTGACACCTCCATGTAAAACTATACCTAATAAGTGGATCCCTTCTTCACCCCTCTCAAGTTCTTGCACTGAACTTGCACTGAACTTGCACTGGAGTGATCCTGTGCATAGAAGCTCTCCCCACTGTCCCCATGTGGTACCTTGCTCACACCCATTTAAGCTCTGAAAACCCACACCAGACCACCTCTATGTACAAATGTCCAATTCACTGTGCTCAGGCTCTGACTCATACTAGGCTATTCCTTATCTTGGATACCCTTTTTATCCCTCTTGGACTCCAGCACTGCACATGAGGCAATTCTCCAGCCTGAATGCCCTCTTTAGCCTATTCATGCTCTGATTTACATGCTGTCTGCCATGTAGAATCCCTCCTTACCTCATTCAGACTTCCCACCCCATATAGTCATACTCTCACACAGCCTGCCCTGGGCTGCTTCCATTCCTTACATGGACATTCTTCTTCCACATCTTGGGTTTTGACACCCCATACTAGGCTGCCCCTTTGCTGCCCCTTTGTGTATTGGGGCACCTGGGGTGCGGTCAGTTAAGCGTCCGACTTCGGCTCAGGTCATGATCTCGCGGTCCGTGGGCTTGAGCCCCGCGTCGGGCTCTGTGCTGGCAGCTCAGAGCCTGGAGCCTGTTTCAGGTTCTGTGTCTCCCTCTCTCTCTGCCCCTCCCCTGCTCATGCTCTGTCTCTCTGTCTCAAAAATAAATAAACATTAAAAAAATTTTTAAAAAATGTGTATTTTCTCTGCCTTTATGCTTTAGCACTATCATCTAATGGATAATATGTCAAAAATTTAAAATTAGAATGTAAGCAGAGTAACTATATTTTTCAAAACAAAAATTGAAATAAGACTAGATAATAGTATAGAATATTTGAAATTAATACTATCCTGAACAGTTTTGGGTATATGATCGTTATTAAAATAAGGAACAAATAAGATTTTCTAGCAATGGAGTGATAGATTCTGAACAAAATATGAAAAAATCTATTACCTGAAGGCATAGGAAAATGACAAAAACAACCTGCTTTTATGGTTCTTTGTTTTAACTCAAGGGTTGGCATCAATTTTAGCCTTGGGGTGACCAAAACGGAGTAGATAATCCATAGTTATACTGACTTAAAAAGTCATAGCAGCCGGAGCAGCTGGGAAAGAAGGAGGGAAATCCTGGTATGAAAAAGGCATAGAGGGATTTTTTTTATCTATAAATTTTCTGGCTAATCCAGATCTCTAGCTGATTCTTGAACCACACATATATGGGTCATGCTCTGAGCAGCCCATCTGAGGCTAAAATATTGAACAGAGATTTATGCCTCTCCAAGACCAACCAATTTCCCTGAGACTGTGAAAATTCTCTGTTCTGGAAAAACCCTCAATCCCAGGCATTCTGGGACATTTGGTTACCTTCAGTGCTGCTCACTATAATGAAACAAAATTCAAGTTTGAACCTACATAAGTTAACTGCGTGCTTTAAAAAGTAAAATGAACAAAGAAAAAAAAAACTTCCTATACTATTCAGAGGAACATAACAGAATCCACAAATTCTGTAACATATCATTTATAATGTCTAGGGTACAATCCAAAAGTATTAAGTCATATGAAGAAGCAGGAAAATGTAACCCATATTCAAGATAAAAGGAAGTCAATGGTAACTGACTCCAAGATGACATAGGTATTGGAATTGGAAGGCAAGAATCTTAAATAGCTATGCTAATTATGCTCAAAGATGTAAAGGAAAATATGCTTGTAAGGAATTAACAAATAGGAAATCTTGGCAGAAAAACTATGACAAAAGAACAAAATGGAAATCTGAGAACTAAAAATTATAATATCTGAAATAGAAAACTCATTGGACAGACTTAACACCAAATCAAGATGACAGAAGAAAGAGTAAGTACATTTGAAGGTATATCAATGAAAGTATTCAATCTGAACAACAGAGAAAATAAAACATTGGGGTGGGGGGAGAACAGAGCCTCAAGGGAATGTGGGGAAATCTTAAAAAGTCTAACATATATGCAGTTGAAGTCCTAGAAGGAAAGGAGCAAGAGGATGGAGAAGAAAAACTATTTGAAGAAATAATAACTGAACATTTCTCAAGTTTAGTGAAAAACATAATTTTACAAAAGCTCAGTGAGAGAGAGGGCCAAGTGGGATAAATTCAAATAAAATAATATGTAGGCATATCATAGTCAAACTGCAGAAAACCAAAGGTAAAGGGAAAATCTGGAAAGCATTCAGAGAAAAAGAATACATTGTATATAGGAAAGCAATAATACAAATATCACTGACTTCTCATCAGAAACAATAGAGCCTAGAAGGTAGTAGAATGTCATCTTTAAAGTGCTGGAAGAAAACTGTCAACCCAGAATTCTGTATCAAGTAAAAATATCCTTTAAAATTGAAGGCAAGGGGCGCCTGGGTGGCTCAGTCGGTTGAGCGTCCGACTTCGGCTCAGGTCACGATCTCACGGTCCGTGAGTTCGAGCCCCGCGTCGGGCTCTGGGCTGATGGCTCAGAGCCTGGAGCCTGCTTCCGATTCTGTGTCTCCCTCTCTCTCTGACCCTCCCCCGTTCATGCTCTGTCTCTGTCTCAAAAATAAATAAACGTTAAAAAAATTTAAAAAATAAATAAATAAAATTGAAGGCAAAATAAAGATATTTCCAAATAAATGAAAACTAAGAAAAGTTGTCACTCACATAGTTGCATTACTAGAAATGCTAAGAGAAGCTCTTTTGACTGAAGAGAGATAATACCAGATGGGAACTCAAGTCTTCAGGAAAAAAAAAGAAAAGTACTAGAAATGTTAAGTATAAAGTTCTAATTTTTTCCTCTTAATCTCTTTAAAATACAATTACTGTGTAAATAATTCCTTTTATTCTCCTTGAGGTGCTTTTTAGGGAGGGTAGAGGAAAAGAACAGTCCTGCTCTGAAGCGGAAATGTGCTAAAGCTTCCAAAATAGTATCCTTATTAAATTTAGAATCCTCAAATCTGAAAAAAAATTAAGTAGCTAATATTTATAATCCTTTTCTTTTCAGATATAAAACCAAATGTGGAACTGAAAAGCACTCAGGAACAGCCTGTGCCCACAGGTAACATCAGGTCTTTCCTTTCTAGAAATATACCTTTACTGAAATTACCAAAGAAAGATGAATATTCTGATTATAGTAAAAATGCTATAGAAATGTGTTGGGAAAAAACATAGTTGTCTCTTTCTGATACAAAAATAACTCATCCATTTACATTATATAAATTATTTGGCATCATAGGGCCAAACCTAATGTTGATCACTGTTTGTTTTTTTTTTTTCTTTTAATTATTTTTAACTGACTAGTTTAAATAAAAGCAGTTTTTGTTGACCAATGTAGTAGCTTATGTTTCATCAGCTTGTGATTTTCACTCTAGATAGTGGTCAGCAAACTTTTTTTGTGAATGGCAAGATAGTAAGTATTTTAGACTTTGTGGGCAATATAGGATCTCTGTCACATATTCCTCTTTATGTTTTTTGCAACATTTAAAAAATGTAAAAACCATTCTTACTTCCTGGGCCCATATAAAAACAAGCCATTGCTTGTGGCTCTCAGGCCATAGTTTGCTGACTCCTGCTCCAGAATAAACTAGAGACATTTAAAATAATCTATTTCCTAAAAATAACTTCCATGTTTCCTAGATTGATTAACCCACTTTGTTTGGATCATAATTTGTGCTACATTACAAAATTAACCACTGGAGTACCTTTTTGTTATTATCAATTATAACCTTATATTTTAATTGAACCAGGACCTCATGTTAGTTGTTCAGGTGTGCACTTTATGTTAGTCATTTTAAGCTTGAGAAAAGTGAACTACTATTTAGAACAGTGTCTTATTGTTCATAGAGTACACGTTACAATATGCAGAAATTAGGAGTTTAATGTGTTTATAAATCAAAACATGAGTCCATTATAACCATATTTTCAGCATCTGTTAGTCATGGATTTTATGAAACATGTTTCTATTTTACTCCTGTATTCCAGCACAAGTCCTGCTCCATCTGTTTGGTCACAGGTGAGCTGGAAGGAATACCACTGCAGAGTTTCTAGTCACTTCTCCTATTTCACCTAGCGTAAATGCCACAGGATTCAGTTTCTTTGACTATTTGTTGTAGGTAGTAGGTACTCAATAAATATTTTATAAACATTAGAAAGGAGTTTGATAGAGGGACACCTGGGTCTCTCAGTCAGTTAAGCATCCAGTTTTGGCTTAGGTCATGATCTCACGGTTCGTAGATTCAAGCCCCATGTCGGGCTCTGTGCTGATGGCTCGGAGCCTGGAGCCTGCTTTGGATTCTGAGTCTTCCTCTCTCTCTGCCCCTCCACTGCTCATGCTCTGTCTCTCTTTCTCTCAAAATAATAAATTAACGTTAAAAAAAAGAAAAGAGTTTGAAAGTGAATACGTTTTTAGTTTATTTCTTTTGTTAATATCTTTTTAAGCTACTATGCTTGCACATGAAATAATACGCCACATTGTTCCTTTTTTCTAATATCTAATAATATCAGTATTTATTGTACAAAAGTATATTTCTGTTAAACTTGATTTTTAACAAGTTTGCTGTTTGTTTAAGCATGCTTTTATTATGTCTGCTCCCTTTCACTTGTGAACTCACATAATACTTTGTATTTCCCTTACTCTCTTGTCTGAGTCTACATTACACTTATGATCTTGTCTTAATCTATATTTGCCAATTATAAGCTCCTTGAGGACAGGAATTATTACTTATTCCTATCTATAGCCTTTTCAGCATTTAGTAAATGTTCAAAGAAATAAAGGAACTTGAGGGCCAATATGTTTTCCACAGAATCACATTTATAATGTGAACAGAAAAGGAAAATAGGATTTGATATACAGTTGCTTATGGGTTTCCTCTTAGGAAAGCATCTTCCCAAATCAGATTATTCCAGTATTTTTGAGCTCAGTATTTCTCATCACTACACAAATACTTCTTGGTCATAAATAACAATAGCATCCTACTGAATATTATGAGGCATACCAAAAGAGAGAGAATTTCTGTCAGGAAGGAACATGAATACATTTTAACTCAGGTGCACCCTGGGCATATTTCTAAACCTCAAGAGTTATCACATATATTCCACTTGGTGTATATATGAAAGAATTCTGTCTATCATTGAGATATTGTGCTGAAATGGGAGTCTACTTAATACATGTTTATAAAAACCCTTTAAAATTTGACTGAATAGTTAAAATTCTTTTTATCTCCTAGAAGGTCCAGTGATTTTGAATGACTACGATTTAACCAAACCTCATGAAACAGAAAATGCAGACAGTGTGGAAGGCCCAACCAATGAAGATGAAGATATAGGAGGTGAGCCATTGAGTACAGACTAAAACTGGTTATAGATATGGTTGAAGCTAAATATGTGGAAGAAATCAGAAACTTGCATTTGTGGGTTGAGTTGAAAGTAATTAAGTTTTGTTCATTTTAAGAATATTAATATTTAATAATTTGCTAAAGGGTATCAGCAAACTTTGAGAATTTAAGGTGCTTATTCAGTATTCAAGTTATACTAACTTCATTTCTAAAATGTTTATTTGACTCTTTTCTGTTGTAAAAATAATACATGTTCATTATAGAAATTGTGGGGTATTTCCCAACACCAACAACCAATTCTCCAATTCTTCAGAGAATAACTGGGTGTCCCACAATTCCATTAAATTCTCATACTAACTCCTGGAATTAGCAAAGAACCCACATGTTAAAGGCTCAGTCCCACAAGACTGTCCTCACTTTAGACACCAGTTGAAACTACCAGGTCTCCATGTTACCTACATTTCTGTCCAGCTTGGCTACAAATGCAGGGTTTTCCACACCCACCCTCCTCAGGTTTGATAAGTTGCTAGAATGACTCAGAGAATTTAGGAAAGTGCTTTACTATTACTAGTTTATCATAACGGATACAATTCAAGAACAGCCAAATGGAAGAAATGCATAAGGCAAAGTATGTTTAAGACTTTTTATAGAGCTCAATCTTCAGAACCTACCCAGTGCCCCCCTATCACTTTGTCTTTCTGGTGATGAACCCATCCTGACTAGGGCCCTTACCCTAACTCACCTCATTAGCAGAAACTTAGGTGTGATTGAAAAGAGATTATTATAAATAACAAAAGATACCCCTTCACTCAGGAAGATCCCAAGGTTTGGGAGGACTCTTGTGCCAGGAACCTGGGACAAAGACCAAATATATTTTTGTATTTTACCATAGGCTACCCACTGGTCTTTGAGCACAAATCTCTTGTAACAAAGGATCATAGGGGCGCCTGGGTGGCTTAGTCCATTAAGCATCCAACTTCGGCTCAGGTCATGATCTCGTGGTTTGTGAGTCTGAGCCCCACACCGGGCTCTGTGCTGACAGCTCAGAGCCTGGTGCTTGCTTCAGATTCTGTGTCTCCCTCTCTCTCTGCCCCTCACCTGCTCACTCTCAAAAATAAATAAAACACTAAAAATTTTTTTACAAAAGGATCGTAAAAGTCAAGATACTGGCACATTACTACAGTCACATTCAGTCATTAATAATTATTCTGGTCCATCATCATATCATTTGAAAATGTCTCCCAGGGTGAGGTCACTCAGGTTTACAGCCTTCCATTTGATTTTGTCAGGTTCCAAAAACAGGAGTGGTCTCAGCAATGTATGGCTTCACCTTTTCAGCATCTGGTATAATTGAACTGAGAGACAATATTTACAAGTTTCTTGTTCTGAGCCTCTCTTGACATTTTAATATAATACTGGATTTCCTTCATTACATAATCCATTGATTGATTTCTTTACCCTCAGCTACTATTCCTTCTTCTCTTCATCTACCTGAACTTTTCCACTTTTGGAAGGAACATGAGGTTTAGCTGCTGTGCTGGTCTAGATTGCAGGCAACAATACTAGTATAGCAAGTGCCTCCCCCTCAATCCACTCCTGTTCATATAGGGTAGAGTTACTTAGGTACAGAACTAGCAGGCTATTTTTGCCACTAGCAGTATAGCTGCAGTCACTGTTAACCTCAGTTTTGCCAAATGGAGTGAAGCCACAACCTACCCTATCAGGCCTTTAGGAATTCTGACATAAAGGTTTAAAACTGTAGCTACTTGGGACGTGTGGGTGGCCCAGTTGGTTAAGCGTCCAACTTCGGCTCAGGTCATGATCTCACAGTTCATGAGTTTGAGCCCTGCATCAGGCAATGTGCTGATAGCTCAGATCCTGGAGCCTGCTTCGGATTCTGTATCTCCGTCTCTCTCTCTCTCTGCCCCTCCCCTGCTCACTCTCTCTCAAAAATAAATAAACGTTAAAAATTAAATAAACAACAAACCTGTAGCTACAGTTTCTTGCTTAGGAATCATCTCTGTTTCTGTCATTTGTTGCAGCGCTGGTCCTATGACTACTGCATCAGGTAGGAAAGAGAAAGCTGAGGTGATGTGGGGAAGAAAAAAAAGTATGGTCATGAAACCAGTGTCCTCTCCTCTTAGGAAGAATTATAGTCATACCAATATCCGCCCCCCCCCCCACCGTGGAAAAAATTGCACAGTCACACTAGCATCCTCTTCCATCTCTCTTCCCCAGATTCACCAGAAAAACAGGAATCTATCAACAGGGACATTCCCTTAACCCTGCTCATGTTAAGTGTGAGCACACATTCTTGAAGACATGTAAACCAGCCAGCCCTTCATGTCTACACATTCACGTTTCAAACAACCAGTGTTTCAGTTGCCTGTTCCAATTCTCTATGAAGCTATTCTTCTGAGGACAATATCTCTCTGCCCATCATTTGACATTATGGGCTGTAAAGTGTGTTCTTGTCCCAAAGAAATGTGATATGGTGTCCCAGATTGGTGCAGTATCTTCTGATCTGGGTTGTGGGGTTTTTTTATTTGTTTGTTTTTGGGTTTTTTTGGTTTTGTTTTGTTTTTTAGTACCCTGACCATTTGCATCTACAACCAGGTAAGCAATACACAGTCCAGAGTCAGTGTCTATTCTGTCAAAAACCATTTGTAAGCCCCCTGGGGCTACTGGCATTGGTTCAGTGTAATCCACTTGCCAGCTATGTATAGGGCCTTACCTCTGAGGAATCTTCCCCATAGCCATCGGAAGCCTCTGTCTCTCTTGTTGGCAGATAGAACAGTTATTGTTGGCATTTTGAGCCTCAGAGAGTGCAAAAGGAATATGTCCAGTTTCAGCCCTCTGTATTTCTGTGGTCCCCAAATGTCTATACCTTTCATGGACACCATTTGGCCACTTCAAGTAAGTGCACTGTGATATCCACTTGGTTCCAATCCCCTTCCAAACTTGGAAGGGGATTCTTCTGATGGGCATTGACATGTCCTACTTTAATGCACTCCTCAGATTCCTGTAGTGATCTCCATACGGTCATGCCCTATATGGGCATCACTTTAAAAGACCAGTTTTCAAGGCACCTGGCTGGCTCAGTCAGCAGAGCATGTGACTCTTGATCTCAGGGTTGTGAGTTAGAGCCCCACACTGGGTGTAGAGATTACTTAAATAAATAATCCTTATAAATATAAATAAATAAATAAATAAATAAATAAATAAATAAAGAGTTTTCCTTCTTCCTATCCATATGGCCTGGCCACTGGCCATCACTCATGAATCAGGTAAAAACCAAAATGTGGAGGCTTTTGTCATTGTTAAAATTCTTCCATCACTGCTAGGAAAACAGCATGTAATTCATCCCACTGAACTGATGTTTTTACATCTTCAATCAGAGTGGTGGTCTTCCAAACAGGATATTGTTCATTTACCTTGGAACAGCTATCCAGCAGCTCTTTGCTGGTCAGTCAGTAGCTGTTTATCGGGCACTTCTAAGCAATGATAGAATCTGGCAGCCTCGTACAGTTCCAAAGTCAGTCCTAGGAGAGAAGAGGCTCACTGCTTGTCAGTACCTCCTGCTTGCATTCCTCAGGTAGCATAATCCTGTATAAACCATTTCCATTTTATTGTGGAACTGTCTTGGGTATTGCCCTCCCAGAAGCATTAGAGCATTTCTGTGACATCACCTAAGATATCATGGGTATGCCAGATGTTAAGATTGTTTTTTTCTGCAGTCATAGGGCACTTTCAATTGCCTCTACTCATTGCCTCTAAAATGGAATTCTTGATTCCACCATCCCAACAGTCATCGCTGGGAAACACTTGCAGACTTTTGCCATAAAGCCCAGTCTATGCTCCATATGGACCCATCATCTGTCCCCACCAGCGCTGCAGCTTCTCTTCTACACTGTGGACTTAGGCAAGCTTATCCATCCCCATTTAGAATGTCCGATTAATAGGACAGCTTTACATGACTTCTGTCTTATGGAAACAATTCCCCAGTCAGACACAATGTCCATGCCCATAATACATTCAGGTGAAAGAGATGCAGCCACTTCAAACATACCAGCTTTCCTCCAGACTTTCACATTAGTCTTTCAACCCTTCCATTCTTAACTGTAGCCTCCATCAGGACTTTATGAACAGGTTTTAGTTTTATAAAATGAAGTAAGGGAGATGTTCCCCAGGCAGACATAATATCCATTCCCATAACACTTTCAGGTAAAAGAGACACAATTTCTTTAAATACAGCCTATTTCTGGGGTGCCTCGGTGGCTCAGTCAGTTAAGCATCTGATTCTTGATTTTGGCTCAGGTCATGATCTCACAGTTCGTGAGACAGAGCCCTACATGGGTCTGCACTGAGGTCTGCGCTAATAGCCAGAGCCTGCTTGGGACTCTCTCTCCCTTCTCTCTCTGCCGTTGCCCCCCTTGCATGCTCTTGCTGTCTCTCAAAATAAATAAATAAACTTTTGGGGTGCCTGGGTGGCTCAGTTGGTTAAGTGTCCGACTTTGGCTCAGGTCATGATCTCACAGTTTGTGAGTTCAATCCCCACATTGGGCTCTGTGCTGACAGCTCAGAGCCTGGAGCCTGCTTCAGATTGTGTCTCCCTCTCTGCCCCTAAACTGCTTGCTCACTCACTCTTTCTCTCTCTCTCTCTCTCTCTCTCAAAAGTAAATAAAATATTTTTTAAAATTAAAAATAAATAAATAAATAAACTTAAAAATAATAAGCAGTCCAATTTCCACCAAGCCTCCCCTTTAATCCTATCAACCCTTACATTTTTATATTCTCTCAAATTGAAGGCCCCTATAAGGCTTCACATAACAAGCCACAGTGAATGAGGCTTCCATGTCAGGGAGTCCCAGAAACTTTTCTTCTCCACCCTCCTAACCATTTTACCCCTTCACATGCTGAAGACTTTAGGTCCCTAGTTAGAGGTTGAGCCCATCCCTTTTGTCATGACAAAGATTAATCTGTCCGACTATTGCCCTAGCTGATTTCAGATCAGATTTCTGTTTGTAATCTTTGCCTTCTGGCTTTGTAAGTTCCTGTACACTGAAGAGAAGAGTGGACTTGTTTGGGGCCCTTTAAGGGAGGCGGTCCCTTTGGTCTACCCAACCTTGCACACTGCTGTCTTAAGACCTTAAGACCTTTGTTTCAACCCCATCAATATGTTTCCTTTATCCTGTTTCTTAATAACAATCTGAAGATTTTCACCCTGCTGAGATGAGTCCTTTGACTCTCCCCTTTATTTTTCTTCTTCGCTTTGGACTTACCAATGTTTGCTTTATTCTTCTTATTTCTTAATAACCATTTACAATTTTCCACCTTGCTGGGACAAGTCCCTTGACTCTCCTTTCTGCCTTTTCTCATTTTCTTGTTAATTAACCTAATGTTTTTATTAGCATCTGTAAAACCCAAGAGGGGAAGCTAAGGCAGCAGATTCACTCAGGTTTCTTGGACTGTTACTTGATTTTGCAGCAGGAAGGTTACACGGGGTGCCTGTGCAAAAAGGCAGAAAACTGTGTTTTCTTAGATTCTGTATTTGTCTCTTTGGCATCCATTCACCACAAGACCAGTTTTATTAACTGTATTGTCTTATATTCTGTATTTTGGATGCTTTGACATTTGGGGTCCTTACAAACCTGAGGAAAGGCTGCTTTTCCTGGGGATAGCCAATTCTTACAGATAGCAGAGGGGTTAGCCAGGATCATGCTTTTCATATACAAATCAACCAATCTGGAGTCTGTATGTCTCACCCATCTTCTTACCTAACTCTCATATACCAAGTTAATATTTCCTCTGCCCAAAATCATCTTACAATGAAGTATATCAGATAACTAGAGACCATTCTATGTCCCAAAGTCTTCCAGAATTATTCAAACCAGCCAATCCTAAACTATTTACTCTGCCTACCTTGCCTTTTCTCAGAAACTCCAATAAAAATGCTAGCCTAGGATTTCCTTCACTGCTCTTTTCTGCCTCCTGACTGGCACTGGTGCTTTCCCCTGTGACCCCGTGTGGCATGTGGCAGTACCCTTCTATGAGTCCTGTGAGTATAATAAACTTCTTCCTTCAAATCTTTGTTCTCATCTCCTCTTATAGCTCTACCAGCTTCACCATACCATATCCAATATGCATGTTCTTAGAATACCCCTTTAAACCACAGCATTTACCATGACCAGGGTAACAGGCACATTCCATGAATGAATATGTCTGTTATCATAAAGACAATCCTATATGGCTTACATACAAAGTATATCAGCTGTTACACTTCGGTGTTCCACTCAACATTTATAAATGGAGGCAGATAGTCCTCTTCTCAGGGTAAACAGACCCTACAGTGGTTTTATCTAATCCACCAGACTGCTGTGTGTCTGGATCATGTATAGCCATCTGTGATTATTCCATAGTGAGTTGTGGGTTGGGTATCAACTCAAACATGTTCTTCTTCTCTGTAGAATTCAAAACCAAATATACTTGCTCTAAATTAGTCACTCTTACTGTCCATTTTAGTAATGGCTCTTCAAGAAGCTGATGATACTGATTTACAAAATGAGATGCCTTCACACTATACCCCCTGATTTCAATAGTTTCTCGGTTTTTCCCTCCCTCAATGTGAACCCTCTTTTTGGTGACCAGAGGTCTTAGAGGTCCTCTCTGTTGTTACCTCAACATTTTACCTTTGGGGGAAGGTTTTAGCCTAATATCTGAAGCTTAAACCAGCCAAAGTCTGAGCTTGGTCTAACATTAAGGTTTGAGCCAAAACTCTCTTTTCATTTCATTTTCATTTTCATAATAACCAATTTCACCTTTTTCCGATTGGTTTGCATTTCTTTATGAATCCAGTGAACCACTCCCCAGGAATTGGATCCATTTCTGAAAACCCTTGGTAATTTTACCTTTAGTAACTGATCATAACATAGCTCCTTAACCATAACATGAGTCACCACATGGCCAGGACTCAGAAGTCCCTAATTTCTTGCTCTTTCTTCCTTTCTCTTCCCAAACCACATGTTTCCACGAGCCAGACTGTTCTAGCAAATCCCACTCCTGACACCAATTCTGGGATTTTTTTTTTTTTTCTTTTCCAACACCAACAACCAATTCTTCAGACTCCAATTGGGCATCTAAAAATTCAATTCAATTATCATACTAACTCCTGGAGCATAGAACCCACAGGTTAAAGGCTCAGTCCCACAGAACCCACAGGTTAAGAGCTCAGTCCCACAAGACTGCCCTCACTTTAGATACCAGTTGGAACTACCAGGTCTCCATGTTACCTACACTTCTGTCCAGCTTGGCTACAAATGAAGGATTTTCCGTACCCACCCCCCTCAGGTTTGATAAGTTGCTAGAATGACTCAAAGAATTTAGGAGAAATTTTTACTTAATGTTTCTAGTTTAGTATAAAGGTCCAACTCAGGAACAGCCAAATGGAAGAGATGCATAGAGAAAGGTATGGAGTGGTGGGGCATAGAGCATCCATGCCCTCTCTGGGCACACCACCCTCCCATCATCTTGATGTGTTTACCAACCCAGAAACTCTCTGAATCTCATTATTCAAGAGTACTTATAGAGCTCAATTTCCAGTCCCTACTCCCCTTCCCAGAGCTTGGTGGTTGTGACTGAAACCCTTAACCCTTAACCACTTGGTCTTCCTGGTGACTATCCCATCCTGAGGCTAACTAAGGGCCCCATCCTAAGTTCATTAGTATAAACTCAGGTATGATTGAAAGGAGGTTGTTATGAATAACAAAAGACACTCCTGTCACATAGGAAATTCCAAGGGTTTTAGGAACTCTGTCAGGAACTGGGGACAAAGACTAAATATATTTTTATATTTTACCACAGTTTGGAAAGTTCATAGAAAGAAAAAAGAAAAAATCACCTCTATCCTTGCCACCCAAATATAGTCTGTATCAGCAGTATGGAAAACTTCTAGGCTTTTTGTGAATTTGGAACACTATATTTATATTAACATTGCACACATTTTATGCTAATATTTATGTTGATAAATCCGATCACTATTCCTTTATGAATGTCACTCAGATCTCATCTTAGATGTCATTTCTTCAGAGAGATTTTCCCTAACAACCCAGTGACTGTTCTTTTTTATCCAGTCGCTATTTTAACACATTACCCTATTTTAATTCTCTGCATGGCACTTACTGTGGATAATTTTGGAGTTTTATTTATTTCTTTATCCCTCTACCTTTTATGAGCCAGGATCTTGGGCTGTCTTTTTCACTGCTAGATATTTGTAGCACCTAGAATAGTACTTGGCTCATAGTAGGGTGTACAATAAATATTTGTCAAATAAGTAACTAAATGAGTACATTAGGTTAATTATACATGTGTATCTATGTGTTTCATAAAGGAAGAAAAGAAAAAAAAAAAAAAGAATGTTTGAGATCTTTCCTTTTGTCTTAGATTCTTAAGGGACCAAGAAGTACAATTCTGTGTCTAAAACTTCTGAGATTCAAATCACAGCTTCAACTAACATTCCAGCTCTGCCTAGCTGTACATTAATTTGTACCAGTTCTTAACCACAGAGACTGAAAAAATGCTGCCTGGCACAGGATGTGGTCATTTGTGCTGAGGAAAGGCATACAATGTTCTATCAGTTTTATGCAACCTCTTGAAGATGCCATCCATGGAGTCACACTCAGAATGAGGCAAACAATAACTGTGCCTTTGGCTTGCATTTTTCTGAATTAGTGTTTCTGAGTTCTGGTAGGTGATGCCATTTAAGTTTATGTTTGAACTTTTGGTCAGGAAATTTATAATTTATGTTAGAATTTGCTCTGGATTCAGAAGTAGCTTTTGAGTTTTATGTTTTCAGGCGATCAGAAAAAAAAAAAAAAAACCAACAGGTTAAACACTCAAACATAAACAAAACACCAAAGAATTTCATTCAACAATAGGAATTTAAAACAAATATTGTAAAAACTCATGTGATACAGCACTTCTCTGGGAATCCATACAATAGATTCCAGTCCTCTGCATTTTGACCCTGCACCAGACATGCTTCCAAGGAGAAAAGAGAGAGATTCAGTCTCTGTGGTCCACTCAATCAATTTGGGTCATCTTCAACTGCTGTAGCTTCTGGTGCCATTTCTATCGCTTTACCTCCAATTCGACGTCAGTGATGATTGCGATATTGGTGTATTTTTCCCAGTTGTTAGGGGTCTGGGAATGTCATAATGGTTCTTGGTAGAGACTAGAAGATATAATCAATCATTCTAAATGGTTTGGGAAAGAGAGAAGAAATGGCTGTTTCCTCTAAGCCTGATTTAAAAAGAAAAGAACAGGGGTGCCTGGGTGGCTCAGTTGGTTAGGCATCTTACTTGGGCTCAAGTCATGACCTCACAGTTTGTGAGCCTGAGCCCCGCGTCAGGCTCTGTGTTGACATCTCAGAGCCTGGAGCCTGCTTCAGATTCTGTGTCTCCTTCTCTCTCTGCCCCTCCCCAACTTGTGCTCTGTCTCTCTATGTCTCTCAAAGAATAAGTAAATGTAAAGAAAAAAAAAGAAATGAACAGGCTAACTTTAACATTATTTTATTATTTCATTATTAAACTCCAAACTGATTATTGTACTGTTAATGCTAGCACTTAATCTGAATCATATACCTTTGGAAAAGGATGTTACAAGGTCTCTGCTTTTTAAAAAGATAAAATATAATCAGTACATACAAATTATACATGCTAAATTGAAAAATAATAGAACTGAAAAGTAGCATTGCCTGATTAAAGATATGCCTATTGCGTAATAAGGTACTTCTGTCATATGTAGCATAGAGATGCTTTAAGACTAGTTAGGATTATACTTTTAAAGGTAGTTAGAATTAATTTTTTAAAGAAAATTTAGCTATAATGTAATAATGATTATAAACAAATTTAAAAGCATACTTTAGAGGATCCAATTTTATTTAAGTTTAATGGAAGCATTTTTTCTAATGTTCTTTAAAAAGTTTTAGAACTAAGATCTGTCTTGGAATATTTTAAATTCAGAATAAATGTAATCATGTCTGATTTATATGTTAAAGAAAGTGAAATGTCATGTGCATCTAAGTTTCCAGCTCTTAGAAAATTGTTTTATACCAAAGAGACTCATAAATATGGAGAACAAACTGAGGGTTGCTGGAGGGGTTGTGGGAGGGGGGATGGGTTAAATGGGTAAGGGGCATTAAGGAATCTACTGAAATCATTGCTTCACTATATGCTAACTAATTTGGATGTAAATTTTAAAAGATAAAAAATAAAGTTAAATCAAAAAAGAAAAAGAAAATTGTTTTATAGAAGATTAGAATGCTAACTTTATTTTTCTCTTATGGAATGACAGACTAAATTTTTTAGGGAGAAAGAGTGTTTACCAATTGGAATTATTGTGTGAGAAACAAAATAAAATATTTGGAAAAAAACTTTTAAAAGATAGTAACATTTAACATAAATTCACTTGTTTCCTACCCTCCAGATATTTTGATAATTTTTAGTTTTTGTTTTGTTTTTTAAGTAATCTCTATGCCCAGCGTGGGGCTTAAACTCACAATCCAGAGATGATTTTTTTTTTTTTTTTTTTTTTTTTTTTTTTTACTATATATTCCTAGGAGCCTAGTGCAGGAGTTAACAATTTTTTTCTGTAAAGGGCCAGATAGTAAATATCTTGGGCTTTGTGGCCAAATGATCTCTGTTGCAAACTTCTCAACTCTGCTGTTGTAGTGTAAAGCAGCTATAGAACATACATAAATGATGTGCATGGCTGCATACTAGTAACTTTATTTACAAACACAGGCTGTGAGACAGATTTGGCCTGCAGACCATAGCTTACTGACTCCTGGCCTAATGTATACATTTATCGTATGATGAGTTAAGAAAGCTTTTGTTCCTTGAAAGGAACAATGTTCATGTAAATATTTCAAAAGGACATTAATGGGGAGTCTAACACTATTATTTTCTAAATTAGAAAAATATAGGAGCATCTGGATGGCTCAGTCAGTTAAGCATCCCACTCTTGATCTCAGCTCAGGTCATGGTCTCATGGTTGGTGAGTTCCAACCCTGTGTTGGGCTCTTTGTGTGCAAGTGGTGCGCTCTCTCCTTCTCAGAATAAATAAATAAACTTTTTTTTTTTTTTAAAAGAAAAGAGGGGAGGCACTGGGGTGACTCAGTTGGTTAAGTGTCTGACTTTGGCTCAGGTCATGATCTCAGGATTCATGTCATCATCGGGCTCTGTGCTGACAGCTTAGAGTCTGGAGCCCGCTTCAGATTCTGTGTCTCCCTCTCTCTTTGCCCCTCCCCCACTCACACTCTGTTGCTCTTTGTCTCAAAAATAAATAAACATTAAAAAATTAAAATTAAAATTAACAACTACATGGATGGAACTACAGGGTATTATGCTCAGCGAAATTAGCCAGTCAAAGAAAGACAAATATCATATGACTTTACTCATAGAAGAATTTAAGATACCAAACAGATGAACATAAGGGAAGGAAAGCAAAAATACTATTAAAACAAGGAGGGGGACAAAACATAAGAGACTCTTAAATAAAGAGAACAAACTGAGGGTTGCTGGAGGGGTTGGGGGGGATGGGCTAAATGGGTAAGGGACATTAGGGAGGATACTTGTTTGGATGAGCACTGGGTATTATACATAGGGGATGAATCACTGGAATCTACTGAAATCATTATAGCACTATATGCTAACTAACTTGGATGTAAATTTAAAAATAAATAAGTAAATAAATCAATTTAAATTTTTAAAAAATAAGAAAAAAGAAAAGAGGGGCACCAGGGTGGCTCAGCTGGTTAAGCGTCTGAATTCAGCTCAGGTCATGATCTCATGGTTTGTGAGTTCAAGCCCTGCGTTGGACTCTGTGCTGACAGCTTGGAGCCTGGAGCCTGCCTTGGATTCTGTGTCTCCCTCTCTCTCTGCCTCTCCCCTACTTGCAAGCTCTCTCTCTCAAAAATAAATAAACATTAAAATATTTTTTTTAATTTTTAAAAAATTTGAAAAGAGAAAAGAAAAATATATATCACCACTAGCTTTGTTTATCTCACACATATATAGTGATTATGGCTCTGTACATAAATTAATTGATCACAAATAAAATATGTGGATTAAATGTTGTGTTACCACTTAGTTGGCTCCTCCTTTCTTCTTGAAAATTTAAATCTAATAGATTAATGCACTGTAAATATTTACATCAATTCAAGTTAATTTCCTCCATGAGGCCTCCTTGTACTATCTCAGCTCCCTCAAGTGTAGTCTTAGGTCTGAGTTTTTGGAGTGTGTTTAATTAATACCTGTTTAAGCACCTAATTATACTGTATCTGGAATTGTTTGTGCATGACAAACTTTCACCCAATTCCATTATAAACTTTTTTTAAAAAAGAGCCCTAATAGCTTACATTTATATCTTTGTAAAAATACCTACCAATGAGGTGATATAATCCAAGTGAATTGAAAATAAAAGACCTGAAGATGTTCAGAGTTCTTTTTCAAGCCTGGTCATTGACTCCTATGAAGAATTATTATTTCTATTCTTCTCAGTGGTGACCAGACTGATCTTGAGCAGTAGGAAATAACCAAGGATCCCTAAGTCTTTATTTTTGTTTAGCATTTGATGAGTGCAGGGGTATTGTAAACACTTCACTGAATATGAAGGACATTGCGACCTTCCTGTCAGACCTAAGATGTCATTGAGAAACCATAATGTCAAAAGCAGAAGTTAAAGAAATATTTACAACATTTCCAAAAAAAAAAAAAAAAAAAGAATATCCCTATTTCTTGTGTTCACTGAGGAACACAATAAAATAAAAGCCTCTGGACATCAGGGCCAGAGATCAGGTGTGGTTCATAGTAGTGTACCCAGGGATATACTAGGTAGAAATGAGACAGTTGATGGAATGTCATCACAGCAAGGCCCTGTAAAAAGAAGTAATGCAGTCGAGTGCAAAATGACTGAGGTAGAACCTTACAGCTTTTTGTTATAGTCCTCCTTTTGAAATTGGATCCCCATCTTTGCCATTTCCCACTTTGAATATGGAAGGAAAGATTCTGTCATGAGCAAGTAAGTTTTGAGATTGTGATTTGACATTCATGTGCTGTTGGCTTTACTTTTCTTCTTTGAATAATTAGGAAAAATTATTGTGGCCCCCAATTCTCTACATTTAACACACTACTAGCCCCCAATTTTCAGCAGCCCCTCACAACCACCATCTCTTTCTGCCTACACAAGCCGTTTGTTCTGGAGCTGCAATGGGGCCCAAAATTATACAACACACCTCAGTATCCATCAACACCACTGTTTGTCCTGCCTAAATTGCACATTTACCCTTTGAATCAGCTACCTAGGGCTTCTGTAACAAACTACCACAGACTGGAGGGCTTAAAGCAACAGTAATTTATTCTCTCACACTTCTGGAGGCCTGAAGTCTCACTCAAATCAGGGTGTCAGCACGGCCATGCTCCCTCTGAAGGAACTTCCTTTGCTTCTGTCTAGTTTCTGCCGGCTCTCAGCAACCCTCAGCGTTCCTTGGCTCATGGTAGTGTGACTCCAACCTCTGCCTCCTTCACATGGCCTTCCCCCTGTATATGTCTCTGTATGTCTTCTATTCTTATATAGACACCAGTCATTGGATTAAGGGCCCATCCTAATCCAGTGTGACCTCATTTTAACTAATAACATCCACAAAAGTCATTCTTAGATTTCTGGCAAACATGAATTTTGGGGAGATACTTCAATGCACTACATTATTTCTGTCTCTAATCTTCACAACTATCAAATACCCCTTAAATAAAATAGATGAAATAGATTGCTTTTTAATTATTTGTATAGTGATGATCAATTAGTATTTATTTAATTATTTCTGTAAGATATAAGATTGTACCTGCTTCCATGAGAAAAGTTGAATTTGATAATTTTTGATAGGCCTTAAATTTTCTCTATTGTGATATCTTGTGTGATGCTTAGATGAAATATAAAAAATTTAATTAAAAAGTCTGTTGAGAGGCGCCTGGGTGGCTCAGTCAGTTGAGGATCCGACTTCGGCTCAGGTCATGATCTCATGGTCTGAGTTCGAGCCCCGCGTTGGGCTCTGTGCTGACAGCTCAGAGCCTGGAGCTTGCTTGGGATTCTGTGTCTCCCTCTCTCTGCCCCTCCTCCACTCATGCTCTGTCTCTCTCTTTCTGTCAAAAATAAATAAACATTAAAAAAAATTAAAAAAAAAAAAGAAAGTCTGTTGAAAGGGGCACCTCGGTGGCTCAGTTGGTTGAGTGTCCGACTTCAGCTCAGGTCATGATCCCATGGTTCGGGGGTTCTAGCCCTGCATCAGGCTCTGCACTGACAATGTGGAGCCTGCTTGGGATTCTCTCTCTCTCCCTCCCTCTCTCTCTGCCCCCCTCCTCCAACACTCACTCTCTCTCAGAATAAATAAACTTAAAAAATATATTAAAAAAAAAAAAAAAAGAAAGTCTGCTGAAAAAAAATTCTTCCCACCTTAGGACCTAAGAAGATACAATGCCTGTCTTCAGTAGCTTTCCATATCAGAGTCTCAGTCTCTTTTGAGGTGTACAACGTTTTTGCGCTCATGAGAAATACAAACTACTTTGATGCTTCTGAAAGGGGGGGAAAAAACCCAAGCCACATTTGTGGTTTATGGATGCTAATTACTGCTACATTTAGATGTGTGAAGGAGGGGTCTATGGCTGGAGCGAGCTGGGAGAGACCAAGTCAGCCTCGCCTAGGTGCTCACTGAGGTTCCAGTGGTACTGCTCAGCACACGCAAATATATGCTTCAAAAGGAAGTGCCGTTTTTATCAAAATATTACATCTCTCAAGCCCAGATCAAGACCTGTCGCTCATGGGATGCAGGGGTTATCTTACAAAATCAGCAGTGCTTTGCTGCAGAAGTTCACTCACAGGGGATTTCTGTAAGCGCTCACAATGGGCAGAGGCTTTACCGCTTCTACTGTGTCAAACGGGTAAGTTCTGTTGGTGACAGAACACCTCTCCTTGAATCTTTTTAACAGAAAACATCTCTGGACTTTTTTTTTCCAACCAAGCTGTGTAGCACAGTGAACTAAAAGGAACTTAATAGGAAGATATTTGGCATCTGCAAAAGAGGAATGGACAGTTGTGATGGTTGACAGAAAAATGGATCTGCTCACTGTCCTTAGTGGGTCCTCAAAGACTCTTCACCCCTTCCTTTTGTGTTTCTTTAACTGTGGAGCAGGCATACATGTGCCTCCTTGGAGTGGAAACAAGATGCATGTGAAATAAAATGTAGATTCCAATCCAGTTGGTTATCTGTATTCGTGAAACACCCATGTGTGCCTGATAACTAACTCTCATAGGATCTGATCTTGCCAAGCGAGTTCAGCTGCTCAAACTAAATTTGGCACCAGGCATAGTGACCTGGGCCATTGTGTACCCTGGTGCAGTTTGGTAACCACATGAAGGCACTCTGCTGAGGAATAAGTGTGGAATCCCAGTGGTGTGCCAGAGTCAGCTCATAATCTCTTATTAAACTTTCAGGAATTTTGTCAGCCGGTTGACTTCACATTGGTAGCTTGAATTGGGCCATGGTATTTATACCACTAACATCAGCAAGTGCTACAAATAAGCCCTTCCCCCGCTCTGCATTGGTTTTTAAGCACTTACCAGCATACCACTAGACTGAGGACTGAATGAAATCCTGTTCTGGCTCGCCAGGTCATCATTTTTCATAATCTGTCAGAGGAGCCTTTTTTTCTTTTTCTTTTTCCTTGTAATTTGCATGGGGGAAAATAGTGTTGGAGATGAGAAGAGTATGAGACCTTTCCACAACATGGTAGGTAGGATCCACAAATTTTATCTTTACAGTATGGGGATCACATGATTGTAAAGTTAATGGAATAATAGGAGGTACTATTACAAAAAGCACAAAGTAATGACAGTGAGGTTTAGACTAGACACAACTGACCATACTTTAAACTTAAAATGTCCCAAAAAATCATGAGTCGGTTACTTCCTTCTGAATCCCATAACAATTTTAGCTTGCTTCTGTCAGTGAACGGAGGATGAGTGGACAGCTGGAGGCAATTACCAATCTTGTTATATCAAATTTTATACATACTGCATAGTGGCAGGTCTTACTGTACTTTACTGTCTTCCAAAGAGTTGACAACATGGCAAGGGCGGAGTCTCTTTTTTAGTATTATTCTTTTAGGCCAGAGGTGGGGTATGTAGTAAATACTCAGTATTTACCTATTTTTCTTTCTGCCTTTCCATCCAACCATCCATTTATCCATTCATCCCTGCATTGTTCCAAGTGCTCATTAAATAACTGTCATTCGGTTAAGTAAAGTGAAGAAGAGCATATGAATACAGTTTGGCAATGGGGCTTTTTTAGCTGTGTTCTTCAAACTGGGATATGGGAAGACTTTTCAAAGATGACATAGGGGTGGGTAATTTTCAGAGGATCTACTTCAGTATGTTCTCTTTCCTAAATCTGATCTGCTCTACAAAGCTGTTGTAGTTGAGGTTCTTCTTCTGTGTCTCCCCTTTCACAGTGATCCTTCTCCACTTTATAAAAGAAAGACACATCTCTTGCCCATCCCAAATCTTACTCTTTGCCATAAGGTGTAAATACTTCCAGGATGCCAAATAAGGGGTCATTTAGATAATTTATTTTTTAAGGTGATTTTTAAAAAATGTTTATTTATTTTTGAGAGAGAGAGAGAGAGAGAGTGGCTGGGGAACAGAGAGAGAGGGGGACAAAGGATCTGAAGCAGGCTCTGCTGTTATAGCAGTGAGCCCAATGTGGAACTTGAACTCACAAACAGTGAGATCATGTCCTGAGCCAAAGTCAGACACTCAACCAACTAAGCCACCCAGGCACTCTGATAATTTCTTTAATCAAACTTTTATAAAATGCATACCCCTCCACCCATATCATTAAAGGATACATTTCCAACAAATTTTAGTTTTTATATTTAACAATTATTGATCAAGGTTTGCATTATACCTATTTTGTTTTAATCAGTTGTGTGCTAATAATTGTAATAACTCAATCCAGGAGAAATTTTTTTAACACTTAGCACTGCATGGTAACAAAAACATTTTTATTTATACATATATTGTTGTTGTAGAGACATATGATAGGATGAGCAATATTCAAGCATAAGAGAATAGTACATAAGGATGAAGTTCTATAGGAAAAGTGAAATGGAAATAGAAGTTCAGGGAGAAATTTTCTGATTTTTTTAAAAAGCTTATTTATGAATTTTTAAATTTATGATGGAGTAAATCAAATCACTAATATATGCATTCCATTGGATATATCTGGAAGAGTGTAATAACAGTTTAAACCATTATAATTTACTATAAACAAAATGTGTGCTTGTAAAATGTTTAAATTATGAGGGGTGCCTGGGTGGCTCAGTAGGTTAAGCGTCTGACTCTTTTTTTTTCAACGTTTTTTTAAATTTATTTTTGGGACAGAGAGAGACAGAGCATGAACGGGGGAGGGGCAGAGAGAGAGGGAGACACAGAATCGGAAACAGGCTCCAGGCTGCGAGCCATCAGCCCAGAGCCTGACACGGGGCTCAAACTCACGGACCGCGAGATCATGACCTGGCTGAAGTCGGACGCTTAACCGACTGCGCCACCCAGGCGCCCCTAAGCGTCTGACTCTTGATTTCAGCTCAGGTCATGGTCTCGAGGCCATGAGATTAAGCCCCACATCAGATTGAGTGTGGAGCCTGCCTGAGATTCTCTCTCTCCCTCTCTCTCTGTCCCTCCCACTCTCTCTTGGGCATGCTCCCTTTCTCTCTCTCTCAAAATAAATAAACATCAAATAAATAAGTAAATAAATAGATAGAGATGAAAATTGTAGATGTCAACTTAATTTCCACTTAATGCCCACTGGGTACAGGGGAGAAATATATAACTTTCAAAATTCTTTTGAGTGTACTTGAGCAAGTAATTTGAAGGCCAGCCACTATCATATAAATTATATACAGTACACTGTATATAAAGGAGCCTTCAATTTAATCCTGACCCTAGTTAAAAGCCTGATACAAAGATTCTCAATCCAAAATCTTAAGGTTTGGGAAACCTCTCATGTGAAATTTTGAGTTTATGGGCACGTGTGCCTTTTATCTGGGTCAAGAGTACAGTTCTCATAGAAGTCCACAACCCAAAAGATTAAAAAGCTCTGACCAAAGTGTATGAGGTCTTAAGCCTTCTTAACTTTGCTGTTTTTGTAATAGTTTCATATGTAATGGTCTATAGAATGGCTCCCAACATAAATAATTTTGAGTCAGCTCTGTATGTATATAAAATAACATATACTAATAAAAAAAATCATGAAATAGGCATAATCCCCCTTGGGGCGCCTGGGTGGCTCAGTCAGTTGAGCCTCTGACGTCCACTCAGGTCCTGATCTCACAGTTCGTGAGTTCAAGACCCACGTCAGTCTCTGCTGTCAGCACGGAGCCCACTTCAGATCCTCTGCCCTCCTTTGTTTCTGCCCCTCCCAATTTGCACTCTCTGTCTCTCTCTCTCTCAAAAATAAACATTAAAAAATTTTTTTAAAGAAATAGGCATAATCCTCCTTTTTGTCACAGACCTGAAACCTATTGTAGGGCAATCTTTTAATTTTATTCCTTGCCAATTCAAAGATCTTTCCCTTTTCTTAATTTTAATAAAGAAAGTTACAGATGTTTCATCCACAGAAAAATGCCAGATGGAAATTTTTTAAACAGTTTTTTAAAAAGAATAGATAGATATCATTTGCCCCTGACAATTCTGTTGTGTGGTATCTAATTTAGCATCTAATACTCAGTGGTCTAGTAATAGGTTGATATAGTTTTCAGGCTTAGAATTAGGAAGATTACATTTGGAAGTGACTGATAGCACAGCAGTTTGAAAGCTTTGGATTTTAAAGTGTCACACACACAGCAGATGAGTGAAGATGTCAGAGCCAAGCCTAAAGGAGGACCCTCGTAATCCAGCCCTTGGTGTATAACCTTCAAACACCAATAAACAAGATTATCTGGATTTAACATGTGACCTTTTTCATTCTGACTGGTAGGTCCAGATGTTTTCTCATTCAGCTGCCTGGTTGAAATCTGCTTCTTAACCGACTGCAATTGGATCTAGATTGGAGGTTGTAGAAATGACAGTCTTGAAAACTCTATTCTGCAGGGGGTGATGCTGTCTAAACAGTAACATATGGAGACTGATGGTTTAATAATTAAAAATAATTTGTGACCTTACCCTTAATAGATTTGTTAATTATGTCAACTGAATAAGTAAAAATGGGATTGTGGTAGATATTTCACTATATTAGTCAGTCTGGTGGCATTAAAAACATTGACAAGATTTGTTAGAACGAGGCTTTCTTGCACCTGTGTCTACAGAAGCAGAAATCCCAGTCATGCCTTTGTTACCCTTTGTTACCCCTCAAGGAAGTTCATGGCAGCCCTAGAGACAATAGGAAAGCCTCTTTATTAGGTTCTTTTAAGGCAGTCTAAGCTTATGGCTATACTTCTCATCCACCCAAACTTGGACACAACTTACTGTACGTTTATTACCTCTTTTCATTGTTTGGAGCCCAGGACTATTTCTGGAATTTTGTTATGAACTGTTCATTACAATCATCTTGGTTTTCTGGTTCTAGTCCTTTAGGTTGTACTGGCTCTGTCTCTGAGACTATATGGAAAAAATATTTATTTTCTTCTTTTCTTATGGGAGAATTAAACTCTCACATCACTGGGTAAACCCTCAGAGAGCTTCCCCATGGGCTTTTATACCACTGCTGACTTGTAGGTCAGGGATAGTCCTCATTAATTAATTAATAATCATAGCCTAGTAAGGCACACTAAATTATTAACAGAATAGAAAGTAAGACATGAAAGCAAAAAAAGACATAAAAGCACAAAATGTGACAAGGAAGTAATATAATTAGAAAATCTGGATATTTATGGATTTTAGCACAACTTAGCAAAAATCGGTGTTACTTAGGTATTCTCTGAAGTTAATAATAAAATATTATCAATCTGGTTGGTTATAAAATAATTAAGTATGGGAAATGTCTTATGAAGCCAATTCTTACAGTTACTTTAGTTTTCTTTCCTACTGCCAAGTAACAGATGCACCTGGTGTTTTTTTAACACAATACTTATTAATTTCTTTGAGAAGGGCATGACATTAGTTACACAGGAACAAAAGGAATTAAAGATAGTTTCATGAGGATTTGTCATACGGGATTAATCGTAGGTCAAAAGCTACACTTGTCACAATGCTTCCTGTAATAGTTGGTAAATAAGTAGCTAAACTCTACCTTCTTGAGACAGAATCAGTATCCGTGTAGCTAGATATTAGTTGTCGGGTTAGTTTTTTTTTTTTTAATTCTTATAGAGTTTTTTTAAATAGCTTTTTTTTTTAATGTTTATTTATGTTTGAGAGAGAGAGAGAGAAAGTGCAAGCGGGGGAGGACAAAGAGAGAGGGAGACAGAAAATCCAAAGAAAGCTCTAACCTGTCAGCATAGAGCCTGACATGGGGCTTGAACTCACGAACCATGAGATCATAACCTGAGCTGAAGTCAGACTCTCAGCAGAATGAGCCACCCAGGTGCCCCTAATACATACATTTAAGCCACCCAGGTGCCCTTTACATACATTTAAGTGTTCAAGTCAATGATTTTTAGTAAATTTACAGAGTTGTGCAACTAGCACCATGTTTTGGAACATTTCTATCATCCTAAAAAAATCCCTGGTACCTGTTTGCAGTGAATCCCCATTCCCAGCCCAAGACAAGTAATAATCTGATTTTTGTCTCTATATAGATTTACCATTTCTGGACATCTCATATAAAAGGAATAATACAATATGTAGTCTTTTGCTTCTGGCTTCTTTCACTTAGCATAATGTGTTTTTTTTTTAATGTTTATTTATTTTGAGAGAGAGAAAGAGAGAGGCAGAAAGAGGGAGAGAGAGAGAGAATCCCAAGCAGACTTCGTGCTGTCAGGGCAGAGCCTGATGCGGGGCTCAACTCACAAACAGTGAGACATTGACCTGAGCCAAATGTGTTTCTTTTTTTTTTTTTTTAACTTTATCTGTATTATTGCATGTTTTAGTACTTTGTTTCTTTTTATTTCTGAATAATATTCTATTTTATTGATGAAATACATTTTGTTTATTAATTCACCAATTGGTAGACCTTCTGACTGTTTCCATTTTTTTGGCTCATGAATAATCCTGCTATGAATGTTTGTATGCAAGTCTTTGTGCAGACTTATGTTTTCATTTCTTTTGGGTAGATACCTAGGAGTCAAATTGCTGGGTTGTATGATAAATTTATGTTTAATTTTATAAGAAATGTCTATATTAGTTATCTATTACTGTGTAACAAATTACCCCAAACCTTAGCAGCCTAAAGCAATACAAATTTATTATCTCAGAAATACAGGCACAGTTTATTTGGATTCTCTGTTTCTTTCAAAGCTGCAATCAAGGTATTGACCTAGACTGTGGTTTCATCTGCAGGCTTGACTAGGGAAGGATCAAATTCCAAACTCATTCGTGTAATTGTCAGGATTCAGTTCCTTGAGGGTTCTTGGAGTGGGCCTTGTTTCCTCACTGTAGGTTGGCTAGAAATAGCCTTCAGTTCTTCACCACATAGGCTCTCTAGCTTACTTCATCAGAGAAGCACATGAGAAGCACCTGAGAGAGAGTGAGAACATGATGGAAATCGTAGGTTTTTATAATCTAGCAACAGAAGTGATTTCCCATCGCTTTTGCCATGTTCTTTTAACTAGAAGCAAATCACCTAGGTCCAATCCACATTCAAGGGGAGGAGATTATAAAAGGATATGAATACTAGGAGTCAGAGATTATTTGGAACCATTTCAGAAGGCTATCTATTACACAGCCAAATTTTTCCCAAATGGCTGTGCCATTTTACATTCCCACCAGCAGCATATTATGAGTGCATATTCTCCATATCCTTACCAACACTCATAGCTGTCTTTTTGATCACAGCCATTGTAGTGGGTATGAAGTGGCATTTCATTGTGCTTTTAATTTGCATGCCTCTAATTACTAATGATGCTGACCATCATTTCCTTTGCTGATTGTTCATTTGTATAATTTCTTTGGTGAAATGTCAATTCAAATATTTTTCACATTTTTAATTGGATTATTTGGCTTACTATTGAACTATAAGATGTTTTCATTTATGAATCATGCCTTTAGGAGGGTGCCTGGGTGGCTCAGTCGGTTATGCATCTGACTTCAGCTCAGGTCATGATCTCACAGTTCATGGGTTTGAGCCTCACGTCGGGCTTTATGCTGACAGGTCAGAGCCTGGAGCCTGCTTTGGATTCTGTCTCCCTCTCTCTGCCCCTTTCCCCACTCACACTCTGTCTCTGTCTCTCAAAAATAAATAAATGTTAAAAAAATTTTTTTTAATGAATCATGCTTTTGGTATCATATCTAAGAAATCTTTGCCTAACTCAAGGTCACAAAGATATTATGTGTCAGCTACTATGCTAGGCCTTTATATACATTATTTTGCCTAATGTAATTACAGTAACAGCCCTGTTAGGTGTAGATAATATCATCATTGTACAAGTGAGAAAATTTACAGAAATCAAGCGACTTGCTGAGATCACACAAATAGAGTACAGCTTGAACCTAGATTTTGTCTACTCCAAAGCCTTTTCTCTTTCATCAGAACTTAAAAAAAAAATACATTCAAATCATTTTTAGTAGGCAACATAAGAGGGAAATACCCTATTGTCTTTTCCTTATAATTATCAGTACCCACACCGGCGCTATTTGAATACTGTTAATAAAAATCTCTCTATTCATTATCATTGGAGGTTGTCTTTTGAAGTAGAAAAAGACTTGTACTCCAGTTTACAGCTAGATTCCATCCTGGTTTTATTCTGCCAGACATTACACCCTCCACTGTTTCTGGTAGAGCAACAATGGATCTTTGCTTGAAGTCTTGAAGTGTGTTACTGGGCAGCTGTTAAGCAGTTGTTATACTTTACCCCCAGGGACAAGCATGTTCCAGTGACAAGATAGCTTATTCCCTTATGTGCTTTTAGCATTGTACATTCACCTAGGACAAGTCAGTGCTGAGTTTTCCCTTGTATCTTAGTGCTCTAATTCCATTATTTGAAAACCAGAGAGAATGGAGGAAGCAGAGAGGAAGAAAAGTCCAAATAATATGTAGCAGATAGTAAATTTTATTTTATATGTATTTTGTTTTAATCAATATAATGTTAAAAAGAGCAAGAATCCTCTAATTCTTAATCCATATATTCATTTTCTTCTCTTTCAAGAATGCTTTAAATCCTTTGGGTCTGGTTGGTATACCATAAGTTAGAAATACAATTTGTTGTTTTCCTCTGCTGTGGCCTAACATGCTAACCTTAGGCAAAATTACAATCTGCGCAATTTTTAAAAAACGTCTCCAACCTTAGGTTTGTACTTGAAGCAAAGAACAGAATAATTGTTCACCCCTTCCTTCCTTCTTGCCTTCTTTCCTTGCTGTCTTCTGTTCATTTGGTAAGCAGTAACTAAGCTAAACTGTGTTCCTGGCACAGTGCTACATGTTAAGTTTGTGAGTGGAATAATATACAGACATTGACAATAAGCAGCCACTACGTAAAGGGGAAAACAGGGACTAGTATAGCGGGAGCAGATTTGGAAGGAAAGTCAAAAAGAGAGAAATAATGAGCTAGGTTACAACTTGTTGAGTGTGGAACAAGTAGAAGAAATCTAAGAAGTAATTGGAAGTACCTGTTGGGCTGAGCAGGGAGAACTAGGCTAGAAATAGAGATGGGGTCATCCACAACAGAAGGTTGGATTAAGAGAATATGTAAAGTGAAAAAACAAAAGATTAAAGAAACAGGCCCCAGGAGACCATTGACACCTAGGAAACCAAGAAAAAGGAGTAGACTGAAGAAACAAATAAGTGAGGTAGAATAGAATCAGGCAGGAATAGAGCTCAGGGAAGAGGTTTAAGAAGCAGGGACTGGGCCGGGGGGGGGGGGGGGGG
>NW_024412420.1:14158795-14167535 GCF_014898765.1 Herpailurus yagouaroundi | reverse complement strand
AAATAAATAAACTTAAAAAAAAAAAAAAAAAGCAGGGACTGGTCATACTATTCCAAAGGATGACATCCTGTTCCAAAGTGAGGGAATAGGGGAAACAAAAGGCTGACCACCATGAGCAAAGTCAACTGGAGAACTGGTTATCTATCACTGTGGGGTTTGTGTTTTTCTAATGTATCATGAGGAGAAATTCTGCTTACCACATCTCAGCTTCAGAGTGTTGTAGACAAATTAGGGAGTGGTACAGCAAAGTGGCTTATTCCTTCTTCCCTTCCTGGCCGCCTTCTTCTTCGTCATCTTGTTTAAGTTTATTTATTTTGAGAGAGACAGAGAGAGTACAAACAGGGGAGGCAGAGAGAGAGGGAGAATCCCAAGCAGGCCTGTGTGGTCCTTGCACAGAACCTGATGGGGAGCTCAAACTCATGAACCTGGAGATCATGACCTGAGGCAAAATCAAGAGATGGACGCTTAACCGACTGAGCCACCCAGGTGCCCCCCTTCCTCTTAAATTGGTTCAGGCTGCCCAAAGAGTTCATTCATCCATTCATTTATTCATTCAATACCTAGAGTAAGTGAGCCCTCTGAAAGCTTCTGGGGACACAAATATTATTAAATATTAAAACCTGACCCCTGCCTTGAAGATACTCCTAATCTATATGGGAAATAAACATGTTAACTGTCATGTAACACAACACATACTATGCATACCAGGAACTTCTGTAGTGAATGTGGAGGCATTTTCATTCCTTTCTTTACCTGTGATCCTCAGTTTAGTGTTGTGTCAGTCAGGATATTTTTAGCCAATTTAACTGTATTTGGACGATAATTTTTTAATTTTTCTAAGTATTCTATTTTAATATGCTTTAAATGTTTTAATTGCACTCAAAAAAGAGAGTGAGGGGCGCCTGGGTGGCGCAGTCGGTTAAGCGTCCGACTTCAGCCAGGTCACGATCTCGCGGTCCGTGAGTTCGAGCCCCGCATCAGTCTCTGGGCTGATGGCTCAGAGCCTGGAGCCTGTTTCTGATTCTGTGTCTCCCTCTCTCTCTGCCCCTCCCCCGTTCATGCTCTGTCTCTCTCTGTCCCAAAAATAAATAAACGTTGAAAAAAAATTAAAAAAAAAAAAGAGAGTGAATATTCTATACAAAGGAATTATAAATGAAAAGAAAGATTTTTCTTCTGTATTTATTAATGAAATGTCTACTAGATAAACAATCTCTGGGAAACATCTTAAACCTCAACCTCTTTATTTTTTAAATATATTTTTTAAACTTATTTATTTATTTTGAGAGAGAGAGAGAGTGAGAGAGAGAAAGCAAGCACATGAGAGGGGAAGAGGCAGAGAGTGAGGGAGAGAAAATCCCAAGCAGGCTCCCAAACTATGAGATCATGACCTGAGCTGAAATCAAAAGTTGGCTGCTCAACTGACTGAGCCACCCAAGTGCTCCAAACCTCAACCTTTTTAGATATATTTTCATTCTTTATTTTTCAATGGATAGTAGTTACTTCTCAGAAATAGAAATATAAAATAATACATAGGTTAAATGATCAATAGAAAAGTTCATAGTTATAATAGAGAGAAATGAAAAAGCCACTATATTTGTATACTGCTTTATAGTTTAGAAGGAACTTTCACACACCATGTTCTTCAATCCTCACAACTGTAGATGAAGACATCTGAAGAGTAAATTTAGCCCACTGAGCAGCTGGAACCTCACCTACCACTGATATGTAGTATATTCCTGTTAAAAGTAATAAATCTCCTCTTGTTCTGATAGGGAAGCAAAGCATCACACTGAAATTATTAAACAAAATTAGTTTTATTATTATGGCAATGAATGAGCTATTTGATAGTCAGATAATAAGACAAAGACTAACATCATTAGTTAAGTGGAGAATGGTTCCTTTGTAACACAAACCTTCTTCATGTTTTCATGCTAAAGTTTTTTAATATGAAGCGACATGATTTAGCAATTACCAGTTTAGATTTTTTAAATGTTCATTAATTTATCTTTGAGAGAGAGGGAGAAGAAGAGAAAGAGAGAGAGAGAGAGAGAGAGAGAGAGAGAGAGAGAGAGAGAACGAGCAGGGGAGGGACAGAGAGAGAATTCCAAGTAGGCTTCACACTCAGCACAGAGCCTGACTCGGGGCTCGATCATGACCTGAGCTGAAATCAAGAGTCAGACGTTTAACTGACTGAGCCATCTAGGTGCCCCTACAGTTGAGATTTTTTTAAGGGCAGATTTAAGTCTGATAAGAATATGTTTTAATGAAAACTTTAACCAAACCAAATATTAGCCAAACTGCTTATCTCTTATTTTGCTGCTATTAAGATATAATATTTCATCTCTCAGCCATCTGGTTCACCTTTTCCAGTTTTTTCCTAATTTTAAAATAGGTGTTTTAAAAATTAATAGATGTCTATCATTTTAAATTTTAAAAGAAGAAAAAAAGGAAAACATAATAGATCCTATAAATCAATGACCAAAACTTTTGCTTTCATTGAAGCTTTATAATTTTACTGGTTAGCAAATACTAGAACTTAGTATTCTTTAGTTGGCAAAATAGCATTGGTTTTCCTCCCTCCTCACTTTACAAATAAAAATGTAAATTAGAAAATGAAAATGACCCATGATTTCAGTGTTCTTGTTTCTGATACAAAGAGACCATTGTAGGAAAGGAGTAGAGATATTAATTTTATAAGGAAAACTGTTTTAGTCAATCTATTTCTGTTGTATTGGATGGTAGCAACAAATTCTGTAGGCTAAATACCTACAATACATATATCTCCCGTTTTGCTCTTTAGTGCTTCAAGCTTCTAAATCCTATTAACAGCTGTCAAAACCTGGTAAACTATTTAGATGCTTTCACAATTTGTTTAATTGGATAGTTAGAAAATGGCATGCTAGAAAAGCCCACCCCCCCTTTCTTTTAGCCTGGCTGAACATCTGTAGCATTAGGGCCTCATTATCTCTGAATTGGCATAGCAAATCAGTGGCATCATTAAAATGCCACATTAAGATGATTAAGCTTCTTTGTTATCCAGTTGACTTTTGCATGTGCTGAGGATTTCATGGTTATGACCCCTAATCCTTGTAAAACACTTAAACAACATCACCCTTTTGTGTCTTCCCTGTTCAAGAGCCTCTGTCTTGTTTTGCCCCTTCTCACAATATCTCTGGCAAACTTAAGGCTATTACTCCAAGCTTTGTCCTTCTTTGAGTTGGATTCTGAGATCCATAATTCAGAGTGGAAACTCAGAACCCCCTTTCTGCACTGGGAAATTCCTACTAACGTGCTATCTAAGACATCCAAGTTGCCTGTTCCATTTGCCATCTTTGATAGGTTCTTCTATCCAACTGAGCATTTTATGTGCCTGTAAAAACAAACTGAGGCACAGTTGGCTGAGAGTGCTATTGCCCCTGAAGGATTTAGATGTTGGATCCTTTCCAAGACCCATTGTTTTTGCAGTGTCTCAGGTGAAACCAAAAATGTCTACTCTGGAGTGCAAGCCTTTCATGTGATAACCATCACCCCAGGAAATGAAACCATGTGCATCAGCCCCAGTGAGCCAAGCCTTTGTTCTCTTCAGCCTACAAAATTCTCTCTGGGGTGTGTGTGTGTGTGCGTGTGTGTGTGTGTGTGTGTGTGTGTGTGTGTATTAGTGTATGTCATCTTCCTAAGAGGCCTCCATAACATAGACAAAGATGGGAGCAATTGTACCCCAGAGTAGCTCCTTTAGGAAGAAGTTCAGTTTAATCTAATTTTCTATGGGTTAGATTCAATTTAGACATATTTTTCCCCCCTCTGGGAATGTTAAGCAATTACCTTTATCAGCAATTTGTGGTTTGGTATGTTCTCTTCTCCACAAGTTCACTTATAAAAAATTTACTCAGGAAGCCTTTAACATTTTTTACTACGAAATATATCATACACACAGAAAGGCAAATATAATTACATGTATAGTTGAAAGAATAACTACAAAACAAGAATCCATGGACCCACCACCTGAATTAAGAAATAAAATATTGCTAGTGCCTGTGAAGATTCTTGATAGTATTTTATTTTTTTTTAATTTTTTAAATGTTTATTTATTTTTGAGAAAGACAGAGACAGAATGCAAGTGGGTTAGGGGCAGAGAGAAGGAGACACAGAATCTGAAGTAGGCTCCAGGCCCTGAGCCGTCAGCACAGAGCCCGATGTGGGGCTCGAACCCACAGAGCTGTGAGATCATGACCTGAGCCAAAGTCAAGCGCTCAACCGACTGAGCCACCCAGGCACCCCTTGATAGTATTTTAAGTGGCAATTTAAGTTGTATGTCTAAGAAACCTGATACATATGATAGGAAACTGGAATTTACAAAAGTAAGATATGAAATTATTCACATTACAAAAGGTTTATTTACTTTACAAAACCTTTCGGATATTGTTGGACAGTTCTTCACTGTATTTAAGTATTTCTTGCCAGATCTTTAATATTTTCTACTTTTAGGGGCCCCTGGGTGGCTCAGTTGGTTAAGCATCCAACTTTGGCTCAGGTCATGATCTCGCAGTTCATAGATTCAGAACCCGCATCGGGTTCTGTGCTGACAGCTTAGAGCCTGGACCCTGCTTTGAATTCTGTGTCTCCCTCTCTCTCTGCCCCTCCTCTCTCTCTCTCTCTCTCTCTCTCTCTCTCTCTCTCTCTCTCTCTCTCTCAAAAATAAATAAACATTAAAAAAATTTTTTTAAAGATTTTCTTTCACTAACAGTTCACATGTTGCCAGTTACTGACAACTGAAAATCATAGAAAAATGAAGAGAAACATCTCTGGATGTATGATTTAAATCAGTGGAACAATATTATTGGTTTTACATGCAACACTTTATGAACATATCACCTATATTAAGGTGAATCTGTACAGGCTTAGTGATATGCTAAATATAAGGGAGAGTGAGGTAGGTATATGAGAAAGCACAGAAACAAGAGAATTTTTTTCTACTTTAGACTATCAAGGAAGACTGCATGGAAGAAATGGCATTTAAATAGCATCTGGAAGTTTGAATCAAACGTTGATGTCAGAGAAGGGCATGTTAGGTATAGAAAAGACTAGAGAAGAGGCTTGGAAAACTGCAATTAGATTGCTGCTATACTTCTCAAACTTTAATGTGCATAGGAATTCTTGAGGGTTGGGGCACCTGGGTGGCGCAGTCGGTTAAGCATCCGACTTCAGGTCACGATCTCGCGGTCCGTGGGTTCGAGCCCCGCGTCGGGCTCTGGGCTGGTGGCTCGGAGCCTGGAGCCTGTTTCCGATTCTGTCTCCCTCTCTCTCTGCCCCTCCCCCGTTCATGCTCTGTCTCTCTCTGTCCCAAAAATAAATAAAAACGTTGAAAAAAAAATTAAAAAAAAAAAAAAAGGAATCCTTGAGGGTTTTGTTAAAATGCAAATTTTGATCCAGTAAGTCTGGGGTGAGACCTGAGAGTCTGCATTTCTAATAAGCTCCCTGGGGATGCTGGAACTGCTGATCCAAGGACTTCATTTTGAGTAGCAAGGCTCTAGTCTAGAAAAAGTGTTGATTCAAGAGGACTAGTGAGAAATGAGATGATTGGGAAGGCTCAGGGCAGGTTCTGGATAGGCCCTTGATGGTCTTGCTAAGGAGTTTAGACTTTCTTCTAGAAGTAGAATGAAATCATAGAAAGTTTTTGAAAAAGATTTTTAGTGCTACAGGTTGATTAATCTGGAAATAAGATATAGTATAAAATAGAGGTCACATATACTGTGGGCCATTTAGGAGGCTAATGCAGTGGTATATTCATGTACTAAGTATTTATTATGTATGTACTTTATGCAGAATACTGTGTCAAACTAGAGAGTGGCAGTTCTCAAACTCCATTGTATACAAGATCTACTACCCAAAGAGCTAGGGGCGCCTGGGTGATTCAGTCGGTTAAGCGTTAGACTCAATTTCAGCTCAGGTCATGATCCCAGGGTTATGGGATCAAACCCTGCATCAGGCTCCAAGATGAGTGTGGAGCCTGCTTCAGATTCTCTCTCTTTCCCTCTGCCCCTCTCCCCATCTTGTGGGTGCTCTCTCTCTCTCTCTCTCTCTCTCTCTCAAATAATAATCATAATAATAACGATGATGATGATATTTACTGGGGCACCTGGGTGGCTCAGTTGGTTGGGCGTCAGACTTTTGATTTTGGCTTAGATCATGATCTGACCTGTTCATGAGATGGAACCCCATGTTGGGCTGCACATGCACTCTCTCTCTCTCAAAATAAAAAATAAATTAACTTTTAAAAAAAAGATTTACCTACGGAGCATATTTTTAATGCATATTTCCAGTCTCCACATCAAATTAGTAGACCCCCAAAATTTCTATGTTAAAACCTCACAGTCTTGTATCAACAGATACAAGTTAAGCAGTGTCACAGGGGATACTGAGTTAAAAAAAACAAACCTGTGTAACTTCTGACCTCAGATAGCTTACATAACCACATGGGAGATGAAGTAAATTTATAAATAATTCAGAGAAAGAAGGAACAGATTATTTTGCAGCTGGGAGTGGGGTGAGGACCAGTGTGTGTGTGTGTGTGTGTGTGTGTGTGTGTGTGTGTGTGTGTGTCAGGGGGGAGATGGCATACTAGTTTTGGCTTTAAAGGATCTGTAGGATTTGGACCCACCCATGACAACATTAGGGAAAGATCTTGTATGTAAGCAGTGGAAATAATAAAAGCAAGAATACTTAGAAGTTGTTTAGTTTGGTTAAAGATATCTGAGAATTCAAAATCAACATTACAAAGACGGGGTGGAGCCAGATACTGAAAGCCCCTTTAAATTCTTTCTGAGTTTGGACTTTATTTTGTTGGCAGTATAGTATTGAAGAATTTTCACGTGGCCATGATATGACCAGAGCTATAGTTGAGGAAGAATAGTGTGGTGGTAGTGTATAGGATGAACTGGAAAGAAGATAGAAAGGAGGCCAGGAGAACAAAGTGGAGAGCATTAAGTTCCTGAGATTCAGGATACTAGGAATGCACAATAGTGGGGAGGAGAAACAGAACTGGAGAGAGGATACAAAAATAGAACCAAGGGATGATTAAATGTGGGGTACAAACAAGAGGAAGGAAAGATGTCTGTAAGGAGTCTAGCCCAAGTAACTGGAAAGATACTTAGGAGGCCTTATAGATTAGAGGACTGAAAGGGGGGAGAAAGATTACACCTGGAGAGATATATATATTTGGGAGTTAATCACAGAAAATACTAGTTGAAGCCTGAATAGTAGATGAAATTGCCACAGGGGAGGGGATGTAGAGGGAAGAAAAAACAACATAATGGGCGGTATTTATGAGGCAGAGGGAGGGAAAAGAGCTAGAAAAAAAAAAAACACAGCAGAAAGGTAAGGAAAGAAGTTATGGTTTCACTGAACAAATAATATAGAAGAATGAATGGTGGTCAATAGTGTCAAGGGCTACAGAAAAGCTGGGGAGAATGGCACACAAAAGGCCAGTGGATTTAGGAATCAGGACATTATTGATGATCTTCAGGGGAGTAGATTCAGTGAATTATGGAAGCAGAAACCCAGTTAGAGGCAATTTTACATCAATTTTGAGAATATACATGCAGAAAGCATAGCATACTTTGTAGTAAATTTGTCTAAAAAGGAGTATTGAGAGAGGATGAGAGGCTAAACTAAATTGCACTGCGAATGGAAAAGAGGAATTAGCATCCAGAGAGCCTGAGGACATAGAATCTATAGGTCTTGCAGACTGAATTGATGTGGAGACTGAAAGGAAAAGGATTCCATTTTTTTTTTTATTTTTTTTTCAACTTTTTTTTTTAATTTATTTTGGGGACAGAGAGAGACAGAGCATGAATGGGGGAGGGGCAGAGAGAGAGGGAGACACAGAATCGGAAACAGGCTCCAGGCTCTGAGCCATCAGCCCAGGGCCTGACGCGGGGCTCGAACTCACAGACCGCGAGATCGTGACCTGGTTGAAGTCGGACGCTTAACCGACTGCGCCACCCAGGCGCCCCAGGATTCCATTTTTAAGACTTGGAAACTGGAAGAAGGAAGATGCCATTTGGAAATATAACAAAGTCATAAATTAGAAGCAAGCTTGGGTTCAAAGATGATTTTAAACATGATTGATTTTAGACAAGTTTGATTTTAGACATATTTTAATATTTTCAAAGGATACTAAGTAGCAGAATGCTCCCCTTTCTTCTGCAATAAATCTTCCTCCCAAGAGATGAAATGAATCTCTTCATTAGAGCAGACAAGTGTCTGTGCCAGTCGTTTTGGTGGACTGTATTTGGAGGCTGGGTTCTAAACCCAATAATGTCTCAGAAATCCCATTCATATCTTAGATACTAATGTTTTCTAATGTTCAATTCTGTGTATCTTTACATGGTAAATCATGATGAATTGTTGATCCCAGTAACCATGCAGAGAGGCCATTCAGGTCTTTCATCTAAAAGTAGTAACTCTCCTGGGCTGCCCGGGTGTCTCAAAGTGGTTGAGCATCTGACTCTTGATTTTGGCTCAGGTTCATGAGGCTGAGCCCTGTGTCGGGCTCTGCACTGAGAGTGTGGAACCTGCTTAGGATTCTCTCTCTCATCCTGTCTCTCTGCCCCTACCCAGCTTGTTCTCTCTCTCTCAAAAGAAAGAAAGAAAGAAAGAAAGAAAGAAAGAAAGAAAGAGAAAGGAAAGGAAAGGAAAAGAAAAGAAAAGAAAAGAAAAGAAAAGAAAAGAAAAGAAAAGA
>NW_024412420.1:14051586-14158785 GCF_014898765.1 Herpailurus yagouaroundi | reverse complement strand
AAAAGAAAAGAAAAGAAAAGAAAAGAAAAGAAAAGAAAAGAAAAGAAGTACGAGTTCCAAGGCAAACCAACAACTGTACCAGGAACTCTTGGTCCATTAAGTCCAACGGACTTCCCTAATACTCTGTCCATGAGTCTCTTATGCTTTCCCTTAGGGCTCTGGGTCTCAAATACCATCTTCCTTGTTCTACAGCTAAATCCGAAGGGACCAAAGCCAAGATTTTTCTCTTGGGCCAGGTTGGTGTGGTATTGAGTTCTAGATCAAGCCCATTAAAGCCAAAGTCCTGAGGGAAGTAGCAACTCTCTTTTGTCCTGCCATTTTCAGAAAGACCCAACACATTTATCTTCCTAGTTTTTAATTGTCACTGACCATGGAATGGCTCAAGTTTGCTCATATTAACATTTTTATAACCAAAATGAAAAGGATCTTTTTCTGCGGGCCCCTATCTGCTGTTTTTGGTTTTCAGTAGCTGAAGTTTTCCGTTGAGGTTCTTTTAAACGCCTACATGCAAACTGAAGAGCACTCAAGCTTTGGTGGGATATCACCCACAGCTGGAGTGATGGAGGAAGGGAGGAGGGTACAAGCCTCAGGTGCATCCTTCTTTTAAAAAAATTTTTTTTTAAAAAGCAAAACCACTTGAGCAAACCAATTCCATCTGAAAGCAGGTGAGACCTATCCAGAGAAAGAAGGGAATGAACCTCTTTCCATGTGGAAATGGATATGGATTCATGTATGACCCAGATGTACAGAATGGACAAATTTGAAAAATGTTGGACTGATCCTATAGCCTTGCATCTCTTCTAACCAAAGAGTGAAAGGCTATGAACCATGAACTGTGGTGAGAAGCAGAGGAACAGTGTTGCAGCAATGGCTCCTCGGTTGGTGGTTAGGCCCTGTCTTGCTCTATTAAGCAAACACAGTTAATATAGATAAAAGGTAACCTTGATAGAAGTGAAAATTGAAACTCGAGTTGAAGGTAGCAAGCCAGGCACAGCTGCAGTTGTACTTCCTCCTGTGTGGCAACAGGAGCTCTGCACTCACTGGTGTTTTTTTGGAAGGGATGCAGTTTTTTTAAAATATCTTTTCTTCAGAGTGTTTTGGTTTTTAATGTCTTCACCATTGATGAGAGAGTGGAATATGTTAGTAAGAAGCCTCTTAGACTTTCTACATATAGTGTGTGAGGTCAAATCCACATTCAGCATTCTAATCACAACTCTGCTATTAAGTGGCTGTGTAACCTTGGACAAATCACTGAAAATATCTCTGGTGTCAGATTTCCTTATCTGAAGGACAAAAGGGGGTTGGATTAGATGATCCCTAAATTCCCTTCCAGCCCTAAAATTCCATTGACTTATAATTCCTCATGAGGAAGCATAACTTCCAATTTCTAAGAACAAATGTTGGGAAAAGTAAGCAGTTTATCTTATATATGAAAAGTCCCTTGCAAATGTTTATTAAGATTAATATCAGGCAAATATTTAGGTGTTATCAGTGTCACTACATATATTTGCCTTCTTCACTTATGCTCTTCAACTCAAGAGTGTGGCAACTCTTTTTAAGAGACTGCCTGGTTAGCAAATTCTTTTGGGCCAGTCCCTCCTCTCCTCTCCAGTTCTATATAGTTCCAGGATCTTGAGTTTCATCCTCCCTAACATGGGTACAGGTGCCTTTCCCCTTGTTTAGGTTGAGCTCTATTTACCTGTGTCAATGAAAGTGACTCCTTAGAAGATTATGTTAAAGAATTACTTCTCCTTTTATCTTTCTCAACAGTATTTCACTAGTACTGCCAGCTTCCTCTATATTCAATGTTGTTTCTTTATCAGTTCCAAGAGAAACAGAGAGATAAGACTCTTTTTAGCAGTGCATATACATGGAAGGGGAAGAGGCAAAGCATGGCTTAAAATCAGAAAAACCATAACAACTATTCAACTCTCACTCTTAGTGGCTTAAATTGAATGCATTTGAAGGACTGAAACAGTATTTTCTTTTTGAAACCAAAGAGCCCCATCACCTTACCTTTTAACTGCGGCCACCAAAAAAGGTACTAAATCTGAGAACCTTTTTTCTCCCCCGGTACTGGAGAAGAGTTGCTCAAAATGTTTTTTTCATGGCCGCTTTGAGCAGTGACAGCTAAATGTATTCTGTCTCATTTTCTGGATGGTGCAAGTCATTGTTGTGTGTGTGTGTGTGTGTGTGTGTGTGTGTGTGTGTGTGTTTCCCCCTGACTGTGGTTCTGAATTCAGATAATGAGTGATCATCCTAATGGTGCTTTCTTATTTTGTAGATGTACAATATTATGTTAACTTCATTTGGTATTTGATTGTCAGTTGTGGGTCTCTCTCTTTGAGCTGCTTTGATAGCTCCAAATACAATCATTGTTCATTCCTTGCATTTTCCTGCCTGCAGATGATTCAATGAAAGTGAAAAATGAATACAGTGAAAGGGATGAGAATATTTTAAAGCCAGAGCCCATGGGAAATGCAGAAGAGCCTGAAATTCCATACAGCTTTTCGAGAGAATATAATGAATATGAAAACATTAAGTTGGAAAGACACGTTGTCTCGTATGATAGTAGCAGGCCAACCAGTGGCAAGATGAACTGCGATGTGTGTGGACTCTCCTGCATTAGCTTCAATGTCTTAATGGTTCATAAGCGGAGCCATACTGGTAAATAAGTTTCCCTCATCCATTCTTCTGAAAACTGTCCTAATGCAGCCATGTGAGAAATGAAATGGTGGAATTTGGGACTTTTGATTACTTTCATTGATTTTTGCTATAATACTGATGTACCTCCCCCTCTCTTTACCCAGTGATTTTCATTCCTGCTTTACTATGCATTTGGCAAGCATTGCATATGCCATGAATAAAAACACTATAGTAAGCACAGTGTTATAGGTCAGCCAAATATTTTTCTTCAGCTAATAAGTAGGAGTTGAATTTTGTGATATGCTTCTTAAGCATCTTTCATACATTTTTGCATAACTTTTTGAAAAGCAGACCTCCTTATTATATCAGGTTCAAATTTGATAGATGAAAGGATGTAGTTTTTATTATCAGTTTAAAATTTTTATCTTCAGACAAATAAACAGCCAGTCTATAGAACTGCATACAAACACAACAGTCCCATTGAGCCCAATAGATTCCATCTGACATTTGATATGAAATTTTAAAAAAGAGGTATTTATGGCCCTCAGTACCTTATTAGAGTTTGAGTATGTGATTCTTTTTTTCAGATTGAGATTATATTCAAACAGAATGCTAAGTAATGTTACAAATTTACATCTAGAAAGCACTTCTAGAGCTATCTTTCTCCCCCTCCCCACCCCCTCTCTGATCCAAGACAAGATGATACCTAAAATAGCCTTACTAGATGAATGCTTTTTCTCTTCTACAGAGAAAATTCTAGAAGTAAGTTGTATGCTTGCCTTGAAATATAGTTCCCAGCTGATCCCAATATGATATGAACAGATATTGTCTAAAAGATGAGCTTTTGCCATAGGCGTCTAATCTGTGCATATGCTTTGCCACTTGCTGGGTGATCAGAAGTCTCCTTTTTGTCCTTTTTAAAGGTGAACGCCCATTCCAGTGTAATCAGTGTGGGGCATCTTTTACTCAGAAAGGTAACCTCCTCCGCCACATTAAACTGCACACAGGGGAAAAACCTTTTAAGTGTCACCTCTGCAACTACGCATGCCAGAGAAGAGACGCACTCACAGGTCACCTTAGGACACATTCTGGTAAGTGAGAGCAATGAGCATTCCATATCTAGTAAATTTGTGTTTCTTAGTGCCCATTGAGGAAACTAGAAAGAGTTAAGTATGGAGGTTTTAATCCGTCATTCCTGTTCTGAAGGGTTACAACAGCAGAGACCTCTAGGGCTAATTACACTTCCATTAAGGCATTAATTGCTCTCCGTCTGGCTCAATGGAGATGATCATCTCCTCACCATCCTTGTTCCCTTAGAGAACAACACAGTCAGACAGGAAGAGCCTGCCCTATAAAAATGCCTTTTAAAATTTTGTGAAAAAATTATAGTCATTGGTATTTTCTTATGGTAAACTTTATTAAGAGATTATTTTCCTGAGAAACACATGCATACACTTTTCATTCAGAAGTCTGGACAAGCAAATGATGTACAGTTTGCAAACTGAGTGTAATTAATTGTCAGATGGTTTCTTTTGGCCATTCTGGGCTAAAAAATTTTTAATTGGGATATAACTGACAATGTGACATTGTATTAGTTTTAGGTGTACATGGGGTAAATTTCTTAAACCTGACTTTTTTCTTGATCAGCCTATTTATTTTTAATCTCTAGAAGATGAGCAGAATTAAAAAAAAACAAATAACTATGTTCTATCTTAATGTTTTCACATTTTATTTTAACCAAGCAAGATAATAAATTTTTTTTTCAACATTTAGAATTTCCCTCCTAGAAAACTAAAACTGAGTTTATTTTCAAATTTGGGACCTCCTGTTCTTGATGTTATCTGGCAAACTTTTAATTGAAAAAAAAAAAAAGGTTTGTTTTTATGTCAATCCACGTACTGCTTTGACTAAAACCCAGCCCCAAACCCACAACTGGTCACAATTCAGAGACTAAGGATTAAACAAATCAGCCCCAGCGAAACCCACCATGAGAGGTATTAAGTGGCAAAAGAAAGGTTTCATTTACAGCTCATCATTCAAAGTAATGAATTAAAGATGAGTTTAATCCAAAAAATTAGAACAGTCTTGTCTATTGCTTTTTTCAAGTAAGATCCAAATACAGTGGTCATTTTTGAGATAGATTCTACAGGACCCCAATTTATGCAGAACACTTAAAACATTTTTAGCCCTAGCAAACCTGCGTTCATTTTAATTTGGGATTCCAGAGGGAATGTTTAGTGCTTTATGTCCCAAAGACTCTGTTTTAAACAGAGCAAGAAGATTAAAAAATAAAAGTCTCAGTTCCTAAAACTCTGACAAATTCTTAGGGTACACTTTATCCACAAATCAGAAAAACCAGCCCTGCACAGTTGAAATTATTACTTACATATTTTAAGCAATAAAGCACTTGGAGGAGTTGGGAGGACAAAGGTGGCTTGAATTGTTGAGGAAATTTTGCTTTATCTCAGAAATTAAGATAAAGTCATTTTTGTAATTCATTCTTATTTCTATTCTTCAAAAATATCTTCAGTTAGCTCAGTTTTTATTGATTTAGCCCAGATTTCACTATAGCCACTTGGCAAGGATAAGCTAAATTTATCCAAATATGTCAATGCTCTGAAAAGGCCATCAACTGGCTGAATGGCTAACTCCCAGCATTCTTTACTTACAAGCCAGATGGATGTCACAAAATAAGGAATCTCTTTCTGTTTCATTTTTAAGCCACACAAACCTCCTTGAAGAATAAAAAGGCCCTATATATTTTCCTAAAGAAACAAGATTGGATCTGGAGCCAAAACACCATGCTCAGCGATAGTCATTATCCAAATCCTTTCATTTGTGAAAGGAGGCTGTCCTTCCGAAGAAAACTCTAATGTGACCATAACCTGATTTTAGTTGATTAAATTTAAAAGTAGTATAGATGCAAAAATATCCAAATACCCTGGCTTCTCTCAGCAGTCTCATTCCTAAAGGATAGTTTGCATAGGACCCCAAGACATCATTTATTCTGTAACCGTGAGGGTCACTGAGTGCCCCTTGTGCTCTCCTTATAGTCGAGAAACCCTATAAATGTGAGTTTTGTGGAAGGAGCTACAAGCAGAGAAGTTCCCTTGAGGAGCACAAGGAGCGCTGCCGTACATTTCTTCAGAGCACGGACCTGGGTGAGACTGGTGAGTTCATGCAACACTCGTTCTATCTGCATGTAGTAAGCATCTGCTCTTCTAGGTGGTGGGATATAGTAGTAAGTAAAACAAACAAACAAACAAACAAACAAACAAACAAACAAACATCTGCCCTCACAGTTTATATTTCAGTGGAGAAAGGCAGACCATAAGCAAAGGAAATAAGTAACATATACAGTTTCTTAGAAGATAGTTAAGTATTATGAAGAAAAATGAAGCAAGGAGGTACCTACGTGGCTCAGTAGACTAGGCATCCAACTCTTGACTTCGGCTCAGGTCATGGTCTCATGGTTCTTGGGAATGAGCTCCACAGCACAGAGCCTGCTTGGGATTCTCTCTCCCCCCCTCTCTCTGCCCCTCCTCTGCTCATACTCCCTCTCCCAAAATAAATAAATAAACTTTAAAAAAGAAAGGATGGAAGAAAAGGAAAGGAAAGGAAAGGGAAAGAAGAAAAAAGAAAAGAAAAGAAGAAGAAAAATGGAGCAGCTACTGGGGGCAGAACCTGAGTCAGGGAGCTGACATTTTAACAGGCTTAAAGGGACAAAGAGAAAGCCCTGCAGATAAGGAGGAAATAGCAAGTGCAAAGGCCCTGGGGCTTGAGTTTGACAAAGTATAAATAGTCCTGTGTCTCTGGAGCAGAGTGGGTAATAGAACATGTGGCCAGAAAGGAAAGGGGAAACCAGATCTTATCAAGCCTTGTGGGCTACTATGAAGGCTGACTTTTACTCTGAATGAAATTGAAGATCTTCAAAACATGTTGAAATGAAAGGTGACACTTTTCTCATTAAAAAAAAAAAAATCACTCTACTTGCTATTGAGAATAGATTGTATTTGCAGCAAAATTGAGAATTGTTTGAGAGTCCAGTTAGGAAGCCGTCGTAATAATTCAAGCAGGAGAAAATTGTGTCTTGATAGTGGTAGAGGTGGTGAGAAATGTTCTAATTCTATATATACTTTAAAGGTGGAGCCAACAGGATTTCCTAACAGATTGATGTGGGATGTGATGAAGAATGCAGTTGCATGGGGCACCTGGGTGGCTCAGCTGGTTAAGTGTCCAACTTCAGCTCAGGTCATGGTCTCGCAGTTCATAGGTTCAAGCCCTGTGTCAGGCTCTGTGCTGACAGCTCAGAGCCTGGAGCCTGCCCTTACCCCACTCATGTTCTGCCTCTCTCTCTCTCTCAAAAATAAATAAACATTAAAAAAAAAAGAATGCAGTTGCCATTAACTGAAAAAGCAATTGAGAGTAGAGTGGGTTGAGGAGTGGCTAGGGCAGAGTCAGTTAAAACTACAAGGATTTTCTTTGTCCAAGGCCCCAAAATCATATATTTGTCTACTCCTATGATTTACTGTGATGCTTATCTTTGCCTTTGGGAGTTTCACATTTTATTTAGTGTTTTGAATTATATGCCTAGGAGAAATTGGTTGAAATACTAGATGCCTTTCCATATATCAATTATGGTTTTATTTCCTTTTCATTCTTCAGTTGAAATAGCATGAAACTTCTTTGTGTCACATCTCTGCAGTTGTCCTTTGTCCCATCCAGTTGACCATCATCCTGGTTCTGCAGCTTGGGTTGTCTGACATTTTCATTCGATTACTTGAACCGGTTGCATATTCAGAGTACCAAACCCTGAGGGGATTTGCTGTTTGACAGCAGTAGGTGCAGTTGAGTGGTTTGAAGGTTCTAAAGCAGAAAGATTACAAAAGTATGACAGAAATAATGGGAAATGGAGTGGAAATCATAAGTAGCTTAGCTGTACCTATTTTGAGTGAGAGGAAACTTTTGTTTTAGATAAAGCCTATTTTACAGTGTTAGGAACTGGCCAACTGAATTCCGTTGGTTTGCACGCTTCTGCTTTTTATCCTGATGGCATCTTTGGTTTTATCAAGGAGTTGGATTTCCTCCTTATTTCTAAAGAGAAATGTTTGCAACAGACAGTACTCTTAACTGTGAGACATTCCCAAGTTATCAACATCAATTGTATTCCAAATAGAATTATTGTATTTAAAGCTAGAAGGTTAAAGAAAGCATCTAGTCCTACCATCTCATTTTAGACATGAGGATATTGAAACTCATCAAAAATTCAGTGACTTGCTTAAAAATCACTAGAACTTTTCATGTTCCCATGGTCAAATATATTTTTTATTTTCAAAAATTCATTGCAATATAATTCACTTACCATAAAAGTCACCTTTTAAAGTGTACAATTCAGGGGCACCTGGGTGGCTCAGTCAGGTAAGCATCTGACTTCAGCTCAGGTCATGATCTCACAGCTTGTGAGCTCAAGCCCCATATCAGGCTCTGTGCTGACAGCTCAGAGCCTGGAGCCTGCTTTGGATTCTGTCTCCGTCTCTCTGCCCCTCCTACCCCCTGCGCGCGCGCGCGCGCGCGCGCGCGCGCACACACACACACACTCACTCTCTCTCTCTCTCTCTTTCTCTTTCTCTTAAATATAAATAAACATTAAAAAATTAAAGTGTGCAATTCAGTAGTTTTTAACATATTCACAAAGTTATACAACCATCACCACTAATTCCATAACATTTTCATCACTCTCAAAAGAAACCTTGTACCCATTAGCAGTCATTCCCTCTTCCCCCTCTCTTTAGCCCCTGGCACCCACTGATCTACTTTCTGTCTTTATGGGCTTGCCTAATCTGAATATTTCACATAATTAGAATCATATAATACATGGCCTTTTATGTCTAGCTTCTTTCACTTAGCATAATGTTTTCAGGGCTCATCCATATTTAGCATGTATCAGCACTTCGTTCCTTTTTTATGGCCAAATAATATTCCGTTATATGGATTTACTGCATTTAAAATACAAATCTATTTATCAGTTAATAGACATTTGTTTTTTTTTCCACTTTGGGAAAATATGGCTTGATTATCTGTTTTTTAAAGTTATACATTATCTGGTTAGTGAAAGAAATATGGTAACACACATATGAGTAGACATACACATATGCATGTATGTATGTCTTGATTCTCTTGGAAGTAGGGGAAAAGTCAGTACACTATCCCCTATGAGTAGCAAGTTCAAAATTATGGATTTTAAAGTAAGGTTACCATCTTATTTCCCATATCCACAATCATTTTTAGGAATTTCAAATTAGGAAAGTATCGAAGAAATATTTTAGCTGTCTTCAGTGGCTTAAGGTGATTCAGGAAATGCTGAAATACAGAAGTTGAGTTAATTTGCATTTCATAGGGTGGTTTGATGGATGCATGCAACATACTTTAAGTTTCAGTAAAAATAAACAAATAAATAAAGGGTTAACTGAGTCAGCAAGTTTTAATTTTTGTTGTTGTTGTTTAAAACAAGTATGTTGTAATGGTGGTTTCATGTTACAAAATGTTTAAAGTCAGTTTAATCAGGTATAATAAATACTGCATGTCAGTCAATATATTATTCTCTTTTATATTTCAAATAGTTCCCATGATTTTTCCTGAATTCCAAAATGTAAACATTAAAAAAAATTATTTTTTTAAGTTTATTTATTTATTTTTTTAGTAATCTCTACACCCAACATGGGCCTCAAATCCATGACCCTAAGACCAAGGGTCATGGGCTCTTCTGAGTGAGCCAGCCAGGTGCCCCCAAAAACATAAAGAATGTTTATCCATACAAACCAAGCTTTTTTTTGGGGGGGGGGGTTGAGAGAGAGAGTACAAGGGGGGAAGGGACAGACAGAGAGAGAGAATCTTTAAAAAAATTTTTTTTATGTTTATTTATTTTTGAGAGAGAGAGAGAGAAAGAGCATGAGCAGGGGAGGGGTGGAGAGAGGGAGACACAGAATCTGAAGCAGGCTCCAGGCTCTGAGCCGTCAGCACAAGAGCCTGACGTGGGGCTTGAATTCACAGACTGCAAGATCATGACCTGAGCCGAAGTCAGACGCTTAACCTACTAAACCACCCAGGCACCCTGAGAGAGAGAGAGAGAGAGAGAGAGAGAGAGAGAGAGAATCTTAAGCAGGCTCTATGCTGGGCATCCCATGACCATGAGATCATGACCTGAGCTGAAATCAAGAGTTGGATGCTTAACTGACTGAGCCACCCAGGTGCCATACCAAACTTTAATTACTGCCACTGCTCCCTATATGGTTTCCATTTTTGTTTCCTTCTTAAAATTGGGAGTCCCAGTCTGGATATCATGTTCCATTCTGAGCCTAACCAACATAGTATCACCAGTGGTATATCTCATCCCTTCATCCCTAGTTTTTAAAGTAATGATAGTAGTAATGTGCTACTGTGGGTATAGCATTTATTCATCAAGTACTTATTTTTTTTAAGTTTATTTATTTATTTTGAGAGCAAAAGAGAGTGTGAGTGGGGGAGGAACAGAGAGAGAGGTAGAGAATCCTAAGCAGGCTCCACACTATCAGCACAGAGCCCAACGCAGGGCTTGATCTCATGAACCGTGAGATCATGACCTGAGCCAAAATCAAGAGTTGGATGCTTAACCTATTGAACCACCCAGGCGCCCCCATTAAGTGCTTAGTGTAAATTGAAGTGCAGCCTAGTCTAAGACCCAAGCTTTGAGACAGACCTGCTCTCATCAGGAAGCAGGTCTTTATGGAAGCAGAACAGATAAAAAGACCTTGGACTGGAGACCAGTTTGCAAAAGAATGTTGTGTTGGGAAATAGGACTTCTGGCCTCACTAATCAGTTCTTTTTATTATTATTATTATTATTATTATTATTATTATTATTATTATTACTCAGATAGCATTTGTTAGATTCTCTAGGTGCCAGAGCTGTGGCAGAGTTGTTTGTAAAAATGAATGAAAGTTTAGCCCCTATGCTTGGAGAAATCACAATCCAACAAGGCAATGGGCATTTGATCTATTAATATAATACAAAGGTCTAAGAGAGGTACATGTGATACAGCTACTTCAGGCCAAGTTTTTACTCCAGACCTCATGAGTGACATCATCAAGATAATCCATTTCTGCTGTCTTAATGGAATGTATATGAAAAAAATAGAGAAGAACATGGATTTCATTTTCTCATTAGCTTGATTCTTATCCCAGAAAGGGACTAACAGCTGGCATAGAGATTCATTTAGCCTCATTTCACACAGATTATGAGTACTTGGAGCAGGACATATTTTTGTATGACAATGAGTTCTAGCAATAACAAGATTTTTAAAGTAATTGAATAATTATATTTATTTATGAATCTGGGAGTCACAACCTTTTATCCTCACTTTCATTGTTTCAGCTGAGCCAATACAAGCATGAGAATTTTAGAATAAACTTTTATTTTTCCTAAGAAGCAGACCAAAGAAAAAGTTTAAATGTTTTAAAAGTTGATTTTCCCAACTGATTTTTCTTCTTAAAAAGTGATACTATCTCACAGGTAGTATTCATTCTACTTGCTCAAAAAGGCAACAATTTTATGTAGCTTTTTTTGTTAGAACCTGCCTCAGTCTTTGATAGCAATCTTTTGTTAGACAATTCTCGTTACACAATAACACCCCTTTGTTCCACTGTCCATTAGCTACTTACTGACCACACCAGAGAAGAGACAGGAAGCAATGCCTCTTATTTGAGTTCCATTTAACACTTCAAGATCAAATGACAGATTTGGAACAAACACAAAAACACAACCAATTACACAGTTAAATCTGCAATCACTTTGAGATAGAAATTGCATCATGGAAATAGTTAACTGAAAGACAGACAATTAAGACTTGTGTGGCGATTAAAGGTAGAAACCTGTTCTGTAATTATGACTTCATATTAGTTTTAATATTTTTTTCAACATGTCTTTAAAATCATTTTGCTAATGAAAATTGGTATAGCCACTATGTAGTAGGCAAGTGACATGAAGGGGAATTGATCCAGAATTACAGCCCTACCCCTATGTTCACTCATGAACCAAGTGTGTAAATTGCTTTTTGCCACTATCCCGTATTCCCCGCACCCACCCCTTGCAACATTAAACTGCCAAACACCACCCAGGAACGGATTTCCTATTTCATCATTTAAACCCATTATCTTGTCCCCTTACTATCTTGCCAAACTGGTTTCCCTCCACTTACATTTTTGAGACATGATGTGGCAAGATAACAAGTCTAGACTCTATAAGTAGACAGTTGGGTCTTCAAGTTGAAGCAGAGGACCAAAAGCCAGTGGTCCTCTTTGTTTTTCAGTGTACTGCCTAAACTCCTCGTAATCCCAAAGAGATCCTCTAACTGCAGAGCATTTCTTTGTGTATTAAAGAGCAGACAGCAGCTGACCGATAACTGCAAGGCAAAAGACCTGCAGTTTGGGAAGAAAGAGTGCAGCACGTTCAATTGAAGTGTTAGCCTTTGCCTAACTTGCCGATTTGACAATGGTTAACTCAGTAAAGATGAACATAATCTCTAGAGCGTGTTCACATGTCCAGTGACGGTTGGGATCTTGGAGTTGCTATTTTGAGTGAACAAGCCAGAGAGGGGCTTAGGGGGACAGAAGCCCTCTCGATTCGCTTCAGAGGATTTCTTTCACTCTATTGTGGGAATGGGAAAGTCTCCACCCATGTCCCCAATTATCTGTCCATCCACACACTTCAGAATGTTATCTTTTTAAATGTCAGGCATTTGGCCACTGGTTTACAGAGTAAGATTTATCTAGAAATGACTGTCAAGAGGAGCTTGGTGAGTAACCAGGGATAAAAGATGATGTTATCTCAGAAGGTTGCCATTTAGTGACATGCCCTCATTACATTATTTAGGTCATGTATCCCCGCTCTAGCATCCTCCCAAATATAGAAGATATTGAGTATGTGTCCTCAGAAAGCTGCTTGTGGTAATTGATAGTGACTTGGTAAAATGTAGACAGTGACTACTGAGAGCTCAATGGGAAAACTAGGCTGTTTTATCATAAATCATATGATAAAACAGAGAATGCTTGGGGTGAGTCCTGGGGCTGAAGGCACAAGATCTCTGGGAGATGATTGGCCCATTAGAAGAGGGACTGAAGATACCAATACAAATAGGGGTAAAATGGGGATGGAATTAAAAATTCCCACAGGACTGTTTTTCATTCTCCTTTCGCTTTAAATCTTTCTGATAATAATACACAGTTGGGGGTAGGGAGAGGGCAGGGTGTGGATTTAATCCTCCCAAAGTTGCTCAAACCACAATGAATGTTCCCAGTCAAAGCACCCTTAGCTGTTTCTAAGAAAAAGCCTCCTTATAACAGCCTCAGGAACTGATTTCAAATCCCGGGCCTTTGTCTTTCATCTCTTTGCTCTTGGGGCTCGGGGTAGTGCCACATCTGGTGGTGGTTTGTGTGAAAGGAAATAATATATATAATAGTTTCCTGTTTGGTCATTTAAACCTGTCCCTGTGCTGGACAGAATTTGACCCACTTCACTCAATAGCAACGTGTCCTGTTGCTAAAGTACCCATTATTTACAATGGCCAGCCAGCCAAAGTGACAGTGCTTTACCACCAGCCCCAAAGCTGCCCAGGCCCCTTATTCCGACCCTTACTGTTTTCATTGACACATAGAGTGTTGTTAATAGCTTAAACCAGAAACTGGGACTTATTTCTTTGGAGCATATAATTATATTTGACAAGAAACTCACAAAGTCTAGTAAGTATGGTTATCATCGTCTTCTCTTAATCCTTTTTGGAGCCAGATTCCATTTTATTCCTGAATTTTAAAAACCGTGAGCTTTATAATTTATTGTGTAACGACCGGCAACCAAAAACTAAGACATGCTAATAATACAATGAAACATATTTGGTATTTTGAATTCCTTTTTCTAATTTGACTTTGGTTTTCTTGCCCTGACCATAATTGACAGTCCTGCCCTGGAGGTTTTTCTCTTTTGTTTACTTGCAAAGGTGGCCAATTTTCTTCTCTCTGGGCATACCAATTTGTGGTACTGAATGTCTGAGAGACCATGGAATTTGTGACATTATTTCTGTATATTAGAATCTGTTCACACAGCAAACTCTTCAACTACGGAATGAGCACTGACCATCCCTAAATCTGTGCATATATTTGAGAAGAAAAAAATCCATTCTGCGGCCATCACTTGCTTTTTACTCTAGTCTCTTAAACTAATTTCAATTTCTTCTTCCTTAGAGACATTAGAAATGTATGGATACATCATTTTAGTTTGGACCTCCTGAAATGCTTATGATAAAACAGAGAGGAATGTTTGTAGTAACACAATATGATTATGGAGGACAGGAGTGAACAAACTGTGACCCATGAGCCAAATGTAGCCAGCAGACTGTTTGTGTACGAGGTTTTTACATTTTTAAAGGGTGATGGGTTGGAGGAAAAATCAAAGAATATGGAACAGAGACTAGATGTGTCCCACAAAGTTGAAAATATTTACTATCTGGCCCTTTACAGAAAAGTTTTCTGATCTGTAGCTTGGGCTAGCATCGTTTGCTAAAGTGTAAAGCCTTACATCTCGATCAGCTGGTATCTCTTTGAACTTTAGATACAGACTGTTATTGAGTACTACCTGCTATACCAGGGCAAATTATACTATACTTATTCCAATTTACTATTTAATCGATTAGATGTTAGTACTATCTATATATTCTAATGGTTTTCAATTCTGGCTGAATTTTAAAATCATCTGAAGAGCTTTAAAAATACTGTTGCCTAGGGGCGCCTGGGTGGCGCAGTCGGTTAAGCGTCCGACTTCAGCCAGGTCACGATCTCGAGGTCCGTGAGTTCGAGCCCCGCGTCAGGCTCTGGGCTGATGGCTCAGAGCCTGGAGCCTGTTTCCGATTCTGTGTCTCCCTCTCTCTCTCTGCCCCTCCCCCATTCATGCTCTGTCTCTCTCTGTCCCAAAAATAAATAAGCGTTGAAAAAAAAATTAAAAAAAAAATACTGTTGCCTAGGTGCCTACACCAGAGATCCTGATTTTAGGATCTGAAGGGGAAGCTGGGCATAGGTGTTTCCTACATTCTCTTCAGCTGATTCTAATGTTCAGGCAGGTCTGAGAACCACAGGCCTACACCATTTAGGGGTCTATTCGTGGATTAACAACTAGACCATATTCTTAGGCAGTTTTTATTTACATTGTTCATTAGAAATATAATAAAGATGCATTATACAAATTGCTCTTTAATTTCAAAACAGAAGTGTTGCTCAGGGAAATTCTGAGACAATTTTGAAATGTGAGGAGCATATGAAACAGATAATGCAGAGCCCAGAGAAATAGAATTTAAGAGATAGGAACTGAAAGGAACATGCTGGAAAAAAAGAAAAGGAAAGGAAAGAAAAAAGAAAACCACTCAGAATTACAATACACAAATCACTGAGTAGATTTCTTGCTGTCTGGGTAAGTGTATCTATTTTCAAAAGTGCTATTAACATAAACAGAACAGTAAATCTGGGGCACCATACTTTTTTTTTTTTTTAAGTTGTTTAGAAGAATTATATCAGTCTGCAGGTGTCACACGCAGTTACTCAGAATCAGAAAGAAGGCTGATCGGGGGTTAGAAGATCTCCATCTATCTATCTTTTTGCAACCAACCACGTCCAGGCTGTTTATTTAATACTTCCTCTTGCTAATGAAGATACTGGTTGGGGATGGGTCGGGCTTTCCCATCTCAGCATAAGACTGCAAGATTTGAACGTGCCCCGGTGCTGGCTTCACTGACCACAGCAGGTACCCTGGGCAAGAATCTGAGCAGTAATAACAGGTAACAACAGAGTGTGCATCAGATGTCTGATACTTTTCCTTCCAGCTTACTTCCTTTTCTCCCTCATTTACCACCGTGTTCTTTTCCCTCTTCTTTTTACATTTTTCCAAACCAGCAAGTGCGGAGGCAAGACACATCAAAGCAGAGATGGGAAGTGAAAGAGCTCTCGTTCTGGACAGATTAGCAAGCAATGTGGCAAAACGAAAAAGCTCAATGCCTCAGAAATTCATTGGTAAGAATACAACCCTTTTTTTCCTGCTGTTGTTAGCAGATAGTTTAAATGAGATAACGTAGGATGCTTATATATTACACAGGCCCTTCCTAGCTTAATCTCTGTTAAAATAAGGTAATTGGTTTTCCATTGTACACTTTTATTCTTCATGCTTCATTTTGATACCTAGGGCAAATAGAATAAGATATTTTAACTGAATAATCTTAACTCCTGAAGATGGAAGTATTTGATATCCAATTTCCTAAATGGAGTTGGTGTTAAAAATGCTGTTCCTTCCTCTTTATTCCGAATGACATATGTTGCATGACAAACTTTGTGCAATTGACACCAGTAAGATGTTTGAAATAGCATTTCTGTAACCTTTTGTAGTTATATTTTACAAGTTGGTTCTGTAATCGTGCCCAAACTTTTTTTCATGCTCTAAAACTTACTGCCATTCTTTCTTGAATTTGATTGAGGACTGGCTTTAAGAGAATGTGGTTGGGAGAACATGGATTTAAATAACTAGGTTGGATTCAATCATTTGTCTTACAGGAGTTAATTTTTATGCCATTGGTTTTCACATTGTCAAACAATGGAGCAGAATGAGATGGCTAAAAAATAATTATGTTCATTAAAGTGTTAGGACTGCTGAACAGCAGAGATGTTTTGCCCAACTCTCCCAGATGTTTACATAAATGTGACCATGGTATTTAAAATAGATTTGTATTTGTGAAGAGGGCAGCTGAATTGAATGTATCAGTTTTGCTATAAATTGAAATTCAGTGATACTGAACAAAAATAGTTGTCACACAAAAATAGACCTCCCTCAACACCAGTAAAATTTTAGAGGACTGTCATTCTGTTTTTCCAAAGCTACTTGCTGCTATTGATTTCTCACTACAGTTCTTTTGTGCTTAATCTTCCCAATAGCTTTTACAGATATTACGTACCTACCTGGTTTTTAAATCTGATTAAATTTTATTATGGTCTAGGTCATTTTTTTACAGGCAGATATTTTATGTGAATTATAGAGATTTATTGAAAGAACTAATGTGTTTCAAAATTACCTAGCTTTGTATTTATGCTTATTTAGGTACTTATGCCTTCTTTATTTTATTTTGATTAGCTGAGAAGTTTTTGTATCCTTTTAATCACTTTAAGAATTGTGTCAGACTAAAGTTGGTGCATTTCAGTTTAGAAAGACACATTCCTCCCCCCCAACCCCCATTACCATTTCCCCCCTCCCTGGTGAGAAATGTCAAGGGGCATGTAGTGACTTCCATGTGGAGTTTAGGAGCAGTGGATCAATTGTGATTCCACGGCGCAATCTTAAGACATTGCTCATATATCTTTTGAGCTTGACTCCCGTGAAGAAGTTCTGACTGGAGTCAGAACAAAGGGAGAGTATAGTTGTTATTCTATGAGTGTAATTTACCTTGTAATTTATTTTGGGGAAAGTTTTGACTCTAGAAATGGCCGTACTTGATGTGGAGAGGGACATGGAGAGAAATGGGCAAGGAAAAAAATGTGAAGTGATGCAATTTCAATCCAATTATAGTCAATGCGTTTTGGTCTAAGAGAACTAAAATATGAGAGAAGGTGCTTAGTATAGCTGCCGTACAGCAATTGTTGAGCCAAAACCCTACTTAATATAATAAAAAATATAATAAAAGTTGCTTTGTTATCTTCATGGGTTTAAGAAAACACATTTCCTGTGTTCACTTCCATGCCACTCTACTTATTACATCAGGGATCTGTTCCATTTGTTACCCTTGTGACCGGAGGATTTCCACTCTTCATTTCCAGACTCATGAGAGATGCTTGTAGGTGCTGATTTCTCTCATCTTCTGAACCATCATTTTCTCTCTATGCTGGAATCAGGAAACCCAGTAGAGTTAGCTCTTGATTTGAGCTGAGGCAGCAACTTCAAGGCCCTGAATAACTGGGGGAAATTTTGTTTGGTAAATTGTGGTATGTAGTGCAGTAGGAAGAACACTGGATTTGAAGCCAAATCACCCAGGTTCCGATTCTAGCTCAGTCATTTCTTAACTCTGTGTGTTCAGACAAATCACATAACCTTTCTGGGCCTCTGTTTATTCATCTGTGAAATGAGGAGACTGAATAGGTGATGAGGTGATCGGGAAGGTCCCTCCCAGCTCTATCATTCTACAAGTCAGTGAGATGAATTAGCAAAGGCTGCAATTATGAATACCACTTTGTGTTTATAAACCCGTATGTGTAACTTCAGGTAACTGTTTTCTCAAGGCTGTACAGACAAGGTATTTATGTTATAAACCATATCAGATATTTTAGTTGTTGGTTTTTTTTTTTTAGGAAGGTGTGGTTAAATCTGAGAATCTATCAAACAGCTGCATTTGGCCAACATTCATATATCTTACTGAGGCATTGCTACTTCTTTGGCTCTTTCATCAGGAAATGGGGATAGCGCTCCTGCCATATCCATGATGTTCTTGTTCCTAAGCCCTGTTCTAATCTTCTAGCGTTAGCTTATATCTCTTCCTTTTAGAGATTATTTTTAAATAAAGGGTTTCCTTTATTTATTGAATCATTTAATGGAATCAACCTTTTTGATAGAAAACAGTAATATCGGAGAGAGAAAAGGAACATTTGACACTGCAGTGTATGGGATGAAGAGCTACAAAACATCGGGGCTAATATTTTCTCTCCTCTTCTCTTCTGTCTCCTGTATTTCCTCTCCAAGGCACCATTTTCTGAAAAGATTCAGCTGCCAGGGAAATGGCAAAGGGTAAAGTGTGAAGGAAGAATGAGTCACTCCCTTTAATCCTTGCTGACAGTTGCACAGCACTCAGACCAACCTTTGCTTCCTTGACCTCTTGAACTATGAGGGTTAAGGTGAAGTTATACCATCAGGTCAGCCTGTTACTTTCCCAACAGGCTAGAGATAATCACCAGTAGGTAGCATCTTCCATCAATTAGAGATTAACTGAGGAAGAGGGACAGATTGGGTTAAGCTCAGGTGCATTTAGAAACACAAAGGAGGTACTTGGGTAGTTCAGTTGGTTAAGCGTCAGACTTCCGCTCAGGTCATGATCTTGCTGTCCGTGAGCTTGAGCCCCACATGAGGCTCTGTGCTGACAGCTCGGAGCCTGGAGCCTGCTTCAGATTCTGTGTCTCCCTCTCTCTCTGCCCCTCCCTTGCTCATGCTCTGTCCCTCTCTCTCCCTCAAAAATAGATAAACATTAAAAAAAATGTTTTAAAGGAAACACAAAGCATGCCTGTATTGAAGCATAGGAGTAAAATTAAATTGCCTACATAGGAGAAAAATAAAATAATTTCTTTCCTAATTCTCTAAGATGTTTTACCTCACTTTCCGTAAGATAGGACATAAATCAACACACATTCATTAGAAATCAGCATCTTTACATCATCAAAATAATTCTTAGTTGCTCTTTTCGAAGGACACGAAGGCCTCACTTTTAGCACCTAACCCTTTTAAGAGTTGTCCTTTCTCTGCATCTTATTCTCCTGTTATAAACTTGTTTGAATAGACTTCTAACTAGGCCATCTTCAAATACTTGGCTCAAAATAGAGGCCAGATTTCTCTCCTGGAGGGAGGAGGAAAATGACTACATTTCTGCAGATTTCTTTTTCTGATTTTCATTCTTTCTCCAAAAACAGATGTGTTATTCCGACCAAAGTGGTTACCATAGCATCTCCTTATTATTTTTAATTTTATGTATTACTTTATTAAAGGAAGTTTTCATGTTGAAAAGAACTTGAAAACAGATCTCACTCAGCCGCGGTAAACATTCTGGTGAGGTTTTGACACTTCAACAAACACCATCGATTCTCCTTGTGAAGTAACTAATGAGAAATTGTCTGCTTTGGTTAACAGAGCGACAGGAAGCAGTTTGAAAGCTCGTTTCTAACAGCAAAAAGTATCTTCTCCCACCCCTTCCCAAAGGGCTGAAATCTATAATCCTTTAAACATTATAAAATCATAGCATTTTAGGGCTTGAAGGGATATCAGGAACACCCAGCGAGTTCTTTCACCAGAGGAGGAAAAATTGGAGAGATGGCGAGATGCAACTAGTAGGTGACAGAGCAGGGTCAGGGCAAGGCCTAAAACATGCTGCAGTCCAAGGCCTTCCTTCCTTGGGAGGTCACCCCGAGCAGTGCATGTCATGTGTGCTACACCAGGGCTTTGGACAGTGGGGAGTGTAGTCATTGAAAGCTGGTGGAAGAAAAAGTCCCTGAAGAAAGGCAATCATTCTCCCTCAAGGGTGTGTTTTCTTGAGAAAAGAAGTCTTCCCCTGGTGACTCCATCAGGACCGATGACATCCAATAGTACCTCTCACAGAGGACAAGGCTTCTGCAACAGCAAAACAGTCTCCAGCTCAGTTTTCCTCACTGCCACCCCCATCACTCTCTCTCTGTTTGCTCCCCTTCTTGCCTGTTCTGTGGCTCCCCACTGCTTTCCTCCTCCTGGAAGAAATGTTAGTCACTTTGGTCTCATTTAGATTGAGATCAGAGCCATCATCTCATCAGATATTCCATTTACCCTACTTACCTGCCCCCCTCCCTTTTTTTGACATGTACTTGCAGTAAGAGTAAGCGATAATACGCATGGGATATGGTATGAAGGTAGTGGCAAATACATTTCAGTGACTTGAAGAAACTTCAAAAGAAAACCTGAATATTTCACATCACCCCTCATGATGACTATAATAGTAGAAATGTGTTATTTTCCTAAAGTTCAAATCATTCCCCCCCATCTTCAAAAAAACCTTTCAGTGGCTTCCCAATGGAATAAAATCTGAACCACCCAGGTGTTCTGAGCCTTGCACAATCTGTCTCCAAGTTACCTTTTCTCATTTTATCATTTCAGCCAAGTAATCTTTTAATTCAGCCACAGTGAACTACTTCCACTTCTGTGTAATACTTTCCCTCTTATATGTAATGGTTCTGTCCATGCTGTCTGTCTGGAATACCATCACTCACATCTGCCTTTAGAAGTACACATGGTCAGGGGGCGCCTGGGTGGCTCAGTCGGTTAAGATCTGATTTTGGCCCAGGTCATGATCTCACAGTTTTTGAGTTCAAGCCCCACATCGGGCTCTGTGCTGACAGCTCAGAGCCTGGAGCCTGCTTCGGATTCTGTGTCTCCGCCTCTCTCTACCCCTCCCCTGCTCACGCTCTGTGTCTCTCTGTCTCTCAATAATAAATAAATGTTAAATAAATAAAAAATAAATAAATAAAAGAAGTACACATGGTCAGGAGGTGCCTGGGTGGTTCAGTCGGTTAAGTTTCTGATTTTGGCTCAGGTCATGCATGATCTCTTGGTTCTTGAGATCAAGCCCCTCATTGGGCTTACTGTTGTCAGTGCTGAGTCTGCTTGGGATTTTCCCTCTGTCTGTCCCCCACTCTTGTACTCTCACTTGCGTGGTGCTCTCTCTCTCAAAATAAATAAATAAACAAAAACAAAAAAAAAAGCACACACATCGTCTACATTCGCATAGTCTCCTGAGTCCTCTCTTTACTCTGTTCTCCCCCTGCACTCAAGGCAAGCTTAAAACAGTTTGGTGATATATAGAACTGTCTTCACCACAATCACTGCCACCACCTCAGATAACAAGGAGACTTTAAAGAACAGAGGCGCCTGAGTGGCTCAATCAGTTAAGCATCTGACTTTGGCTCAGGTCATGATCTCTCAGTCCTTGAATTTGAGCCTCACATCGGACTCTGTGCTGACAGCTCAGAGCCTGGAGCCTGCTTCAGATTCTGTGTCACCCTCTCTCTCTGCCCTTCCCCCGCTTGTGCTCTGTCTCTGTCTCTGTCTCTCTCTCAAAAATAAACATTTAAAAAAATTTTTTAAATAAAGAATAGATTAATATTTGTCTCACATTACATGACATATTTGAGAAGCTGTCCATATTATTCTCTTTACTCTCTTGACTACTGTATGCTTTGTATTAGGGGTACTGATTTGTAATGAAATTGCATAAATGCTACATTTCCTATTGGATTGCAATTATGTTTATATTCCTCAAAGCACGTAACATGGTGTGAGGCTAATAATAATAATAATAATAATAATAATAATAAATGATCTACCACTTACTAAGTGTTTACATTTGCCAGGCATTCTTTGAAGCACTTACAGATACAACAATTCCGTGCATCATAGATATTTCTTGAATGCACGTTGCTGGTCCATTTGGAATAAAGCACAGTTGCTGGTCCACTGCTTATGGGAACCACCCCAGCAGAGAATCTGAAGTCACTGTCCATGGTGGGATTGTGCAGCCATGGGCAAGGTAGCATCCAGGAAACAGCAGTTAATGCTCATGGACAGATATATTTAGGCCCTTAGATTGCATCCTAGTTCTCCATTTAGTGACTAACCGACCTTAGCAAATTAACCTGTTTGTAGGTTAGGTTCTTCATCTGACTAAGAGATGCTAATTCACCTTAGGCAAATGAGACAATATACAAAAAGTACCTAGGACAGCACTGGGTATATAATAAGGGTCAATAAATAGTAGCTATTCCTTTTAGTATTATATATAAGGCACAGGGCTAGGTAGTGTGAAGTATAAAACCCAGAAGTAGGGGCGCCTGGGTGGCTCAGTCGGTTAAGCATCCGACTTTGGCTCAGGTCATGATCTCATGGTTCATGGGTTCAAGCCCCACGTCAGGGTCTGTGCTGACAGCTCGGAGCCTGGAGCCTGCTTCAGATTCTGTGTCTCCCTCTCTCTCTGCCCCTCCCCTGCTCATACTCTGTCTCTCTCTGTCTCAAAAATAAATAAAAATATTTTAAAAAATAAAAATAAAAAAAACCCAGAAGTAAACAGATTAGGGTGGTGGGTATTGCTTGGCCCCAAAGGCAGAGGTCTAAATCCGTGTGCTCAGCTAAGGTCCCTTTTAGCTCTAGGCTGTGATTCTGTCTGTACTTTCAAGTTGGCACTTAGAAGCCAACAACCATATGCCCTCACCACATCGCAGCAATTCAGGTCAGGCAGTTGCTCAGTTTAAAGTTACCAAAGCCTAGATGGTAGGGATTGAGGGATTGACACCTTTAAAAGGAAACACGGGTAAGTAATGGCCCAACCAGGCAGCCTTGGTTCCTAAACTCAGAACTTGTTGCTGCCATTTGTACTTTCATCAGAAGGAAACCTCTAATTCAGCCTGAAGCTGCTATCATTAATCATTCAAAGGTGTGGTACGATTTTGACTACAAGCTGGACTAGAGGCTCTGTGCAGGTTTGGGAGAAGTTACACTCTTGTGGTTTGACTAACCTTTTTTATGAGTATGTTACTAAAGAAACGTGAGCTGTTGGCTTTTCAATTACTGTAGCTTACCCCTTCTGAGTTTCATACACATTGAGTCATCGTGTCTACAGGTGACTGATAATCATCTGCACTACTCAAGTTACCGTAACTCAGAGATGAGGGGATCTGATGATTGTAGGTTGCGTGCACGTGAAGATCTGAGGCTCTCCCATCTTCACAATGAACAATGGTCTGTGTTAACCACAGAACTCAGTCACATATTTCCACTCATCCAAGGGTTTATTTCCCTCTTACTGTTTTGCCTCTTACAACTTTAGCACTCAGCTGTTTTCTGACATGTGCTGCAGGTGGTATAGACTCTGAAACTGTAGGCCTAGTTCAGTAAAGCGAACTCTTGGGAGAAAGGATAAAAGCAGAGTTTATGATGTGCCTACCCCACCCCGGAAACTTTCTGGAACCTCTCTGTTAGGTGAAAAGATAAAAAAGGTTCTCACGGACCCCTGGTATCTGGGGAGTTGAGTAGAACCAGCCACACTGGAAAATCATCGATGACCTTGAAAAGGCCAGGAAACCAAAGTTCATCATTTCTGTGTCACGTTCAGGAGAATGAATATTTGTGACCTTAGCTGGCTTTCATGTTCTCAGCCTCATTCTTTCAAACAGCTTTGATCAAAGATATATTCATTCTGGAAGCTGAAAATAAGAACCACTGATGACTTTGGCAAAGGTCTACTTTTCTGTTGCTTTTTATTGAGTTGCCAAAGCAGGGTGTTTTTCTTTGCATATTTTTTCTCTCAGGTATTTGTCTAGAAACTATCATGTTGGCCTTAAGGTAGTGGGGATGCAGGACAAATCCATCTGATCCCATTAGATCTTCTAGCTGCTCTTTCTGGCTCCCATTTCTCACTGTTCTGGTCTATCTTACACTTTGCTGTTCCATTAATATCCTGAAAATAAAATTTTGACCCAAGCCTCCCTTGCTCAAGGGCATGTGGCAGTTTGTTCTTTGTTCAAATCCAAATCCAATTTCAGAATGCCCATCGTTTGGTTTCACCATGTGTTATCTTTTTTCAGTATCTCCCCAAATGTGGAATGCAAAATGCCAGGAGGCCCATGGGGCAAGAAAATTATTTCGTTTTTTAGTTCTCTCTCAATCTTCTTGATTATACCAAAGGAAAAATGTTTAGACTTAATTTGATGTTAGATTTCATTAATACTAATCTCACAGTTGGCAGTCTCTGTTTTTAGCAGAGAGAGGGGATCTTTGTTTCCAAGTAGTCACAGTATCTGATCAAAACTTAAGTAAATCGCTCTATTTCATTGTCTTTATTTTTCATAACTACCTTCTATTTGCGGTAAGTGATTCTGGTTTTCCATTTGTGTTAGTAATATAAAGTTTACTTAAAAAGCAAACTTGCGGGGTGCCTGGGTGGCTCCATCAGTTAAGTGTCAGACTTAGGCTCAGGCCATGATCTCACGGTTCGTGTTTTTGAGCCCCGCGTTGCGCTCTGTACTGATAGCTCAGATAGCTGGAGCCTGCTTTGGATTCTGTGTCTCTGTCTCTCTGCCCCTCGCCTGCTTCTCTCTCTTTCTTTCTCTTTCTTTCTCTCTCTCTCTCTCTCTCTCTCTCAAAAGGTAAATAAACATAGGGGCGCCTGGGTGGCTCAGTCGGTTGAGCGTCCGACTTCGGCTCAGGTCATAATCTCGTGGTTCGTGGGTTCAAGCCCCGCGTCGGGCTCTGTGCTGACAGCTCGGAGCCTGGAGCCTGCTTAGGATTCTGTGTCCCCCTCTCTCTCCACCCCACCCCACCCCTGCCTGTGCTCTGTCTGTCTTTCAAAAATGAATAAACATTAAAAAAAAGAGGTAAATAAACATTAAAAAAAAGAAAGAAAGAAAGAAGAAGCAAACTCAGGGCACCTAGGTGACTTGGTCAGTGAGACATTCAGCTCTTGATTTCGGCTTGGGTCGTTATCTCAGGTTCATGAGATAGAACCCCACATCAGGCTCCATGCTTCTAGAGCAGAGCCTGCTTGGGATTCTCTCTCTCTCTCTCTCTCTCTCTCTCTCTGTCTCTCCCCCTCTCCCTTTCTCTCTCTGCCCCTCCCCCACTGGCACACGGGCACACACACTCTCCCTTTCAAAATAAATAAACATTTTTTAAAAGAAAATTCATTTTAGCAAAAAAAAAAAAAAAAAAAAAAAAAAAAAAAACAGAGAAAGAAAAGGCAAGCTGATTCCAACAAAACAAAAAGTCCTAACATTTACCAAGTGCTTTCTATGTACTAGGCATTTTTCTAAGCACTTCCCAGTGACCCTGGGTGGCAGATACAATTATTATCCCCATTATACATGAGGACATGGAGCCATAGACATGTTAAGTAACTTGCCCAAGGTCACACAATGGGTAACTGATGAGCCAGCATCAGATCCAGTCCCATCTGGCCCTATTGCCCAGGCACTCAACCGCCACACCACCCTGAGGTGCCAGTATTGCAGAACGTGAGGGAATAAGTGAAGTTTCAGAAATGCTGTATTTCATTCTTCCTGAAGGAGAGCTACAGCCATACTGTCTTACTCTTCCCTGCTTGTGTCCTGTGTAGTCCCACTTCTCTGCCTTCTGTCATGCTCCTCCCTCAATTAGGATGTCTCATCAACCTCTCTGAAAAGCTACATCATACCAGTTCATCAAGACCCTTCTCAAAATCTGGGTTTTCCAAGAAAGCTTTCCCTGCCCCAGGTACTCTTGAATGTTTTTCATTCCCTTAACACTTAAATATACAATTTCTACCAGACTGCCTTACCCTTGCCTTATAATTCTTTTTACAGAAGACGTGTACTCCCCTACTTAACTGCCTTAAGCATGGCATTTAGAATAAAATCAAAGACCTCCATAGAGCAGGGCTGTCCTTTCATGACTTCTAACATTTATTTTTCTCTGCTTCCATGCATACAGGTCTTGTTTCTCTCCCACTAGTTTGGAGACAGCTCAAGAACAGAAACCAGTTCTTCCAATTCTTCTGTTTTCTTGAACTCTTTCATTATTGGACCCTTTACTGTATGGCAGGGACAAGCTTTGGAACCATAACATGCCTAGGGAATGTTACGGAAGAGAGGATCTGGTTCAGCATATCCCCCCAGAATCTAGTGTCTACAAAATAAAAAAGCATCAGCAATACCTTAGCCTCACTTTCAGTGCTTGACACATCCACCCGTTCTCTCTTCCCTCTACCAGCCACTCACCGCTAAGCACATCTGCCATCACTGCAGACCCTGCTCCTGCCTTCCCTGTGGCCAGAGAGCCTCTATTTTCTAACACACAACACCCACACCCCAAAGGTGGCTAAACTCTGTTTTCAGAATTTCTCAGCAGTTTGACAGGAGCAGTAGGACAGGGTGACCACAAATACATTTTTCAGTTAAGTGTGAGATAGGTCCTAATGATCACCTGTGTATCAATGATACATTTTTTTTTTTCAAACAAAAGCATGACATACTTTATGAAAGGAGTAAAGACTGTGATCTTTCATCAAGAAAGCTTTTCTAGGGGCGCCTGGGTGGCGCAGTCGGTTAAGCGTCCGACTTCAGCCAGGTCACGATCTCGCGGTCCGAGAGTTCGAGCCCCGCGTCAGGCTCTGGGCTGATGGCTCAGAGCCTGGAGCCTGTTTCCGATTCTGTGTCTCCCTCTCTCTCTGACCCTCCCCTGTTCATGCTCTGTCTCTCTCTGTCCCAAAAATAAATAAACGTTGAAAAAAAATTAAAAAAAAAAAAAAAAAGAAAGCTTTTCTAAAACTTTCTACATTTGAAGTTCATTTACTTAAATCTCAGTCTGGTGACAATTTGTTTGGGGAGTGGTAAGTTGGAGGTTTGGGGGCTACTTTTTCTGCCCCTGTAGCTATTTAAAAAGCTGCAGAGGCTAGTTGCTGAGCATCCCCGCTGTTTGCAGCACTTCCGTTCCCCTGGCTCTCTAGTATTACAAGCAAAATAAGAGTTTGGGAATTGATTGGGTTGAGAGTCCAGGAACAGTAGAAGTGCCATGCTCCTGCACAGTGGTAGCTCCCCAGCCTTCCGTGAACCCTGCCCTAGTGTCCTCTTGCTTCTTTTTCTCTCCTTTTCTCCAGTGTCCCCTCTGATGTGAGCAGTGGAAACAGTTCACGTTGTAGCCTCAGTTTAATGACATCTCTGACACTCCCTTTTGTCTGCCTGCTTAATTTATTTTGACTGTCCAAACATGTACTGTCAGCCACTGTCCCTTGAGACTTCAGCACCCATTGGAGCCATTCTGCCTGGGCTGGGTGCTCTTTTTTTTTTTTTTTTTTAATGTTTATTTATTTATTTTTTCAACGTTTATTTATTTTTGGGACAGGGAGAGACAGAGCATGAACGGGGGAGGGTCAGAGAGAGAGGGAGACACAGAATCGGAAACAGGCTCCAGGCTCTGAGCCATCAGCCCAGAGCCTGATGCGGGGCTCGAACTCACGGACCGCGAGATCGTGACCTGGCTGAAGTCGGACGCTTAACCGACTGTGCCACCCAGGCGCCCCTGTTTATTTATTTTTGAGAGAGAGAGAGAGACAGAGCGTGAGTGGAGGAGGAGCAGAGAGAGAAGGAGACACAGTATCCAAAGTAAGGTCCAGGCTCTGAGCTGTGAGCACAGAGCCTGATGCGGGGCTCGAACCCACGAATCGTGAGATCATGACCTGCCGAAGTCGGACGCTTAACTCACTGAGCCGCCCAGGCGCCCCAGGGCTGGGTGTTCTTGAGCAGGTGGCACATCCTTCCTCCCTTTTCAAGGACTCTGGAAAATCATTTTACAAACTCTCTGCCCGTGTGTTCTTCCTCTTGTAATTATTTCTTTCACTTGTTCTAGGTGAGAAGCGCCACTGTTTTGACGTCAACTATAATCCCGGCTATATGTACGAGAAAGAGAGTGAGATGATACAGACCCGGATGATGGACCAAGCCATCAATAATGCCATCAGCTATCTCGGTGCAGAAGCCCTGCGCCCCTTAGTCCAGACACCACCTGCTCCCACCTCTGAGATGGTTCCAGTTATCAGCAGCATGTATCCCATAGCCCTCACCCGTGCGGAGATGCCAAATGGTGCCCCCCAGGACCTGGAAAAGAAGAATATCCACCTGCCAGAGAAGAGCCTGCCTTCTGAAAGAGGCCTCTCCCCCAACAATAGTGGCCATGACTCCACAGACACTGATAGCAACCATGAAGAACGCCAGAATCACATCTACCAGCAAAATCACATGGTCCCTCCCCGGGTCCGCAATGGGATGCCACTTCTGAAGGAAATCCCCCGCTCTTATGAACTCCTCAAGCCCCCACCCATCTGTCCAAGAGACTCCATCAAAGTGATCAACAAAGAAGGGGAGGTGATGGATGTGTATCGATGTGACCACTGTCGAGTCCTCTTCCTGGATTATGTGATGTTCACTATTCACATGGGTTGCCATGGCTTTCGTGACCCTTTTGAGTGTAACATGTGTGGATATCGAAGCCATGATCGGTATGAGTTCTCATCTCACATAGCCAGAGGAGAGCACAGAGCCATGCTGAAGTGAACATCTGGTCTCCAAGATGATTTACGCCTGAGCATTCAACATAATTTGTAAAAACCGACACCCCACCTAACGAATTATTCTCCAAACTCATTTCCAAACTCCCTTCCATACCATTTTTAGCATCCAAAGAGTCATGTTCACATGGGCAACAGGGAAATGCTGTCTTCATTCAGAAATTGTTTGCAGATAATATCGTGTTATCATTTTTGTTAAACCTTTGTTTTCTCATTAGGGACTTGAATTTTTATGATATTTAAAAGCAGTGAAGTATTTGGTCATTATCTTTTGCAGCAATGGAACAAGCAGTCCTTGGAGTTTGTTGCCATTCAAAAGAATCCCCCAGTTGTGCTGCAAGAGACATTCTTTCTGAGATACACAGATACATCAGCCATATGTGGAAAAGCATTTTGGTCATCTGCCTAGGTCCACAAAGAAGAAGAGCTCACCAGCTAACCTGGCTCGGAAGCCATGCCCTTCTGTACTTAACACAGGCTGAAAGTCTAGGATATAGTCTCCTCATCCCAAATTATACTCTAATGGTAAGGAAAAGAACAGCCATAAAACAAGTATCTGTTACCAGTAACTGAAGACTGAAGTCTCTAGGCAGCAGACCCATTTCTTAGCACACAAGGGGGAAAAAATCAAGTCATCCAATGATACTTCTGCCTCTACCCTTTAACCTTCCCATCATCAATTAAAAGTTGCTTTAGTTTAAACCAGTCATGAATAGGAGAAATTCTATATCAGAAGAACGGATGGCTTTAAACATAGACCATCATTGAAACTCCAGGAAGTTGTCGGCTTTGGACGATGGCATCCATTTCCTATGATCAAGACTGGCAGAACTGGGCTCTGAGGGGGAAACGGTTCAGAAGCACCATGGGGCAGTGAGGGGGGTGGGTAGTTACCTAAAAGTTCTTGGTCTCCTTCATGGAGCATTAGTGTACAGACACTTACCAATGATTTCTTTTTTTGACAGAAAACCACCGAAGAATCCAAAATGAGTGACTTAGTCTCCCCCTCCCCACAGGAGAGGAATCAGGGACAGATGTCATGTGTGTTGTTTGGGTCTTTGATGAGCTTCCTGACGGGGTGAGGAGGGGGCAACTCTGCTGACAGGTTCTCCTTGATCAAGCAGGGTGGCTTTCTCTCTCCATTTTAAGTGGAGCTGCTGTATGCCACGAAAACTCCTGAAAGATCTTGATTCTGCACATGTATCGGTCAGCTTTTTCATCTGTTACGGGAAATACGCTATCAAGGGAAAGTTCAGGGATAATTGTAAAATTAGTATTGCAATAGGGGTCACGAAATCTGTTTGTGAATTCCATATTGGCTGCTAATTAGCTGTATGACTTTGGGCAAATCACTTAACTCTTAAAACTAAGTTTCTTCAACCATAAAGTAACAGTTGGGTTTATACATTCTCTAAGGTCCCTTCCAGCTTTAAATGTATGCGATTATGCTGTAACCACAGTCACTTTTTAGACCTCTTAATGCATGGGTATTAAGCAGAAGAGTATGTATATGAATATCTGTTTCACATTGCTTTGGTGTGAAAATGGTAGTGTTAAATTTTTCCTTTAACCACTGAGTTGTGAATGTGAAGAGGATGGTGGGGAGGAACAAAAAACAGGAAGGTATTTTGATCTTGCCCCAAAGTATATACACAAAGTGGCACCTGCAGCTGCTTGCCAAAGCCTTTTTTTTCTCTCTCTCTCTCCTTTTTAAGAACTGGTGTTAGCGAAAATAAATTCTGCTTCCAGGGACAACTTCATGGAGCCTAGTTACACATTAAGAGTCAGCTTTGTGCACCTTTCTACCAGAGCCAAGAATCCCCAATTCCTGGTAGATTAGTGTTTTATGTATCTGCCTTGATATTTCGAAAGGGCTTAGGCATTAGACTTCAACTCAACTAATTTATGTACTGCCAGTAATTAAAATGTTCCACCTCAGACTGCACAAATGGCTTATCCTTCTTTGTAGCATGGCGTCTGTCTCAGGGAAAAAAAAAAGACTTTGTGAAATTCCATGGTAACAGTCCCAACATGTCTGAGATTTCAGCTAAAAGACTAGACGTATTTCAGTGCGTAGTCCTCACTATGTTTCCGTAATCCTAGACCCCAAGCTACGCCAGGTTGCTTACACCCGTTGTGGCCGAGGAGCTGCTTATTATACTCTTGAAATGCCGCACATCCTGTTGGCTCTTCAGGGGACAAAAGAAAGACTATTTGGAAGCAAGAATTAGTAGGAGAGAAAGCTTGGGAAAGCGGGCATTTCCACCAGATTAGTGGGAAAGTCCTTCTGCAGAAGCCAACTCTTGCACCTTAAGAGTGAAAGAGGCCCATCCCACTAACCTAGGGACTTTTGTGTAGATATGACCCTCATTTTCCCTGTGACTAATAGATTTTCTAAATGATTTCTATTCTTCTGAGGTCAGTCTTCTGAGTGGGGTGGCCACTCAGAAATGCTACTTTCACTGTAGCATTCTGGGCCTAGATTGGGACACACCGAGTCCGGAGAAAATTTGCATGTACAAACTGCATATTCTTAAATCTTAAAGTCGAACCAGTTAATATGTAGTAGTGGTTGTCACCACACAGGTGAATATTTCCTTCTGTAGGCACTCCTTATACCAGTTAATGTCCCTGCCCACCGCTTGCTGGTAAAGAGGGTGAAGGAGAATCTTAGCAAGATTGCTTAGTGAGAAGGGCAGAATCAGGATTCACGTTCAACCATGTTGGACAGTGAGATCTCCTTTCCCAGCCAGAGTCCCTCTGAACATGAACGTTGTGGGTCTTCGCTCATCTTCATTTCCCACCACACACCCAGGAGGCCACAATCTGAGGAACAGCCAACCCCATGGAAAGTTCCCTTGCAGCCAAGGTGACAGAATTGGGGTGAGGCGGAAAAGGAAGAGAACTGGCTCTCCAGATGTTCCTTACCACCACTTGAACCATTGCACAGGTATTTCCTAACGACATAGAACTAAACAGAAGTTATCTCCCCCATTACCCTCCACCACCATCACCAAGGACAAAAAGACATTAATAAATCTGTCAGTCTTGGGGCACCTGAGTGGCTCAGTCAATTGAGCATCCAACCCTCGGTTTTGGCTCAGGTCATGGTCTTGCAGTTTGTGAGTTCAAGCCCTGCATCAGGCTCCACGCTGACAGCCTGCTTGGGATCTCTCTCTCCCTCTCTCTCTGCCCCTCCCATGCTCATTCTCTCTGTCTCTCTTGAAATAAATAAATAAACTTAAAATTTTTTTTAAATAAATAAATCTACCAGTCTTTAGATTCTTTAAGTCATTCTCCCCAAAAGATATTTGCCTTGACACAGATAAGCTAACTAATCTTATGCCTTGTTACCTATTTTGAGCTGTTCCTGACTCAGCTTCTGATTTTGTCAGTGACAAAATTTCTCACCTTTCAAATGCAGTGCTTAACATTTGCTAGGCCCATACTCATAGTGGTGGCCCAGATATAATATGACCTCAGATTTCTTTTGCAAAGAGAAAGGTCTGAAAACACAGAATTTTGCTTAGTTGAAACACTGTGTTATGAACAAATCTCACACTGACATGAAGTTTTTCCAAGTAGTCTCTGTATCACTATTCTTATTCTCCTCCTCTGCTTTTTCCCCTCTGATAAATGTGAGGTTTAATGTGTTTTAAGGGAAAAAGCAATACTGCTGATAAATATCCCAGCACAGACACAGTAAGACCGTAATGGAAATGTTAAATGCTTAGAGTCCTAACTTTAAAATGTACCCCACAGAGAACAGGTCTGTTGGTTTCCAGTGGAGATTTGGAAACTCCAGGCCACTCAACATTTGAATCCTCAGAGATAGCCAACCGCTTTCACAAGGGCTTGGAATTGAGATTTATGAGCTCAAGAAGAGAAAGAAAGGGGAGTGATAAAAATTTTGCCCTAGGAAGTAGCATCCAGTTGTGCAGAAGAGATACTTCTCCTTTAAAGAATTGGGAGCTAATTTTTTAGGTTCAGACAGTACAGTTCAGAGAACTCTCTCTAAGCAGAGTTCAGAAAAGCAGAATGGATTTGAAACTTCCGTGCCTGTGAAGAAGACAATTTTGGCCTGAAACCAAAGGCTAGAACTGGGCCACTCTAGGAAAAGGATGCTGTTCTCTAAAGATAAAGGACTGACTGGTTCTGCAAATAATCAGTGAACCCAGGGCTGGGCACTGCCTCTAAAGACCGTGGACTCAGAAGAGCCTGGAAAAGAAGTGTAGGCTTTAGACTTGTGTGAGCTCAGAATACAAGACTGTAGCTCCATTCACCCCAACTGTAGATAGTGTGTACCCCACCATGCCATCAACATGATAAACAGGTCTTTGCACTTTGAAAAAGTTGAATGCAAGTTTCCTCCGAATATTACAAGAGTGGACTGCTGAATATTCATATCAATTGAGCTGTTCTTTGAAAACGGAATGTTAATGTTTTGATTAAAAAATGTAAGGACAGAATATCTACCTCCCAAGGATGTTATGAAGTTTTATGTAATTTTGTCTATGGGGTGATGTTACTGTTTTTTTTTTGGGGGGGGGGATTATGTTGGATGGTTACAAATTTTCCACTACGTGTACTGTATGTGGATTTAAAGACATGGAGATATTCCAAGGCCATACTAGGACCACAGTTCAGTCATTCAGTAGAGAGTGGAGGCATGTGATCTCTAGCACAGTCTCCTTCATGTTATTTTAATTCATAAGAGTAAAGAATATGCTGAATATTAAAACCAATATGAGCTAACCACATGCTACAGACACTTCACGGCACTGCAGCCAGGAAAGTAGAATGGCTTTGCTCCCTCCCTGTCTCATGAGCTCTTGACAATTAACTCCCCAAGTAACTTAGAGTTTCCTCAAATGCTCCTCACTCTCCATCTCCCTATTGACCCGACTCTAGAAAGCCTGGAGAGCAGTCCCATAATGTAACCCCCCTTCTCCCAAGCCTGTGCCAAGCAGATTCTGAAGCTGCTTTTCTTCTTCCTCTCATAAAAAGACTGAGAACAAACATTGTAACATAGTAAGAAAATGGAGCAGCCTTGAAAATGATCCCATTGTCAGTGACTCATTTATACAAGGACTTTTCCAGGTTAGCAGACAAAAACCCTTGTTGGTGGGCCTGCTTCTGTGGGTTCACAGAAACCAAATTACTGTGGGTTGCAAAGAATTAGCAGGTCATTTGAAAAGCAGACATCCCTTCACCCAGACTGTGGTTTTGCATGCTCAGGTTCTCAGTCTATGAGCTTTGGTGAGGGATCATTTTGGCTACTGGAAAAACCATAGGTTATTTTTAATTTCTGGTTGCCAAAGCCACCACACGTGTGGTCTGTGGATGACCCTTGTCTGCAGAATGACAGGGGAAGAAGGGAACCTGGTTTGGGGGTTCAAAGTGGCCTTCCCCCCAGGAGGAAGGGAGGGAGCCCTTGCTGAGTGGTTTCGACACGGCCTGTGCTCATAGCATTCTCTCTGGGTTTCTCAGAAATGCCCTCCCTGCCCAGCAGTGACCGTCTCTCTTAACTCCTCTCAAGTTTTACCCAGAGTCCAACTATTTTAGAGCATCGTAAGGTGCCCTATTCCTCTGTAACGACTGTTTAAAGAAAGTCAGCTTCTGAAATGTAGCAATGCTAACCTTGCCAGAACCATAATGAGCGCATCACATAAAAAAAAAAAAAAAATACACAAAAAAACACAAAAAAACGAACAAACAAACAAACAAAAAAAACCTGCTGATAGTTTTCAAGATTTCTATATCATGTTTGATTTTTACACTGAAAAATAAAAAAATATATACTGGTGTGTTTAAAATTAGTCATTGTGCATGCCTATCATTTATAGCTGTCAGAAAATGGAAGGACTTAATTCTGCCTCTAGGACTGTTTTCTTAATTTAGTCCCTGTGGCTATTTCTTAAGTCTAAGTACCAAGGTAAATGAAATTATCACTGAAATAAGGCATCTACTCTGATGCCTTCCTGAGCCTGCCATTGGCATCCTGTTTCTGGCCCCCATACCCCTATACTGGGGTTCTCATTCCACCGGCCCTTAGTTCACTAAGGGGACCCAAGGAAGTTGGGGCCTGGATTTGGCTGGCTCAACACTGCAGTGTCTCCCAGTGCCAAGACACTGCTCTGCCCTTGTTCCCAGCATGGGTTCTTTCTAGAAGATAGGCAAGCCCTGGCTTTTTCACTGCTAGGGTCTCAGAAACATCCACCTCAGGAAGTTCAAGTGAAGTCACTAAACTCAGCCACACTTACTTTTTTTAAGGTTTTATTTATTTTTTTAAGTCTTATTTATTATTTTGAGAGAGAGAGAGAGAGAGAGAGAGAGAGAGAGAGAGAGAATCCCAAGCAGGCTCCACACTGTCCGCACAGAGCCTGACTCAGGGCTTGAACCCACGAACCGTGAGCTCATGACCTGAGCCCAAATCAAGAGTCCAATTCTTAACCAACTAAGCCACCCAGGTGCCCTAAGATTTTATTTTTAAGTAATCCCTACACCCAACATGGGGCTCAAACTTACAACCCCAAGATCAAGAGTCTCATGTTCCCCCCGACTGAGTCAACCAGGCGCCCCAGCTGCATTTAAAAATAGTCTTAAGAGGGGCGCCTGGGTGGCTCAGTCGGTTAAGCGTCTGACTTCAGCTCAGGTCGTGATCTCACGGTCCGTGGGTTCAAGCCCTGCGTCGGGCTCTGTGCTGACAGCTCAGAACCTGGAGCCTGCTTCCGATTCTGTGTCTCCCTCTCTCTCTGACCCTCCCCCCATTCATGCTCTGTCTCTCTGTGTCTCAAAAATAAATTTTAAAAAATTAAAAAAAAAATAGTCTTAAGATACTTGGAGGCCCAAACCTAAGGTGCTGGGGAGAAAGTCCTAGGAGAATGGCACAGACATTATTCAGCTTTCGCCTGGTCTTGATATCTTCTGGTCTCTCTTAGAAAATATCAGAAAAGAGAATGGGAGGTCATCTGGTGTTCTGCTCAACCTCTTCCAAAACGCCTTCCCTATCCCCTCCTCTGTGAGAGAGGCAGAAAGAAGCCATTTCTGAAATTTAGGATCAGCAAAGGTGGGGCCAGGTTGGGGGCAGCTTCCTCTGTCTCTACGCTCAGCACCATCTCCTTCCCTACAGCACCAGACTGCTGGAAGATCTCCAGCAGGTTTTGCACTCTTAGCACTAAGGGAAGGGAGAGAGGAATCCTGTCACAGCCCGCCTTTGTATTATTACATTAAGTACTTTGAAAAGTGGCCTCTGGGTAACTGAGTGGTATGTGGCCTTTTCCTCCCCACTGCCTTCCCAAAGCGAGCAGCTCAGAGGGAAAGGGAGACCAGGAGACCCCATCCCATTTGCCAGTGAGCAGTGGAGAGAGCTGTGAGGCTGGCTGGTGCTGGGCTTGGGGCTGGATTGGCTTCCAGCCTAAGGACAGTGTCCTTTCCTAATTCTTGGAACTGATGTGACACTTTAGAGGGTGGTAGGCCTGGCAGAGGAGGCCACCCCACGCCTGCACCTGCCTCCTTCCCCTCCCCCATCACTCAACACAACCAGGCCATTCACACTGCCTGCGGTGCCCAAACTTCCACCTGCAGGCAACTGCCATCCAAGGGCAGGCAAGGGCACAAGGACCTGTGTCTCTCCCCTCGCCTCTCATTCCCTAGCACCCAAAGTTTGAGCAAAAGTGGAGATGAGATCTCTGGGAAGGCCAGGAATGGTGAGGGATGGCGAAGGAGCACATTGGGCCCGGGACACAAATTCTGGCTGCAGAACATTCCCGGTCAGACAGTTGTTTGCATAAAAGCCAAAAGCCACTGCACCTGGGGTGGGAGGCCCTCTGGGGAGGTACTCCCTGGCTTGGGGGAGAGGGGGAAGGAAGGTGTCATGGAAAGTCCCTGAAGGACACGGGGCGTTGAATTTGCTGCGGTTTTGTTTTTAACTCTGTCTTGACCTGTGAAGTAGGCAGCTGCCTCCCTTCCCCCCAAATAACAGACCTTCCCCCAGAATAACACGAACATACCCAAGGAAAGAGCACTGCAGTGGAAAGTATGGAGGTTAGAGGGCCTGTGGGTGATGTAAACTGCCCCCCTTCCCCAGGACTGGTGGGGCAGGAAGCCCAGAGCAGTCTTTTCCCATCACCTCACCTCCCCCCCTACCCTCCAGGCCCCCTGGCCCAGAAGAGCTGCCTAGTCAAATAAACCACAGCCCTGGGGGTGGCTGGTGGGAACTAGGGGGGGCAGATGCCACCTCTTCCCGGGCCTTGTCCTTCCACCAGGTCACTCCCCATCCCACCCCCACTGGAATTTGTCTCTCTGCCTCCCTGTCACTCACAGAGCCTGCCACCCTCCCTAGACTCCTGGATGAGGGGGGTGAAGGGGGAAACAGAGTCAATGCATAGAGCAAAGCTCTGAAATGTCAGTAAAGCAAATGGCAGCCTGGTGCAGACTCCAGCTGAGTACTTGGACTCCTGCGGTCCAACCCCAGCTCTGCCACTCTCTGGGTGAACCTGGACACTTTGCTTTCCCTCTCTGGGCCTTCATTTTTCCCTGGAACTGAATCTCTGAAGTTCCTTCCAGCTGAGACCGAGTCTGGCCTCAGCCCCATTGTTCTGGCCAGGCCCTTCCTCTAACTCGAGAAACAGGAGGAAAGAAAGGGGGTACCGTGCCCTCTTCCTTTTCTCCCTACCACACCTCAGGCATTCACAGGGAGGTTCGGCGCTGGAGCTAGGGTTATGGCGGCCAATGATTTTCCCAAACGATCACTTTCTAAACCATTCTATGAAATTCCAATCCTGGCCCACAGGAGTGTGGGGGACGAGGAGGTGACAGTGGAGTTGTAGCCTCTGAATATGGGCACCGAGGCTGGGTCTGAACTCCCGGTCCCGTCCTCTCTCAGTTTCTCTTAATTCTGTGTGGACGCCACACCAGATTCCCGGGTTGGGGGTGCCCAGGTGAGGAAAGCGAAGGCCAGGCGGAGGGGGGAAGAAGGGGTGCCGTGCGGCTCGAGGTGGGAGCTGGGGGGGTGTGAGGGGAGGGGCAGCTGCACTTCTGAGAAACAGCTCCGGCGTCTCAGCAGCCCGCAGCCTAACCCCCTGCCTGCGGCTTCACAGCTCGCTCCTCCTGCCGCCCACGCCGCTCGGGGCCTCTCCGGGGGTCGGCAGCCCCCGCGGAGGCGGCTGCTGCTGAGGAGGAGCCGCAGCTCCGGAGACAGCGGAGTGGAACCCATGGCGTGGGGGTGGAAAATGCAGGGAGGCACGGGGCGCGTGACACCCCGGGAGTAAAAAGTCATCCCTCCCCCGGGGTCCCGAGCGCCAGCCCTCGGCACGCCTGTGTGTCCCCCCTCCACCCCCACCCCAGATGCTCTTCCATCACACCGGGGTAGGATCCAGAAGTGAAACTGCTCGAGGTCACAGCCCAGCGCCGCCGCTGCGCCCCGCCCCGCCCTTCCGGGCACTGCAGCCCGGCAGGATCTCCCAGCTCTCGGGCGACTGCCGGGGAGGAAACTGGGGGAGGGGGAGGGGAAGTGCCCCGCGGGGCAGTCTGCAGAGCGCGGCCTTCTCTCCCGGGGGTGCCCGAGCGTAACCACGAGTAGGAACCTCGAGAGGCCCGGACTTGAACAGCGCGAGCGGAGCGGCGGCGCCTGCACTCCCCGCCACGGCCGCTGGGTGTCACTGCCGCCGCGCGGCTGAGCGGCTCGGGCGCCGTCGGAAGGCGGGGGCGCGGGTCCCAGGGAGCGGGAGCACTGGGTCAGCCGCGCCCCGGAGGTCCTGCCTGGCCTTGGCCGTGGAGGCCCCGCGAGGCTTGGCTGCGACGCTCAGACCTCCCTCCACGCCTGACGTCCTGAGGCCCCCACGCAGCCCACCAACTCGCAGCGAAGAACAAAGTAACCCCGGGCCCCGCGACGGATGGGCCCGCTGCCGTGGCGCCACGCGAGCCTCCTCCAGGAGTTCCAGAGACCGAGGAGCGTACTCAGCGGCCCCGAAGCGCGCCCCCTGGCGATGCGGGCCGGCCTTTCCCCGCGACCGCAGCTCCCCGACTGCTCGACGCCCTCCAGCCCAGCAACCACGCGCAGGCCGCGTCGTTGGGGACGGGGGAGGAGGGGGGAGGGGGGGGCGAGGAGAAGGGAACCAAAGGGCAGGCGGCGGGTCCAGATCACCTTCCTCCTGTGCTGCGGTGCCAGAGCGACTGCTGGATTCTCACTCTGACTCCTGCCTCGTCCGACTCAGGCCTCGCCTTACTCGTGCAGCGGCCCCTCCGCACCCCCCAGCTCATCCCTTAGAAGTGTGGGACGCGGTGGCTCAGCTTGGAAGTAGAGAACCAAAAGGTGGGAACCCGTATCGGGACTGATGGGTGTTAAGAGGGCTGGGAGAAAGGAGATGCCCTGGAATCTTTTGGAAAATGGAGGTAGTGTCTGCTAGGAATACCCACTGCTGTCACGTCCTGAATCTAACTCAGGGCGCGGGGTGCGCAGGTAGATGCAGAGGAATACGTCCTTGGGACAGGTCAACCCACATGGGACTGAATTTCAGACCTCAGTAACGCCCGGTAAAGCACAACCCTTCTCAGCCCAGACAGCACCCACGCTTCCTAACACTCCTTCCTGTATGGAGATCATGGAGAACCCCTCCGTCCCCAGGATCACCCATCCTGTGGCTGTAGACTCCAGCCTCCAGTTGCAACATCCAACTTCCCCAAGATCCCAATGTCTTTTCCCTCCTCTCTCAACTCCCTACCCCTGCTGGAAGCTCAGAATCCTCTGTCCTAAGAGGCCACACTGCACATCTCACTCCCCAGCCCCAAAGCTAGGGTTCCGTCCAACAGTGCAGGACAGGAAAGCAGACTCTGCCGCAGACCTTACCTCCGTGCAAGTTGGATCCACCAACCCCTGACCTCTCTGCTAGACAGAGTCAGCACACAGTCACACAGTAATGGAAGCCTTTTTTCCAAATACGCCATGAAGCGGAATTCCCAGATATAAAGGCAATCAATGCTCTCCCCAACCCCACCCCAACCTGCCGCCCGATTCCTGCTGCAACCCTTGGAAGTGGGAAGCCAGTAGTAAACTGCTTATGTAGACAGTTTGGAAGAAAGGATCCTCTGAATGGCCGTGGTCTCCCCTGCCTGTCTCCTTTTATTCTTCCCTCCCTCCCTCCTCAGGGTGCCTGGCATGGGCACAAGGAAGGAGCCAGGCAGGATCACTGACCCAATGTTGAACCCTCTACTGGCACCAGGAGGGCCTCCACCCATGAACTTGGAGGCAGTGCAGGTTTCATTGAACAGGATGTCTGGGGAGCAGGGAGAGCATAAATTGTCCAGAACGTTGTTTGGATGTCCCACGTAGGGCAGCCTATGGGAGGTGGACTTTCCTAGACTCATGCCCACCTGTTCCCAAGTCCAGAAAGTTGGCAGTAGCCCTCCCTGCCCTCCATGCTTGACCAAGCAGGGAGGTCATCCCTGTGGCCACACCCTCCTCCAGGCCCATGGTGCTGCCAAAGACAGCTATACCCTGGCACCAGGCCCACACCAGCCATACTAGCCCCAGGAGCTGGTGTCTATGATGTACTATAGGCCATTTAGAGCCAGCCCCCTGGATGTGGGCCCTCCATTGCCCTCTCTCAATGCCTGGGTCCTCCTCAGCATAGGGAGATTACAGGGAATTTCCTTTTCTTTTACAGAGGCTCTTTGTAATTTCTGAAATGTTCTTTCATAGGCACATATACTTTTTATAATCAAACCCAATAACTCGATGTGGAAAAGACAGTATCTGAGGTGCCAGCCTCTACCTTCTCCACGGTGCCCCTGCCTCCCTCCCACCAGCCCAGTCTTCCTCATAGCCACAAGCCTCCTCTAACCGCACTGCAGCTATCCTTGGAACTCCCTTGTGCTGTCTGGCCTCTGTGGCTCATGCTTCAGCCTCTTTTGGCAGGAGAACAGCATTCTTCCCATGTCTTCAGAGCTGGGGAATCTTGCCCTGGGTCCCTCTGCAAGCTGATCTTGAGGGGCCCTTGTCCCCCACACTCTCAGCTGCTGCCTTTCCTCCAAGAAGCCAGAGAGCTCAGCCACCCAGCAAGGATGTTCCGCTGCTGATTTCCAGTATCCAGCTCAGGGTCAAGCCAGCTGCCACCTCGAAAGGTCCCCGATGGCCCAGATCCTTCCTAGTGGCCGGCACCGACAACGGAGGGGACAGAGAACAAAGGGCAGAGAAGGGCTATGTTCTACCACTTGCAAGCTGGGCTGAGTCTGACCTCTGTCTCTAACTCCATGTAGGACCTCAGGTGGGTCCTCGCTTTGAGCCTCAGTTTCCCATTTGTAAAATGAGAATGATATCTGTCGCACATACTCCGATTAGCTGATTGACAGAGAAGGGCATTGTCCACTGCCTGGTGCCTCGGACTACGAGGAGACACTGGGTCCTGTTTTTATATAGCCTAAATCCCTGGACATGCTTAAGAAGTGACTTATTCTGGTCCCTTTACTCCCACCCCAGCACGGACCCCTAGCACCCACACCTTAGAAGTGGCCCTGGGCATTCCTGGCCAGTCACACGTCCAGCACCAGTCAGCTCAAGACCGAGGGGCAGCCAGTGCTGGGATGGTTCTGGAAGCCATCCATGGCAGGCAGCACACAGCAGGTTGCTCTGGTTCCCGCTAAAAAAAAACAAAACCTGCACCCCTCTCATGCCTTGACTGCGGTAATTTCTTCGGGGTAGATCCCCAGAAGGTTCCAGGCTACGGGGTGGATGAGGACTTTCTACCCACCTCTGTCTGACAGGCCTGGCTCCCCAGCCTGGGACTAGCCAAAGTTGGGGGTGCCTTGGTCACAAGTGGCTGCTGGGGCTGCCAAACCTGACCCAAGGGCTGGCTACGGTGGCTGGTCCTTCTCAAGGTCACTTCAGGACAACCTGCTCGCCAGAGACCAGGGCTGCAGAGAAGGAAAGGGCTCTTCAGGAGAGGACATTCCCACCCCCCACAGGCCATTTGGGAATCCCACCTGGAAGTCAGCCATGCAGGGCTAGCAGAACAGCCCAGACCTGTATTCAGACCTGAGGTGATCTCCTGGCTCTCTCACTGTGACTTGGGGCAGGTCTCCTCACTGAACCGTCAATTTCCTCACCAGCAAAACAGGATCCCACCATCTCTCGCCCCATCTCAAAGATTTGAGGAGAGGTTCTCCGTTTAAAAAAATCTGCAGGGGTTGGCACCTGGGTGGCTCAGTGGATTGTCTGACTCTTTGGTTTTGACTCAGGTCATGATCTCACGGTTCGTGGGTTCTAGCCCCACACCTGCATCAGGGACTTAGGATTCTCTCTCTCTCAAAATAAATAATAAAATAAAACTTAAAAATTTTTATTACAGAATTTTCAGGCTTACACAGATTTAGAGAATTGAATCAATCCCCATGTACCCATCACCCAGCTTCAACTATTAGCAACTCATGGTTAACCCATGACTATACTCACACCCTCTCCCCTAACCTTGGAGTTATTTTAAAAACAAAGCTAAGGGGCGCCTGGGTGGCGCAGTCGGTTAAGCGTCCGACTTCAGCCAGGTCACGATCTCGCGGTCCGTGAGTTCGAGCCCCGCGTCAGGCGCTGGGCTGATGGCTCAGAGCCTGGAGCCTGTTTCCGATTCTGTGTCTCCCTCTCTCTCTGCCCCCTCCCCCATTCATGCTCTGTCTCTCTCTGTCCCAAAAATAAATAAACGTTGAAAAAAAAAATAAAAACAAAGCTAAGACATCATTTTACCTGTAAATACTTCAGAACGACTCTCTCAAAGATGACAACTTAAACGCACACACATACACACGCACACGCACACACAATACGGTTATCACCCCTTGAAAAGTTAACCATAATTCCCTAATATCATCAAACATCTCACCGGAGCTCAAATTTCCCCCAATTGCTCATAAATGTTTTTACAGTTAGCTAGTTTGGATTTGAATCAAATAAGGTCAGCACATAACATCTAGTTGACATATGTCTACATTTCTTGAGAGCTAGAGATTCCCCATCTTTTCTTGTAATTTTGCTATTGTGGAAGAAACCGGGTTGTCTATTCTGTAGTTTCCTAGTCTTGATTTGGGTATTTGTATCCCCATGTGTAATTTCACACGTCCCTCTGTCCTCCATATTTCTGATAAATTAGTAGCTGGATCCAAAGGATAAGACTGCGGTTTTTTGTTTTTTTGTTTTTTTAATTTTTGTTAACGTTTATTTATTTTTGAGACAGAGAGAGACAGAGCGTGAACAGGGGAGGGGCAGAGAGAGAGGGAGACACAGAATCTGAAACAGGCTCCAGGCTCTGAGCTGTCAGCACAGAGCCCGACGCGAGGCTCGAACTCACGGGACCGCAAGATCATGACCTGAGCCGAAGTCGGATGCTTAACCGGCTGAGCCACCCAGGCGCCCCGAGACTGCGGTTTTATTTTTTGGCAAAAATAATGTCTAGTCGGAGTTCATGTGTCTGAAAAGAGGGTCTCTTTGTGGTTTAAAAATCAAGCGGCAGATTTGGGTGTTGCCAGTTTGACAGAGTTCTAAATCTTTCCTGTCACATAAGAGCTAAGACTATAAAATCCCCTCTTAGACAAAACTCTTTAGACAAAAACAGACCAGCATGGGCAGTGGGGAGAGGCCAGACCCTGCCGGATCCATCTGGACTTGTATTTTGGAAAGATCACTCTGGATGTTGGAGGATGGGTTGGAGGGGGAAGCCAGACTCAGAGGGCTGAGTGTTGTAGTGTACCCATTATATGACTTTCTGGAAGGAACAGAACTGTAAGGACAGAGAGCAGGAGAGAGAGGGGTTGACTATGGGGGGCATGGGGACTTGGGAGAGATGATGGGCCACGTGTCCAAGTAGGGGTTGTAGACTCATTAACTGTCAGGACTCATCCCAGCAGTGGGCCCAGGACTTGCAGAGGATACAGGCTATGAGAGTCCACTCCAGCTCCCAGGCCTGTTTGAGTTACCCCCACAGCTTTAGGTCCTGTCAGGAGATCTCACCTGGATGACATTCCCTTATACATTCATTTATTAAACAAGAAGTTACTAGGCACCCACTATGGACCAGGCTCCATGCTGGACACTGGAGATCCTCAGATGACCAAGACCACCCTGCCCTCAAGAAACATCCAGGCTGGGGGTGCCCGGGTGGCTCAGTCAGTTGAGCATCGGACTTCAGCTCAGGTCATAGTCTTGCAGTTCATGAGTTCAAGCCCCACATGGAGCCCTCTTCGGATCCTCGGTCCCCCTCTCTCTCCCTCTCTGCAAGGAAGAGAGAGAGAGAGGAAGAAAGAAAGAAAAGAAACATCCAGGCTGGAGGGTACCTGGCCTGGATCCATCGGACACATTTGCCAAGGCTGGTGCCCTCTTCTCCCACTCCCCTCTCTACTCCAGCTAGCCAGGTCTTACCAGACAGAACTCATAGATGTATCAAAAAATAATCTTTATTGTCACTAGTACAAAACATAGCAGATCAACTGGCCTCTCAGTCTGTACAAAGTGTGGGGCATAAGACCACCTGGGCTACCCCATTTCTCCCAAAATGCCCTGCCCAGGGCAGTGCCCAGGAGTTCCGTGAAGGGGAGGGCCACCCCAAGTGCCTTCTCTTGAGGAGACAGGTCGGGGGTGGAGTGGGTGAGGAGCACTTTCTGCCTGAGGGAGGCAGAGGGGCCGAGGAGAAGACCCTCTGGAGTAGGGGAGCCCTCCAATTGTTCATGAGCCTGTCCCCACCTTCTGCCCCCTCCAAGTCCACCCTGTGAGCATCGGGGGCAGTGGCCAGCCTGGAACAGGCTGAGACCCATGCCTGCTTCTGTGGCCGTCAGAGGGCCACGCGGGTACAGCAGTGGCGCAGCAAGCATGGCAGGATGCCACGGTTCAGCTGGTGGAACTGCACAAGCTGCAGCAGGTCCGTGAAGCGAGTCTGGCCGTCATCCATGCTGAAGTAGAGGCGGCCCTCCTCCTCGCTCTGGGGGGACGGCCACAGGGGGCGGGGTGGAAGGTCAGGGAGGGACTCGAGGGGATCCCTCCTGGTCAGGGCCGAGGTCCCCAGTGCTTGTGCAAGGGCAAAGGAGAGAGCGGGAGGCCCCAGATACACCGCGGGCCGGGGAGCTTCTCGAGGGGGCCTGGTGAGGAGACAGGGATTACTCACCGGGAGGATGAGATAATGTTTGACCTTCTGCAGGTGGCACAGAGAGAGGACAAAGCCTTGTGGGTTCCGTTGACTCTCTCGAACAAGGAACAGGCTGCCAGGAGACAGGGCAACATTACCCGAGGACACACAGCTGCCGCCTGGACACGGGGCCTCTCCTGTCCCTGGGTCTGTTGGCCTGCTCAGCCCTGCCCCTTACCCGTCCACCAGGCCCTGCTGCCCGATGAGCCGCTGGCTCTCCTCTCGGGAGATGCGTCCATGGAACCAGGGTTGGGTGCGGTGGATGGCTGGAGTTGGGGGAGGCAGATGGGCCGTCACTCTGGGGAGGAGGTCCCCACACTAACCTCCCCCCCACCGGGAATGCTCAGAGAAGCCACGGCAGCCCCCACCCCTGGGGATGCCGGGTGCTCACCCACCTGCACTGAGGCTCGTGCCTGAGCCTGGGGTGGGCAGGCTGAGACGATGGTTCTTCTGCAGAGCAGTGGGGGACACAGGGGATCAGGGCGTGACTGAGGTATCACCCGGCACCTCGAGAACATAGAGACCCTTTCCGCACCTGGCGGCCCGCCTTACCCCACTCTTCGTCCCACACCATGGAAACCCACGTGGAGAGAAGGTGCCCAGTATAAACATGCAAATGGGTACAGGCCCCTCACCCTCCAGGCCTGGGCCTCCTCCAGGGCTGCACTCAGAGCTTCCCGGGGGTTCTCGATGACACGCCCAGCATGGCCAGAGAAGTCCATGGCCACCAGGGTGTTATCAGAGACACTCCTCTGTAGATGGGATAGGATGGAGAGGGGTCAGACGGGGTCAGGGCACCCACCCCCGGCCAACCCCCCTGTGTACACTCACCAAAGGTGGGGAACCCACACAGGACGGACGCAGGTGGCGAGACTGTGCCTGCTGATAATTCTTATACAGCTGCACCCCATACTGCGGGTTGGAGAGAGAAAGAGAACCTGAGGTCAAGCAGGTGCTGGCAGCTGGGCTGTGAAACCCACACACACCAGAACTCTCCAAGGGCAAGACTGCATCTCTGCCCTGGATAAGGAGCTTTCTGAAGCCGGAGTGAGGACTCCAGCCTTGGGCCCAACATACTAACAGAGCAAGGCTATGATGCCCCCTCATTCCTGGGGGCAGAGTTATAATTCCTCACTCATGCCCCCAGGCCACTCCCAGGGTCTCACCTTGAAGAGGCGGAAAGCTGCTAACCAGCAGGTGCGGCTCTGCTCATCCTCGCTGCAGAAGACCCGAAGCCCCTTGTGGCCATTTCGAAGCTTATTTGGCTGTAGAGAGAGGAAACCAGCTGGTCCCATATCCGCCATTAGGACCAGATATCTGTCTCCGTAGGGCAGGACACAGGGCAGAGGGCAGGGGGAGGAGTCTGGGTGTCCCAGATGGGAGCTCAAAAGCCCTAGGTAAGATCCCAGGGCCTGAGCAGCTCCCGTTGCCTCCCAGGCCAGGCCAGGGTCTTTACCTTGATACAGAAGCCGAAGTCCGTGGGCATCCCATAGAGCTTGCGGCCCTGGGTCACCACGTACACGTTGGACTCGTTCACATCTGCTACATACTGCAGGTGCCTTGGATCCTGTGCAGCACGGGTAGACAGGACTTGTAACAGGCAGACCCTGCCCCCCTATTATTGTCCCAGTAAGCCAGCTGGGGAGATGTCAGGACCAGAGAGGAGCAGAGAAGTGCCTCAGGTCACACAGCAAACAGAAGCAGAGCCAGGGCTCGAACTCAGTTTCGCCTGCCTTTCCCACCACTACTTCCTGGGGTAGGTACGCTAGGAGGGAAAGAGGAGCAGCTGAGGGTCTCAGGGTCCGGGGGAAGAAAGGTCCAGGAGTTCCAACAGGGAAGGGACAACTCCTAGAAGGACCAGGAATGGGATACCCTAGGGGCTGGGGCTGTCAACCTTCAAGACCTCACCTTGGAGGTGCCCTTGGTGGAGTAATAGAGGCCAGACCGGCGCAGGAAGCAGAAGAAGCGTTTCCAAAGCTTCCGTCCTGACCCTCGAAGCTGCAGGAAGCCCTGGATCTCTGGGAAGCTGCCTGCATTCAGGAAGTTCTGAGGCCAGAAGAGAGCAGGAAGAGCGTGAGATGCCAAGAGGGAGACAGGGAGATACACACACACATACACAAAGGCCTTCGTAAGAGAAGGTGCTCCACATGGATTTACCGTCCCATTTACCAGAAGCAGAAACCTGACGCTCAGCCAGGAAAAGTAACTTGTCCGGTCGTTTAGGACCGTGCTAAGCCCTCCACCACACACAGGGAAGGCACAATGCTTAAGGGTCAAAGAGCGACAGGAATCATGACTGGAAATATCCCTTTACCTGGATGAGGTCTTCATGGGATATGCCTGTGTGTGCATCCAGACAGCTGGAGACCATCTTTTCCGGGAACAGGGAGTGCTGGGGGGAAACGAGAAAGGAGCCAGGGATTGAGGGCCCAGGTTGGGGATCAGGGTATCCCAGTGCCCAGACCCCCTGCACCCACACTCACTGGGGAGCTCTTGAACAGTTCATACTTGGCGAAGTTCTTCCGGAAGACAAAGCGGCTGTCTCCACCAATGGGCCAGGCAGCCTGCACTTCCACCACTGACTCGTGGTCCTCCAAGCCCCGCTCTGCGTCAAGGGCAAAAAGCAGGGCTCAGCGGAGACCTGCCAGGCCTCCCAGATGAGCCACCTGCCCAGCCCAACGTGTGAAGCATTTGCCTCCCTACCCAGGCAGCCCCCTCCACCCCAACTCACCCAGCGCCAGATGGGGGTGGCACTCCACCAGCCCCCAGTTTTCATCGCTCAGGGCGTGAGCCCGCTGCACCAGCATTTCACACACGTAGCGAGCCGTGGCACCTGCCGCCACCTCCACAGACCGGCAAGCCCCATCTTCACTGTACACCTTTACTACCTGTGCCCCGGGAATTGCAGATGACTTGAGGAAGGGCAAAGGGTGGTTATTTCCCTTCTGCTGCTGCTACACCTGCAGGGATTCCTGATCAAATCCCCCAGCCTCCACGGAAGTGGCACCATATCCACCCTCATATCCACAGCATCCCCATATCCCTGCCTTCTCTCTCCCAAGACAACTCACATGGGGGCGGCTGGCATCTCGAGGGAGCAGCCCCCTTGCACTGGAGGGCCCCCCAAGAATGGGGGTCTGTGAAGGAGGACTGCAGAGCTCAGGGAAGGGGTTGGGGATGGAGGGTAGAGAGCTTGTCCGCAGCTCCTCCTCTCGAAGAAGATTCCTGTGGCCCAAGGTAAGGGGCAGAGAAGAGTTGACTGCAAGCTTCTGTCTCACCCCGGCGCTGACCGCCTCCCACCACCAGCCCCTCCTCAGCTCCATCACTCCATCGTACCTGCTGGTTGGAATGGGCAGCGGCTGGGACCTCTTCACCTCCCCAGGCAGAGGGGCATCGGGAGGCGGGGGAGTCCCAGGAGGGGTCCCAGGGGTCAGGTACAGATCTTCTGGGGAGCTGCTGAGATGAGGTGGAGACAGACCCAGCTCCATAACATCTGAGGGAGAAGAGGGGGCTGGAAGTGGCTGATCTTGACCCCTTGTCCTGGGAAGAGGGGCCAAGCGGACCCAGACCTCCTGACTTCACACAGCTGCCAAGGGGCCCCTCAGAGTTTGCCCAGCACCTCATTGCTCTCCCTCTAACTGGAGTTTCTCTGGAGCCTCTGGGGAAGGGTAGAGTGAGTCCATTTACAAAAAGGGACTTCAGGTCCCTGAGAAGGAAGCATTCTTGCCCCCATCGCAGGTGAGTCAGGGAGTAAAACCTGGTGTTTGGACTCCAAGTCCAGTGCTCTTCTTTTAGCCCCAGGTTGCCGAGGGGAAGAGCTAAGAGGGTCCCACTCCGCCACCATGGGGCAACAGACTCCATAACCCACAGACCGTTCGAGGCTCAGACTTTCACTCTCTGAGCATGCTCTGAGCACAGGGCACTCAGCTCCTCCGGGCTCTGCCCCAGGTTTTTCCAGTGCTTTGTTGCCAGACCTGGTTGCCAGAGCCTGTTGTGGCAACGCCTGCCCAAGTGCTGAGTGATGCACAGAAGGGGAGAAGGAGGTGGGCCAGGATAGGAACCAGGAGGGCAGGAGGCAGGCTCAGCTGCAGTGAGAAGGACAGGACTAACCTGGGGGCCCTGGCCCCAGCAGCCCCCAAACCTTGTGTGCCCTCCCCAGATTCTTCCTCCCGCCCAACTTTCTTGAAGCCCCAATGCCAGAGCTCCCTCCTCTGAGCAGCCTTCCTGGATTTTCCACCTTCAGACTGAAGGTCTCCCTCTCTGCACTGTGCTGGGGACTCTGTGCCAATTACGTGCACCTGTCTTACCCACCCACTGGTCTGAAGACGCCTGGCACGGCTAGGCAAGGCCAGGGTCTTACCCATGTCTTATCACCCACAGGTGCTGCACAGGTACCTGAGACAAGTAAGGACAGGAGAGCTGGGGCAAAAATGCCCACCGGGGGCAGAGGCAGCACGGGCTCCTCCTCCTCCACAGGAAGAAAGACCCCTTTGGCTGGGTGAGAACCTGGGAGCACCTGAGACCTAGGCCAGCGCTGTTAGGCTGCTGGGGGCACCTGGCATTGACCCTCCAGGATGGGGTAGGTCCCGGACTCTTAAGTGAGGGGATCTGGGGGACAGGTGAGTCAGGGTGGGGCGGGACAGCACTGCCTGGGGCTCTCTATTCAACCTTGACTCATCTGCACAACTTCCTGGCTTAGGAGAAACACAAACAACCCTGCCTCTGCCCACCTCCCTCCACTCCCGCCCCTAACCTACCAGCCTAGGAGGAATGGGGGAGGCACAGGGCAGGGACAGGATGGGGGAGAAAGAAGCTGCCTGGCCTGCAGCGCCTCTGACATCATTTTCTCCTCCCCACCCTTGGCCCACCTCCAGTCCAGGTGGGACTGGAGTCAGCCCCCAATCTGGTAGCCACCACCCCGCCCAGGAGCCCCCTCCCCCAAGGAGAGAAAAAAGGCCCGGCCTGGATTTCAAAGGCCCATCTGGAGTGGAGCTGACCTCCACTGATGCCCTCGCTCACCACAAAGAAGAAACCACGAAGTGCTCTCTATCCTGGCTGGGGCCTACCAGGCTTTCATTCTGATGCTGCTGCCCACCCCTGGAACCCAGGACTCAGTGGCTCAGAGGACTCCTCTACATCAACCCTGGGGGATGAGGGTCCTCCTGACACACTCTTCAGGGTGTCCTGGCTGGAAGGGTACTACGGGAGCAGAAGTAGAAAGTCAAGACACCCAAGAGGACAGACACGGACAGGCAGAAAAAGGAAGGCTGGAGGGAGAGACAGGGAGGGGGCTCAGGGTCCTGCAGGGAAGGGTAAAACACACCCACCAGTGAACATCAACAGACACCAGAACATCAACAACAAAACGCAGTGTCCCCACTCCCATCCCGTTTATCCTCTGGCAACCAGCCCTGGTGACTTCACTCCAGGGAGAGGGAGACTGGGGGAGGGGGGTGTGCAGGGAAGCCAGACAGGATATCAGAGACCAAAACTGGGGTCCTCCTCCACCCCTGGGAAGAGGAATCAGGGCAGTGTTTGGACCGGGAAAGGGGAGAAGATCTAAATCAGAATCAGATTAGATAGAGTCTGGCCTCAGAGGGCTGGAGGGCCGACTGAAGACTTGGGTTTGGCCTTTCCATCCTTCACCCTGTCCTTCAGACCCTTCCAAGACAAGAGAAGAGTGGGGCAGTTAGGACCAAATAGATGAAACTGGGAGAAGAATGGGGGTCCTAGCTGTGGGGCCCTGGCAGGCCCCCTCCCAAGAAACCTGAACTCTCAAACTGGGGCCCTCAGAAAGCTTCTGTCGAAGAAACAGACCCCCATAATCTAGCAGTCCCCGAAACACAGCAACTCCACGCCGAAGCTTCCCCTGTGGCCTCTCCTGCCCCGCGGCTCCGGCCCCACCCTCCTTCCCGCCTTCCCAGCCTCCTGCCTCCTTGTTTACTTCCTGAATCTCGCCCCACCTGGCTGGCCCCAAGGGCGGGTGGCAGGGCAAGAAAACAAGGCCACCTCCGCTGCTAACCAGGGGAGGGGGAGGGGCCGGCAGGGCCGAGGCCTGGGCTGGGGACCAGCAGGTGGCGGGAAGGCCCCCGTCTGGCCCAGCACTCCCCTCCCCGCCCCCATCGGGATTTATTGTAAGGGGAGGAAGGCTCAACCTTCGGGGGAGTTCTGGGGGTACAGGGCCCAGGTGAGGAGGCGGGAAACCCCTAGGTGACCCAGAGTTGGGGGAGGGTCCAGGACCCTGAGGCCCCGCCCACTCCCTCACTCGAAAAACATGACCAATGCGAAAAGGGAGGGTAAGCTCTCTTAAAGTTTAATTTGGGAAGAATGCTGGAGTGTCTGTGGAGTTAATCATTACACGCTGCTTGCCTTCGTGGAGGGCTCCCCCAGCAGGATCAGGGGGACAAGGGAGACCAGAGTCCAGGGCAGGCCGACCAAGAGGGGCGGTGGAGTTGGGAGACTTTCCAACGCAAACAGGTGCATTCTCCATCCCCGTAGTGCCAGGGAGACCCAGATTCTGTCTTTGTGCAAACACTACCCCCCCCCCAAACATGTACACACACTTTCCCTTGGCCCCACTGCACTGCTGACCCCCGGCACCAGCCCCCCAGCCTTCGAGCCTTCCTTCTGAAGCCGGGAAAGACCCTCAGGCCTGCCCCGCCCCCACCTTCCCTTCCGAGGGTAGGACCCTGTGTTCTGAGCAGGCAAACAATAGGAGAAGGAGGTCTAGCAACTTCAGGGAACCCTCTCCTCTACTGCCCTCCAAATTGAAGGGTACCCCTTCCCCAGGGGAGACGTCAATCTTTAGTAGAGCCTTGGGGAAACCTCAAACGGGTAACCTCAGGCTGAGCAAGGAATGATCCGAGGCAGCTCTCGGTATTCGGCCCCCCTCCCAGCCCTCTTTCTGGGGAGGTGGGGAGGGGCTTCAGCGGGAAAGCAGCGTCTCTGGAAGGAGAGGATCAGAGATCTTCCTTTCTCAACCCCATCAGCAGCTTTGTCCGGGGGCCAGAGGGAGGCGGGGTACAGGGAGGGAAATAAGGAATAAGGAAGACAGGAAATGAGAATAGGGAAAGACTGAGAGCAGATGGTGAGGAAGGGGCGGGATATGGGAGACTGGAGAAAAAAGAGAAAGTGAGGCCGCCAGAGTAACGCAGAAGGAGGCTGGATCTTTCCAAATTGGCCCCAGACCTGCTGCTCCTCCCCACCCTCACGATGAAGGGCCCGTTTTGGTCCTTACCTGCACCCTGGCGTTGGAACACTTGGCTGGGGCCACCGGTTTAGGGAGAGAGACGCCTGGCCCTTAACTACCTGTCCCCCTCCTGCCCCCGCCCTTGGCCTGACATCACTGAAGGGGAGAGGGAAGGGGGGAGCCAGGCGGCTGTCCGTCCGCCCATCAGGGCAGCCTGCCAGCTCCTGGCCCTGAGACCCGCACAGCCTGGGGCCCTGGTGGGGCTGGGGGTGGGAGCAGATTATCGTCTGGGACCCATCCTGGCAACCTTACCTAGAGAAGCCCCAGCAGGAGTAGCAGGACACGGGGTCCGAAGTCCGGTTCTGTCTAGGGACCCCAGATACCTGGACTTGATTTCAAATCCACTCCCTCTCCCCTACAGGTGGTAGGAGGGCGTCCTGACTTTGGAGGTAGAAGTGAGGGTTGGGGGAGGGACAGCCCTATGTGTCCAGGCTTCTGGACGAAGGAAACTAAAATTATCTTGGGCAGGTGGGGGCGGGGCCGGGGGGGGGTGGGAAGCATGGGAGGAGGAACCACAGGAGGAGGGGCGGGGACTCTGACACTCTACTATGGCTGGGATTGTTTTTGCCCTTCTTAGCCAGCCAGCAGGTGCCAGGGGAGAGGCGGGGAAGACAGTCGAACTGAACAGCCTCCAGAGCGAAGATCTGGAGTCCTCGTGACCTGGGAGGGAGGGGCTGGGGGCTGGAAGGTAGGGGGAAACGACCGGCGCACCCTTCCCCAGGCTCCTCACCAAATCGGGTCTGCTCATTGGCCAAGCTAGGGGGCCTGTCTGCGGCTCTGAGTCCCACTTGATGTGGCAAAGAGCACTCAGCGAAAGAGGGAAGCCAGCCAGAGGGGTGTCCAGCAATAAGGCCTGCCCCTTGACCTCCAGCCACAGTCTGGCCACCCAGCCTGCATCCTGGCCCTCAGAGGCACCCAGAGTATGGTCTCCCTTCTTTGCAAAGTCCAGGGTCTCAGCTTCTTCTGAAATTGAAAGAGTTAGGCAGGGTCTCATGATGAGAGGAGTGATCTGGGGGAAGCTCTGGCCAGGTGCCAGGGGACACGCCCTCCTCCCCCCCCCCCCCCTTTTGAGCCATCACTTTAGCTCACTCTTTCAGCATTAGGCACACACAGGGGTCAGGGAGAAGGCCTGGATCAAAGGCAGTGGTCACCTCCCAACCAGGAGTTGGTGACAGTTGGGTAAACAAACAGTCCATAGAGTGATAAGAGGTCTGCCCTGGGGGACCATCAAGGAGTGGCTCTAGCCTCAACTTTCTCCAAATGGGTTTTCCTTGGAAAAACCAGTATAAGTGGACCAAGCAAAGAAGTGGGGGAGGGGACAAGGTCACCTGGGCCATGGAGCAGTTTGTGCAAAGCACAGTAGGCAATTCACTCAATCATTCCTTCATTCGTTCAGTTAATATTTGTTAAGTACCGGGGCGCCTGGGTGGCTCAGTGGGTTAAGCATCAGCTCAGGTCATGATCTCACAGTCTGTGAGTTCGAGCCCCACATCAGGCTCTGTGCTGACAGCTCAGAGCCTGGAGCCTGCTTCAGATTCTGCATCTCCCTCTCTCCCTGCCCCTCCCCTGTTCATGCTCTGTCTCTGTCTCAAAAATAAATTTAAAAAAACATTTAAAAAAAATATTTGTTAAGTACCTACTAAATGCCAACCGCAAGCTTGGTACTGGGGAAAAAGTGGGGAGAAACAAAAACAGATCCTGCCCTTATCCTCATGCAGCCCAGTTGGAGAGACTGATGTTAACCAAAGAATCACACATGGGCGCCTGGGTGGCTCCAGTCGGTGGAGCATCTGACTTCGGCTCAGTCATGATCCCATGTTTCATGAGTTCAAGCCCATATTGGGCACACTGCTGTCAGTGCAGAGCCCACTTTGGATCCTCTGCCCCCCTCTCTTCCCCTCCCCTGCTCATTCTCTCTCTCTCTCAAAAATGAATAAACATTAGGAAAAAAATCACACAAAAAATAAGGGGCACCTGGGTGGCTCAGTCAGTTAAGTGTCCAACTCTTGATTTTGACTCAGGTCGCAATCTCACAGTTCATGAGGTTGAGCCATGTGTCAGGCTCTGCGCTGACAGCTAGGAGCCTTCTTAGGATTCTCTTTCTTCCTCTCTCTCTACCCCTCAGCTGCCCGCTCACTCTCTGAAAATAAACTAAATAAAAAAAAAAAAAAAAAAAAAAATCCCACAAAAATAAGAAATGACAGGTGACAAATACGCTGGGAAAATGACTCACCCAGGGAGTTGGGGAAGCCTTCTCCACGGAAGTGACAATTGAGCAGAGGGGAAGCTGGGTCTGGAGCAGGAGAAGGTTGAGATTGGTGGGTGGGAATGGGGGGGGCACCTTTCATGATGGGGAAACAAGTGCCAAAGCCCTTGGCAGGAGGGGACACAGCACACAGAGGCAGAGTGGGGTTGAGAAGAAGGAAGGAGAGGAGGCCACACAGGTAAGCTTGAGCAGGTGTGGAGAAAAGCAAGCGTTTCAGACTGAGCTGTGTTTCTCCAAGTGTAGCCTGTGACCACCTGCCTCCACATCTCCCTAGGCTTGTATAAAAAAACAGATCCCTGGGCCCCTCCCCACCTACTGAATCTCAGTCTCTGGGGCCAAGACCCAGGAATGTGTGGTATTGACAAGCCCTCAGGTGGTTAAACCAGGTTTAAGAGCCATCCATCCTGTCTGTCCAGACAGGCAGGAACTATGGGCAGAGGCCAGACCCTGCAGTGTCTCTCTGGGCTTGAGCAGAGGTGAAGAGAAGTGGGCAGATTTATATTTTGGAAAGATCGCTCTGGATGTTGAAAGATGGGGTAGAGAAGGAAGCCAGAGTCGGAAGGCTGAGTGCTGTAGGATTCCATGTATAGGCTTTCTGGAGGGGGTGGAACCATAAGGACAGAAAGCAGATCTGGGGTTGGGGAAGAGGGATCGGGGTTGACTGCAAAGAGCACAGGGACTTGTGAGGAGGTAATGGAGCTGTTCTGTATCTTGGTCATGGTGGTGGATGTACAACTATATGTTAGGACTCGCAGAAAGGTACACTCAAGAGGGCAAATTTTACTCTGTATAAGTTATATCTGAGTTTTTTTTAATAAAAAAAAAATAAACGACAACAAAAAAAGAATAGTTTTATAAGTTAATGGAATAGAGTCAAAAGTCCAAATATAAACCCTTACATTTCTGGCCAAATGATTTTTGACAAAGGTGCAAAGACAATTCGGGGCGGGGGGGGGGGGGAAGATTAGTTTTTTCAGTAAATGGTTCTAGGACAATCAACATGCCAAAAGATGAATTTAGATCGTTACCTCACACAATCTACAAAAATTAACTCAAAATAGATCCTAGACCTAAACGTGAGAGCTAAAATGAAACCTCTGAAGAAACCATGGGGAAAAAAATCTTCATGACCTTGAGTTAGGCAGAGATCTTAGATGCAACAGCAAAAGCACAAGTAACAAATGAAAAAATCAGTAAATTATATGTCATCAAAATAAAATTCTTTTTGCACTTCAAAAGACACCATTAAGAAAATTTAAAAAACAAAACACCTGTTAAAGACTGGGGGAAAATGTTTGCAAATCATATATCTGCTTAGGGACTTCGTATCCAGAATATATAAAGTACTCTTATGAATCAATAATAAAGAAACAAACAATCCAATTAAAAACGGGCAAAAGATTTGAAGAGATGTTTTTCCACATAAGATAGAAGGATGGCTAATAAACACATGAAAAGGTGCTCAACATCATTAGTCATTAGAGAAATGCAAATTAAAACCACAATGAGATACCACCCCACACCCACCAGGATGGCTATAATCAAAGACAGACAATAAGCGTTGACAGGGATATGGGTAAACAAATCCTCATATAGCTGATGGGAATGTAAAATGGTACAGGCACTTTGGAATAACAGTCTGGCAGTTTCTCAAAAAGTTAAACATACCATGCAACCCAGCAATTCTACTAAAGAAATGAAACACATGTACCTACAAAGACACTTGGGCGTTCATAGCAGCATTATTCAAAATAGCTAAAAACTGGAAACTGGAAACTCAAATGGCCATCAACCGGTATTGAATAGATAAAACAGAAGGTGGTATATCTATAGGATGGGATACTGCACACCAACAAAAAGGAAAAAAACTACTGTACATGATATAGCACGGATGAACCTCAAAAACTTTACACTGAACAGGGGTGCCTGGGTGGCTCAATCTGTCCAGTGACCCATTCTTGGTTTAGGCTCAGGTCATGATCTCTTGGGGTTCATGGGTTCAAGCCCCGTTTTGGGGCTTGTCCCAAGCCTGCTTGGGATTCTTTCTGTCTCCATTTCTTTCTGCCTCCCCCCACCCCCTCTCAAAACTAAATAAACATTAAAACACACACACACACACACACACACACACACACACACACACAACTTTATATGGAATGAAAAAAAGCCAGAAGCAAAAAAATGGATATTATAGCATTCCATTTATATTAAATGTCCAGAAAAGGCAAGTTTATAGACAGAAAGCAGATCAATGGATGCCTAGGGCTGGAGCCAGGAGCTGGACTGACTGCATACACGCAGGAGTGACCTTTCTAGGTTGATGGAAAGGTTCTGTAACTGGATTGTAGTGGTGGTGGCACAATTCTATAAACCACTGAATCTGTTTTTAAAATGCATGGTTTGAAGAGATGCTGATGTAGGTAACCTGTTAGGATACTACGGTGGGACTCCGGGGAGGAAAAAGGCAGCGAGACAGCCTCCATATTTGGAGTTGGAAAATGGGAATGATGCCGGCCCTGTAGTGAGAGCAGGATGAGATAGGGGAGGTGCAGGAACAGGACAGGAGTGATGGGAGCATGGAGCTTGAGGAGTGGGAACCCCGAAGCCTAAGGGTCCCAAATGCAGGGGAGAGGCCGTCACTGCCCCGCTTTTGCTTACAGGTTTGGAGCTTAAGAATCAGAAGTACTGGAGTGCTTAACCATGAGGTGGTTTAAAAAGTCATCAGCATGTTTGCAAGAAATGGCAACTATTCCACACCAACCGCCAACCCCAGGCCCTGAGTTCGCTTGCCCCATCACTTTCGCTTCCTTTTGTAACCTGGGAAGCGCTTTACAGTCTAAGATATTTCAGTAGGTTATATAAGACGGTGACGTCCAGCAGATACGAGGTGCGGGGCAAGCCTAGAGCTCTGAAAAGGTGGTCAGGACGGGTCCACCCAGCCCAGAGTCCTCAAACCGAGGATACGGTCAAAACGCAGCAGTAACTGCGACCTGCAGGAGGCGCCCGGACGTAGCGCGCGGCCCGCCCCGCCCAGCGGCCCCGCCCCGTCACGTGCCCGCGGCGTCGCGTCACACCCGGAAGCAGCGGCTGGAGCGGAGTCGGGAGCAATGAGCGGGGAGCCGGGGCCGACGTGTGAAGCGCCCCCTCCCGGGGAGATTGAACCGGGTAGTGGGGTCCGCATCGTAGTGGAGTACTGGTGAGCGTCTGCAGCCTGTGGGGTGTCCGGGCCGGACGGGGTGGGTCCACGGGAGGCCCCTCCCCCGAAAACCCAAGCGGACCCCAATCGTCTTGTCCCTAGTGAACCCTGCGGATTTGAAGCGACCTACCTGGAGCTGGCGAGTGCCGTGAAGGAGCAGTATCCTGGCATTGAAATCGAGTCGCGCCTTGGAGGCACAGGTGAGGCCCACAGAACACCTGCTGAGTCAGTGTTCTAAATCTCAACTCTACCACTTTCTAGTTCTGGAATTGCCTGTTTTATATAGTGTCCAACAGTGTCTGGCAAATGTCCAACCAGTTCGAGTCCCCTCCCAAAGGTGAGGGGGTTACAGATGAAGCCTGTAGGGAAAAACGGGGGAGACTGCAGAAGTGTGGGGTTGGAGGGGAGGGATTCTTTCATTGAGTTATGAAGCCTCAGTTCAAAGGAAGGACACACAGGTGATGCCTCCCTCAGGTTCCTTTGGCTTGAGTCAGGGCTAGGAAATGGCTTAAATAACAAGAGTCTCTAGTGGGGCTGGTGGGGACATGAAGGAGCCTGTGTGAAGTCTAAGAAGTGTGGAGAGTCTCTCCAGACTTGTCTGTTCTCGGCATACAGTTCATTCATTGATTTATTTTATACCAGGGGCCTTTGAGATTGAAATCAATGGACAGCTGGTGTTCTCCAAGCTGGAGAATGGGGGCTTTCCTTACGAAAAAGATGTGAGTATTTACAATGTTGGGAGGCCTCTGTTCACCCTGCCCCTGCAGTGCATCATCCCATTCCACGTGTCTGCCCTCTCTCTAGCTCATTGAGGCCATCCGAAGAGCCAGTAACGGAGAACCCCTAGAAAAGATCACCAACAGCCGTCCTCCCTGTGTCATCCTGTAACTACACGTGATTCCGGGTTCCTGCTCTGTTCTGAGACCCACGCCTTGGTCTCCCCTTTGGTCCTGCTGAGGGCTCCCCACTGCCCTCACTTAGCTCCTGGTAAGCTAGGAGACTCTGGCCTCCACTTTGTCCCTTTGGGTACCAGGAGGGAATAGAAGCTGTTGTGGTCTTAGGGGTGGGAGAGAGACCCTCTCCGTGGACCTTTCCATAGCCACCTTCTACCCCCATTCTAGGATCAGTGCCCAAGAAAAGTCTGCTCCCCGCCTCCAGCTTAGCCATACTGGTCAAATGCCACCACAGTTATAACTTATTTTCCACTAGCCCTGGGCAATGTCAGCTATTGGCAATAAAGTGGCACTACAAATACCTGTGCCCAACTAGTGTGTTTTTGTTCAGCGGATGTGGGGGATAGTAGCAGAGGCCAGACCAGCCTTTATACCACCAGAGTGGCTATGCTGGGTGGGTGGGCTTTCTGGATAGCTACTTCTATTTCATTTCCTCTCTCATAGCCGAGGCAAGGAAAATGAGTCACACAGTAGGTACTGCCTCCTCCTGCCTCTGTCCCTCCCCCCACTGCCCCTATCCATAGGGAATAACCCCATTCTGGTGGGTGGCCTTAGGAATTCATTTTTTCTCAGCAAGAATGATCTGGTTGTCAAAGGGCTCTTGAACCTGGAAAAGAGCCTCCTCATTCAAGCTTTCTCGAGATTTCTAGCCACTCCCTCCAGGAAAAGATGACTTGAGTGTAAGGAGGTGAGCTTAGGGTGGGCACAGAGCCACCCCAGACATAGGCTGGTGCCCAGCTATTTTCCAAAATATATTTGCAAATGGAGAAAGTGGGTGTGGAGAAAGGACATCCTTCCCCCAACTCCAGGGACCCACCCCTCTCCACAATACCCGCTCTCCCCGAGTCCTTATTTCATTTAAAAAAAAAAAAAAAAAGGTAAAAACAAAACAAAACAAAAAAAGCATAAGGACTGGATCTGTACAAGGACTGGATCTGGGTGGCATTGCTGCTCCCTTGTTCCTGGGCGCAGAGCTAGGTCTCAGAGACAGTCTCTGAATGGGTTGCTCTTATTCCTAGACACTCCCTGGAGCCTCCTCCTCTTCCAGGCCCAGCTTTCCTAAGTCCTTCTGTGTCAAAGGTCTGGAACAGGACAGCCAAGCTGGGCTGTTCCCTCGGGCGAGGAGACTGGCTGTGGCATCCATGGGACCCTAGAGTTGTCTGGGGCAGGGCTCCAGTCAGTCAAGGCTCCCCAGTGCTGCCCCCTCTTCCAACCAGGCTGTGCCCCTCTTGGCCACCTGGGAACTGGAGGAGGAAGGAAGGTGTCTAGCGTGGCAGGATTCCCTGCTTCATCGCGATGAAGGCCAGAAGTCAGGCTTTCCCCACTCCCTGAGGGTTCAGCAGGGTCTCGGCAGATTTGGCCTTTTCGCTCACACTGGCACATCCAGGCCCAGGTATTCGGGGTTCTCTGCTGTAGGGGTCCCTTCAAAGGTGCTGGGTGGAGAGCCCCGCTCAGATGTGTCCTGGTCCCAGTAATAGAGGTTGTCAAAGGCTGGGCTGAAGGCTGGAGGAGGGTGGGGCTGAGGGGTAGCCCTGCCCCGGGGTGCCAAGTACTCGGGGTTCTCCACAGCACCCCCAAAGGCAAAAACGTCTTTGACAACCCCATTCTTGCCGGGGGAAAGAGTCTTGGGGGACAGAGTCTTGGGCCTTTCCAGAGTGGCACCGGCAGGTCGAGAAGGAGGCAGAGGGCCTTCTAAGGGCGATGGGGGCTTTGGCCAAACCTCTGGCTGGTTCACATATTCTGAAAGGGCGAGGAGGGGGCTTGTTAGAGGAAGAAACCCATTTGTCCCAGCTACTACCAGTGTCCCCACAGTGGGCCCTGGGCTGGGTACCCCAAGCTCCCCCCTCCCCTCCCAATCTCTCATCTTGGGCCTGGATTCCATACCAGGCTGGGGACTGCAGGTCAGGGGGGCAACGTAGCCATCAGTCTCAGGGGGTAGGGGTACGGTAGGATCCTCACTGTACCGCTGTAGAGGGCTGGGGTCCTGTGGGGAAAGGCTCTGCAGCCCCTTGGCTGCCCCCATTCCCAAGTCGCCATCAAACACATCAGAGCCAGCCCCTTCTGAGGGTGCCAATGGAGACTTGGGAGGCTCTTCCTCGGAGGGCTCCAGCCCCAGTGTCAGCTCACCACCGCCACTCTGGAGATGAGAGAAAGTTACAATGGGGTCATTCATGGATCTGGGATAGAGACTCCATGGGAGGTGATAGGGTCACAGGGGATAAATTGGGACACCATTGGGATTTGACATAGTCATCATGAAGAGGAAGGGGTCAAGGCTTGGAAGGCAGTAGGAGTCGTCAGGGATAATGGGGTCTCCATGAGAGGTGACTGTTGGGGTGGGAGGGGACATAGAAGAAAAGGACACGGAGGAGGTAACTACACCCACCCACCACAGTGTGACCTAGGGCACTGACCCTGGTGGATGAGCTGCGGTGTCTGCGGTGGGCTGTGCCCCCGGCGCCTGGGGCAGGGTCTGGGCAGAAGAAACCCTGCTGGGGTACCAGGTACTCCTCAGCGTCCACCAGGTCTCCCATGTCCTCATCCTCCAGCAGTGAACGGTAGAAAGTGCTGTCCAAGGGACTGGCTGGGCCCAAGTCCTCATTCTGGGGAGGAAGGAGACAGTGACAGCCTCTCCCCAGCCCAGTGCACAGCCTTCCGAGAAAGGCTCAGGGCGGACAAAAGGCATGAGGCATGAGGCAGGAGCTGGGCTTGGAAGCCTGGGATCCTCTCCCTTCCCACCCTCTGTGGGAGAGTGCTCTTAGACATAGGCAGGGATGGGGTAGAAAGGCCCAGTACCTGGATGACCACAAAGCGCTGGGGGTCCCTGGCCATCCGGGAGAATTCGGCCACCAACTCCCGGAAACGTGGCCGACATTCAGAGTCTATCATCCAACCTGGGGGCGGGAGGGAGCTCAGCATCTCAGTTCTGGCTGCAGCCTGTGCACGGGCCCCACCCCCTCTCCAGTCTGGTCTAGACAACCCCAGTGACTAGAGTCCAAAGTCCTCGGGTGGTAGAAAAGAGGTATCAGACTCAGATCCTGAGTTAGACCCTTTGAGAATCTCTACTAGTTTTCCCTTTTTATTTTGCATATAAGTCTCTTCCTAGTTGGTCTTCTAGAGCTCCTCTGGCCTGGTACTGTAAAAGGGAAGCGAGACCCTTCTGAGGCTCCTTCAACCATACTTGGAACCCTGGGCCCACATACAACCTGCTCTTGGCCTCCTCCCATGTCCCTTATAGGCCCCCCTTTACCCAGCCCCCCCCCCCCAGCACTTTCCATCCCTCCTCCAAGTAGCTGGCATAACTCAGCCACACACATTTGACCATGATCATGTAGACATCAATGGTGCAGATGGGGGGCTGGGGCAGCCGTTCCCCCTTCTCCAGCAGGTCAGGAATCTCCCGGGCTGGGATCCCATCATAAGGTTTGGCCCCAAAAGTCATCAGTTCCCATACAGTCACACCTGGGGCAAAGACAGGGTTAAGAGGTGAGGGGACAAGAGGGAGCTTTAGTGCACCGAGTCCCAGAGGCTCTGCCCAAGAGCCTGGCACCATGGGAAGAAGGGAGGGGTGCGATGCCAAGGGGCAGGAGATAGCCAGTCTTTCCTTAGTCCCAGGGAAGTACACAGACCCCGGCAGCCCCTTCCTTCCCTCCCACATTCATGCTAAGGTGTCTCCATTAATTCTTCTATCCCTGCTCTCCTCCTTCCACCAACATGGCCCCCCAGGCCCGTGGCTCCTTGTCCACCCCTCCTCCCAACCTTCCCTGCCACACACCGTAGCTCCACACGTCACTCTGATGGGTGAACCGCCGGCGGAGAATGGACTCCAGCGCCATCCACTTGATGGGCACCTGGAAGAGCAAAGAAGTCCTCAAACTAGGTGTGGTGGGGAGGTGGCTGTTCGTAGAATTCTCCCAGGGTCCAGACCCACTCCACCTTGCCTCCCTCCGCTTCCTCCTCTAACCTTGCCCCCATCGGCATGGTACTCTGTCTCGTCAATGTCCAGCAGCCGAGCCAGCCCAAAATCTGTAATCTTGACGTGGTTGGGACTCTTGACCAGCACGTTCCGGGCAGCCAGGTCCCTGTGCACGAGCCGAACATCCTCCAAGTAGCTCATCCCCTGGGATCAGATGTGTCCATATGGACTCCGCTCTGGCCATATTCTCCCAGGAAACCTCCCCAATCCCAGCCCTGTGTGAAGTCAGAGGCTTGCCCCCAAGGACAGCTGCAGAGCTCAGGCCCCCTAAGTGCATACCTTGGCAATCTGCACACACCAGTTCAGCAGGTCCTGGGAGCCTAGGCGCCCACGGTGTTCTCGGACATGGTCTAAGAGGCAGCCATAAGGCATAAGCTGTGTCACCAACTGCACGGTGGATGTCAGACAGATGCCCAGAAGGCGAGACACATATGGGGAGCCCACGCCAGCCATCACATACGCTTCCTGGGGGGCAAGAGTGCACCCTGAGAAGGTGTGGGAGACCACAAACCTGCCACCACCACATACCCCTCTTGAGGGTCGAGGCGTGATGGGGGACCTTCACCCAATCCATCCCCATCCTGCACAAACCAGAACCATGGCCCACGGGAGGTTAAGAGTCAAGGCTTGGGGAATCACAGAGTGCCTCCCGAACCTCAGTGAAGAGAGAGCCCAGAGCCCAGACATACAGCTAGGAGGTCCCTCCTGTACTCCTGGCTAGGGAGAGCGGAGGGGCTTACGTCCAAGATTTCTTTGTTGGCTTTGGGAGATGTATTTTCCCTCAACACTTTGATGGCCACTGGGATTTTCACATTTTCCCCATCAGGGATCCAGATGCCCTGGGCAGAGAGAGGAGGATGTGAGCAGGAAAAGGGAACCCCAGATCCCACCTACAGTCGCCTCCGAATACCCTCCCCACTCTGGGGCCAAACGTGCTATATCATCAGCCTCACTATGTAGCCCAGCTCTCCACTCCCCTTCCCTTTGTTCCAGCCTCCCACCAAACTGCCCAACCAAACAGCACCACCCCAGCTCTTGGCTGTCTTCCCCACAGAACGCTTGGCCACACCCGCTGCATCCTCTGGGACCGCCCACCCAGGAACTTTGGCCCCACCCCTGACCTTGTAGACAGTGCCAAAAGCTCCGGATCCAAGCACCTTCACCTTCCTCAGCTCTGTTTCTTTCAGGATTCGCATCTGAGCCTGGTTGGGCATGGCTCCACTAGGCGTCAGGGGCTCCACCAGCTGGGGCGAGGGGGGTGGGGCGTCAGTGAAGGAGGCTGGGCTGTAGACCCCAAGCCAACAGGGAGGCCCTGAGACTGCCTCACCTCCGTCTCCTGCAGCAGCCTCCGCATCGTGTACTTCCGGATCTTCTGCCGCCTTCGCTTGATTAGGATGCCAAGGACCAGCCCCACAACCACGACCAGCAGAATGCCCACCACAGCAGCAATGATGGACGTCACAGGGCTGGGGGCGGGAGCCAGGGTTAGGGACTGGGGACCAGGCTGGGGCATGAAAAGATGAAGGAGCCCCAGGGAGGGACATGCAGGTAACTGGCCTTTGGAAAGGGAAGTCAGAAGGGTGACCCACGGACTCCCATCCTCTCTTTCCTACTCAGAAATCTCCCTTGGCTCCCTACTACCTCCAGGAGAGTCCAGCCTCCTTGCTGGACATTCAGAGCCCTTTTTAGCCCCATCTCCAAATTGTCTATGTGACTGCCCATGGCTGTAGCCCCGGATTCTCAAACTTCCTGACAAAAATCACCAGGGAGCTGGTTAATGTGCATGAGTCTAGAGCCCCACTCCTAGCAACTCTGATTGTGGTATGGGGTGGGGCCCCAGGAATGTGCATTCAGTGATTCTGATGTTCCAGCCAAATTTTTCACCCATAGGTCATGATTTTCCACACCTCCCAGCCTTTGCACATTCTATTACTTCTGTCTGGACCACCATTTCTCCATGGGATCATCGTTTAAGACTCAGCTCATCCTAGGATAGATGCAGCTCTTGGGTGTTGACCCTACATCATTACCATCCTTGCCCTCCTCCCTTGCTTGGCTAAAGCCTGGCACATCACAGACCTCTCGTGAATGCTTGCTTCATGGACAAATGATTGCTTAGATACTCCAATCTGTTTTTGTCCGCAGAGTCTTTCCCAAAGAAAGACTTTGCCCACTGCCCAGAAATCAAGTCCAACCCTGTGGCCCGGTAGTGAGGGTGGGCCTATGCCCTAACGTGACCTAGACTTCACCCCTTACTCCCTTCTCTGGGCTCACTTAATGGCCCACCATGCCAGAACCTTCAAACAAACACATCCTAGGTTTTCCTGACCCTTCCCCCACAATGCCACCTGGTCGCTTCTCCCTAATGCACATGAGCTACCTGCCCCTGTTTCAAGGCCTGGCTCAAATGCCACCTCCTCCTTGAAACCTCCTGCCACCCCATTAAGACTTCATCTTTTCCTCCAGGGCATCTGCACTCTCTTCTCAATCTGCCTTCTGTCCCTGTGAGTTGAATGTTGCCTATGCCCCTTATAAGGTATCTAGCTACTCGAGGGTGGGGAGGTACTGGGGGGTCTTTGCCATCTTTTCCTGTTCCCCACTCTCTAAGCATCCTGAGGAGGTCCTCCTTCCACTTGCTGAAGCAAATTGAAAGGTGAATCAACAGGGGAAGACTGGGCTAGAAAGGGACATGTGTCATGTCAGGAGATGCCCCTTTCCTGCAGCAGTGACCACCCAGGGGCTGATAGGGGATTGAGGAGCAGCATAAGGTGTGTCCCGGGGATCAGGCTGACCTGGCTCTCTGCTCGGCGGGGCAGCCCTTCTCGTCCAGGTCCGCACAGCTGCAGGAGAGAGAGGCCCATCAACCAGGCTGGGAAACACCTCCTGGTCTGACTCCAGCCTCACAACCACCCTAAGGTGGGTGTGGCTGGGTTATTATCCCCATTTGACAAAGACAGAAACTGGGCTCAAAGTCACCAATACTCTTCCTACCATCCCACAAGGGGATTCCTTCTCTGGCCTTGAACTTGAATTTCCTGCTCCCCTCTACCTGTCTATGGTAGGTAGGAATTGGGGAGCACCCAAAGAAGCATCAAGTCCAAAAACACAGCTACGTTCCTCTGTAAAAGAATGCCAGGGCAGTAAACTGGCCCAACTTCTGCAGAGGACAGTTTGGCAATACCTATTAGATAATGTCCGTGACCCGGCAGCTCCACCTCACAGGATATACTGTGAAAATGCCAACACCTGGGGGCACCTGGGTGGCTCAGTCGGTTAAGCGTCCGACTTCGGCTCAGGTCATGATCTCACGGTCCGTGAGTTCGAGCCCTGCGTCGGGCTCTGTGCTGACGGCTCAGAGCCTGGAGCCCATTTCAGATTCTGTGTCTCCCTCTCTCTCTGCCCCTCCCCTGTTCATGCTTTATCTCTCTCTGTCTCAAAAATAAACATTAAAAAAAAATTTTTTTTTTAAAAGAAAATGCCAACACCTGTATGCCAGGGGGCATGTATAAGATGCTAACTTGTACATGGGGCTCAAGTGCAATAAACAGGAAAGAAAGAAAGAAAGAAAGAAAGAGAAAGAAAGAAACAAAGAAAGAGAAAAAGAAAGGGAGAGAAAGGGAAAAGAAAGAGAGAGAAAAAGGGGAGAAAGAAAAGAAAAAAAAAATCACTATCCCTCAAACAAGGACATGGTTAAATAATACTATATCCGGGCTGCAGATTGAGTAGTTAAAAAAAAGAGGAGGTATGGATGGGGAGCCTGGGTGGCTCAGTTGGCTGAGGGACTGACTTTGGCTCAGATTATGATCTCATGGTTTGTGAGTTCGAGCTCCGTGTCAGGCTCTCTGCTGTCAGTGCAGAGTCCACTTCAGATACTCTCTCCCTCTCTTTCTCTCTCTCAAAAATAAACACTAAAAAAAATTTTTTTAATAAAAAAAAAAAGAGGAGGTAGATCCATGTGCATTCACAAGAAAGGACCTCCAAGATACATAAAGTCAGGGGTTGGGGGAGAAGCAAAGTTCAGAACAATTTGTAGAACACAGTCCCATTTGCATTAAAAAATGCATATACACGTGGGGTGCCTGGGTGGCTCAGTCAGTTGAGCGTCTGACTTCAGCTCAGGTCATGATCTTGCAGTTTGTGAGTTTGAGCCTCGCGTCGGGCTCTGTGCTGACAGCTCGGAGCCTGGAGCCTGCTTCAGATTCTGTGTCTCCTCTCTCTGCCCCTCCCCTGCTCATGCTCTGTCTCTCTGTCTCAATAATAAACGTTAAAAAAAAAATTTTTTTTTTAATGCATATACACGAAAACCAAACCTGACTATGTATGAGATGAACTATATGAAATTGCTATTTCTTGGCCATTTTTGACCTACAAAAACAGCAATCTTACAGGATTCAATATAATATAAATGTAATATGTGTTTATGCAGATGTGTAGAGAAAAGCCTGGAAGGCTGCACGTAGCAGACTGAATCTGATGGTTTTCCCTAGGGGACTGGAATGAAAGGGCACATCTGCTTTGCAATGTTTATACTTTTTGTTGCTGAAAGTGTTTATCATAAGGATGTATCCATGTGTCTCATGTGTAAATAAAGAAAACTGAATGAAAAAAAATAAAATAGGGTATATCACCATGTCAGGAGATGGAAAAACATTGCAAGGTTCTGTTAAGTGAGAAAAAGGCAATTTGCAAACAATATGTATGGTCTGTGATCCCATTTTAGTAAAAGGAAATATATGTTAGAATGTGCACACATAGGGGCGCCTGGGTGGCGCAGTCGGTTAAGCGTCCGACTTCAGCCAGGTCACGATCTCGCGGTCCGTGAGTTCGAGCCCCGCGTCGGGCTCTGGGCTGATGGCTCAGAGCCTGGAGCCTATTTCTGATTCTGTGTCTCCCTCTCTCTCTGCCCCTCCCCCATTCATGCTCTGTCTCTCTCTGTCCCAAAAATAAATAAACGTTGAAAAAAAAAATTAAAAAAAAAAAAAAAAAAAGAATGTGCACACATAAAAACAGTTGGAGAACAATAATATATATTAACTACAGTTTATATGTTATAATAATATATGTTAGAATGTGCACAGATAAAAACAACTAAGAATAATTATATGTATATAAACACATATTTCACGTGTTATAATAATAATTATATGTTAACATGTACACAGGTAAGACCTGGAGGAAAAATATTACAAATTATTAACAGTGGGGATAGAACTGTTAATGACGTTCATTTATATTTCATGTTTTCATTTAAATTTTTTTTGTAATTTGGAGAGCATGCGGGTAGGGGAGAGGAGCAGAGGAAAAGAGAGAGCATCCCAAGCAGGCTCTATGCTCAGCATGGAGCCCAATGCAGGGCTTGATCCCACAACCCTGGGATCACAACCTGAGTGGAGATTGAGTCTTAATGCTTAACTGATGGAGTCACCCAGATGCCTCTAAGGACTAATAATTAAAACAAAACAAAACAAAACAAAACAAAAACTAAGCAGTGTAAGCAAAGGCAGAGTTATCCCCCTTTCACAATAAGAGCCCCAGAAAGTCTCCTAGGACAAAGCCCTCCTTTCTGTAGAGAAGGCCCCCAGACTCACGAGTGGGTGCAGTTGATGGGGCATGGCTGGCACGTGCCCTCCTCATCTGCGAACTTCCAGATGGGCATGAAGGAGAGGTCAGGTTTCACCCCACTGGGGCAGCGAGCCACACAGAAAGGAGGGTCCTTGTAGTGGGCACAGGCCACACACTGGTCAGCTTCCTGGGAAGGGAAGAAGGATTGGAAGGGGGCTAGCACCAACACCTCCAGGGCAGCAGGACATGCCCTTGCGTCCCCTTCGTGCTTCCCAGGGCCACTCCACAGCACTTTCGCCTTGCTCCTGGAACAGCCCAGACCAGCCATGTCTGCCACCCCTGCTCTTCACCCAGCTCCCCCCTCCCCTGCTCAAAGCTCAATCCTCAGGCAGGAGGCTTCAGATGAAGAACTGGAAGTCTAGCAGGGGAGTGTATTACTTAAGATATAACAGCAAGTAACAATAGTTAACTAACACACAGCAAATCGCTTGGGCACGGTGCCAAACCCTATTTTAAGTTCATTCTTCCCACATTCCAATGTACAATATTCACTTTATAAATGAGCGAACCAAGGATGGAAGCAGGGCCTGGATCCGAATCCAGAGAGTCTGATGCTTAAGCCCATAGGTCTAACCGCCTTGGCACAGCCACAGCCAAGGACACAGGCCTCCCCGGGACCTTTGCATAGTCTGAAGGGTCACAGGGTCCACTACACAACTTGCAGTCCCCAGCATGCCAGCCTCCTAATACCCTCCTGCCATCCAGGGCTGAGCTCCGAGCCCTCTCCTGGGACATTCTACTGGACATGGCCAGGTGCCCGGCCACCCCACCCCGCCCCTGCCCTTGCTTCCCTCCACCCACCTCGATCAAGCCCACCAACAACTCACCGAGCCCAAGCAGGTCACTGAGCCATTCTGGGGCTGACACTCCGGGTGGCATGGCAGACAGAACCTATCCTTCACGTACTCCCGGGGAAGCCTGACAGAAGGGATGGCTGAGGAGGGGGTCTGGAAGGAGCCCCCGTGCCCCACTCCGGCCGCCCCTCCTGCCCTGCCCCGCGTACCCCTGCAGTACTCGGCATTCCTCCACGCACTCCTGGCCCCGAAGGAACTGGCTGCAGTTGACACACTGGGTGGGTCCCGGACCCCAGCAGTGCCCATGGGCACACAGCGGGTAGCAGGCCAGGCCCTCACCCGCTGCAGTGAAGAGGAAGGGGGTTAGAGGGGACACTCAAGGAAGGTTCCAGGTCCACATGAACCAGGGGAGGAGGCTGTGGGCTGGACGGGGTGGGAATAGGTGCCGGGCAATGCGGGGAAAGAAAGAGCTGAGGTTCCAGGGACAGGGAGGAAAAGGAAGGCACAGATGCCAAGGCAGTGTGGCCAGGCCCAGCCGGAAGCCATGCCAAGAAGTCAAGCCAGCCACAGCCGTGTCAAGAATGGTGCACAAGGGATGGGCAGTCTGCACAAGTCTGAGATTGCTGCTGCTAGGGGCCCACAGGCACTCCTGTGTGCCGGCAGACGGGGAGCGTGTGACGCTGGGCTCCCTGTCTTACCGCACTCGTCCTCTGGCCGGTTGGCGCTGTGGAGCAGGGCCTGGTGGGGGTTCCGGAAGAGCTGGTCCCAGGGCACCGTGTGTACGAAGCAGAGGCGGGAGTTGCGGTGGATGAGGGCCAGCCCACTGCCCAGCTCCCGCAGCGAGCGCAGCCCCAGCCAGCTGATGCCCAGCCCTTGAAGGGTCAGCGAGTAAGCACCGCTGTGGGAAGAGTGTTTGGCTGTCAGCAAGAGCTGCCCTCACCTCCTCCTGTCCCCAGCACACTCCGAAAACTCCCATGGAAATGTTACTGCTGGAGTCCCTCGGGAACAGGAGTGCCCACCATGCCCAGAGCTTCTCAACGGGCTCCCTGGGAAGCTCCTCAGGCACCCCCCCCCCCCCCCCCCCCGCCCTTCCCCGGTGCTCACTCATGCAGAACTCGGCCCCGGATCACTCTGAGGTTCTGGAAGACACTGAGGTTAGGCAAGCTGTCTGGCCACGCGGAGATGTACAGGTAACCTGCGGGCACAGGGTGAGGCTAGGGGTGTGGGGACAGGAAGAGGACCCCCGACCCCATCAGAGCAGGATGCAGAGAAGCAAAGCCCACCTGTAATCTCCTCCAGAGCCTCAAACACTCTGAGCTGCTCAGGCTGCAGGGGGGCAGTGTTGGAGGCTGGGTCCCTAGAAGGATTAGGAGAGGAGTCAGCAGGGCCAGGAAGTAGGTGGGCATGACCCCCAGAGCTGACCCGGCCACCCTCCCCCACCGCCCTCCATTAAGGACTTCATTTAAACCCTTTGCCCATCAAGCCCGGCTGTTTTCATCCTGAGTTTCAAAGCCCAAGCCCTAGTTTGGCAGGGTCTGTCAAAACAGTATTTATATCCTTTGATCTAGAAATCCTACTTCTAGGAATGTGGCCTAGAGAGACATTGGCTCCTGTTCCCAGAGACATGTACAGGGCAGAACTGTTTGTAAGAGCAAAATTAAAAATGACCAAAAGACCCATCAGTAAATAGAGGAGTTGTTAAATATAATCCCTGTCTACCCTGACTACAGATGAAAACTAACATTTGGCAGCACTTAAAAAAAAAAAAAAAAAAGAGCACTTAATATCGGCCAGGCACTGTTTTATGAGCATATGAATATTAACTCATTCAAACATTATAACCACCTTATGAGGTTGGGGCTATTTTTGCCCCCATTTTACAGATGAGAAAATTAAGGTACAGCAAGCAGGTCACATGACTAGAAAATGGTAGAGCCCGGTTTCGAACCCAGGCAGCCTGGCTCCTGAGCCTGAGCTCTTAGCTCCTACTCTGCTCCACCTGCTCTTAGCTGTTGAAAGACCAAGGCAGCTTGACACGAAGTGCCTTGACCAGCTCTCTAGGGCGAGGGGCAGACAATATTCATGATAAGCTCCCATTTTAAGTCAACCTTCTCAATAAAATTACTAGAACTATGTTTCTCTGTGTGTGTCTAAGTATGTACAAATGGTCTAGGAGAACCCACACAAACTATTAGCAGTGGATTCCTCTGGAAAGGGGAATAGAGTTGCAGGAAGTGTTGAAAGGAACGTCCTCTTTTTAAATACATATTTTTATTGAAGTATAATTCACATCCAATAAAATGCACAGAGTTCTGATGTACAGTTTGAGGAGTTTTGACAAATGCATTCACTCATGTATCCACTACCCCAACTGATACACAGAACATTGTCATTGCCCCCAGAAACTTCTGTTGTGTCCCGTCTTGGTCCACCCATCCTGGGGCAACCACTGTTCTGATTTCTACCACCACAGAGTGGTTTTGCCTATTCTAGAGGTTCACGTAAAGAGAATAGCACAGTGTGGACTCTCTCTTGTTTGACTTATTTTGCTGACCATAATGGGTTTTGTTTTTGTTTTTTTAAATAGGTTCCACGCCCAGCGTGAAGCCCAACATCGGGGCTCGAACCCTGAGATCAAGACCTTAGCTGAGATCAAGAGTTGGACACTTAACCGCCTGAGCCACACAGGTGCCCCTGAACATGTTTTTGAGGCTCATCAATGTTGTTGTATAGATCAGTAAGTAGTTTGTTTCTTTTTATTGCTGAGAATTCCATTGTATAGATAAGGCACCATTTATTTATTCATTCACCTATTGGTATACATTTGCATTATCTCCAGCTGGGGGCTATTATGAATAAAGCCACTGCAAACTCAAGGAGAATTTTGCTTTCTCTGGATGGCTTGGCCTCCACACAAGTGCGTATTTGTGGATAGCATGTCATTTATGCAAACAAACCCCCCACCACGTCCCCACACCCTCTGGTCCCCCTGCCCTTCCTGCCTCTTTTGCATTTCTGGCCTCCCACCTCTGTCTCCCACCATCCCCCAGAGATACTGCCACTTCTGGGTCCTCAGGATTCACTGACTGCCCTGATGCTGCTCAGGCCGCTGTGCCCACCCTTAAGTCCGCGTATCCTTACCCCTCAAAGCTCTCTGGCAGAAACGCCAGGCTCCCAAAGATCTTCTTGCAGCCGACAAATTCTTGGATGTTGGCACTGGTGACTGCCCTCGCCTCCCGCAGGTGCTCCATGCCTAGGCCGTAGCACACTGTGGGGAGGGGCAGGTGGTGAAGGGGCCGTCTCGGCCCCCACATGGAGCACCAGGAACTCAAACTCCGGGGTCCTGTCCACAGTCCCCCCCTGGGGCCACGTGCCCCCTTGCACAGACAGGAAATACAGGGGAATGTGTCAGACTGATCCAGGGAGGGCCAGGACAGAGACATTGGAAGAAAAGGACTGGGTCCCAGGAGGGTCTGAAGAAGAATGGGACTGTGGGCCAAGCTGGGTGTGCAGAGGGGCAGGAACTGTAGCCTGGCTCCGGGGGTGGCCAGCAGTTACCTCGGGCACAGGGCTTGCTGCATTTCTCACACCGCTGTGTTCCATCCTCAGCTGTCACCTCTTGGTTGTTCAGGGGACAGACCAGGGTGCAGGATCCCACGTCCGTAGACAGGTAGTTGTCTGAGGAGATGGGGACTGTGTGTCCGTCTGCCCTGGGCCTTCACGCCCCACCATGCCCACATAGTGCAGTAAGAATATCAACCAATACTGAAATCCCCTTACTGCGTATCTGCACACTCAACAGTCATGTACTCCTCACAACCCTATGTGACAGGTACTGTTAGATTCCCATTTTGCCAAGAGGGAATCATCGTAGTTTTATGTAAATTACTCAGGGTCATGTGCTATCAAGTGGAGGAGCCAGGACTGGACACAAAAAGTCTGGCTCTACATTTTGTACTGTAACCCACCACGGGGAGGATACAACCAGGAGCTGAGAGCCCACTCCTGCCTCTCATGACACGAAGAAAGAGGGCCCCAGGTCTGAGGTCAGTCCCCCGATGCACATCAATAAATACAGGAACTGTTAAATAAAACTCTGATCAATCTAGACTATACAATAAAAATTAGCATTTAGGAGTGCTTAGTATGTGCCAGGCACTATTCTAAGAGCTTTACCAATATATTTTTTTTAAGGCTTATTTATTTATTTTTGGGAGAGAGAGCTCGAGCAGGAGAGGGGCAGAGAGAGAGGGAGTGAGAGAGAATCCCAAGCAGGATTCATGCTGTCAGCACAGAGCTCGACTCAGGGTTCGAACTCATCAGCTGTGAGATCATGACCTGAGCCAAAATCAAGAGTCGGACGCTTAACCGACTGAGTCACCCAGGCGCCCCTAAGAGCTTTACAAATATTAACTCATCCAAATCTTATAATCACCTTATGAGATTGGGGCTATGTTGCCCCCATCCTCAAATGAGAAAACAGGTACAGGAAGCAGGTCACGTGACTAGAAAATGGTAGAGCCCGGTTTCGAACCCAGGCAGCCTGGCTCCTGAGCCTGGGCTCTTAGCTCCTACTCTGCTCCACCTGCTCTTAGCTGTTGAAAGACCAAGGCAGCTCGACACGAAGTGCCGTGACCCTCGCCAGAGCGAGGGTCAGACGATACTCACCATACGCTCCCATTTACTTAAACCAACCCCCCTCCCAGCAAAATTACTAAAACGACATTTGTCCCTGGCACTCACAGGGACAGGCAGTCACACAGCTGGCACCGAAGGTATAACGGCCCTCAGGGTTGGGCATGGATTCGAAGGTGTCCGTGTTGTAGGTGACCAGGGCTGGGCAGTGCAGCTCACAGATGCCACTGTGGTTGAAGTGGAGGCAGGCCTGGAGGCGGGGGGTGGGGGGTGGGGGTGGCGGGGGTGGAGACAGGCAGCTGGTGGTCACTGGGCTGTTTTTCCCTGGCGTGCAACGGGCAACAGGGCAGGAGCAGGCAGGGTGCCCCTCCCCTTGCACCCCGGGGTCCCGTGGGCACATACCAGGCAGTCAGAATGCTTGGGGCCCGTGCAGCCAGCAGCACACTGCTCGTGGCAGCAGTCGGTGGGCTGCGGGCCCTTGCAGCGGGCACAGCCACCAGCACAGACAGTTCGAGTCACTGTGAGACAAAGGGCAGGATGAGGGCTGGGCAGTAGCCCAGGCACCAGACCCTCACCAGCATCACTTTCTGTGATGACTTCCTGCCCCACCCCCTGGGAAGACACCTAGGTCTGGTAACCCTCCCAGCCCGGCCCCCTGCCCCACCCCCCGGATTCTGGGCCTCCTAGCACTCACAGCTCTGACAGTCCCCGGAACTTGCTCCCCAGCAGTGGGAGTCTTTACAAGCTGGAGAACAGGGTTGGCCTGGGGAGAGAAATAGACAGAGACCAGGAGGCAGAATGCAGTGAGGGAGAGTCGGCAGGAAAAGAAGACTCAGAAAACAGAGGCACGATCTAGAAGCAGAGGGAAGCAGGACAGAGGACCACGGAGATGAAGAGACACAGAGAAATGGCAGGAGGGAAATGGGACAGAAAGAGGGAATGGGTAGTGTTAGTACAGGGGTGGGGAGTGGAGGGGGTGTGAGTGAGCGGGGAGTTTGGGGATCGCTGGGTTGCCTGAGAAAGAGAGGAAGCTACAGGCAGGGAGAAGCATGGCTTACAGGCCCGAGAGCGGTTGGTGTCTATCAGCATGAGGGCCAGCTGGTTGTTCTTATGGAAGATGTCCTTCCACAGAATCGTGTCCTGGTGGCAGAGCTGCGGGTTCCGCTGAATGAGGACCCCTCCCTTCAGGATCTCTGTGGGGCAGGCAATAATCAGCACTTTCCTTTCCTGTCTGTCACTTTCTGCCCTCCCATGGGACTCTCCTGAGCTCTTTAGAGGGGAGCAGGCCTCTTAAACACACCCCAGTTTCCCCAGGGATTAGAGAAGACACCTTCAGCATCTTCTAGCCGTACCAGAACCCCACCCCTCCCACCCTGCCCCACACACATGAACAACCTGAGATCCAGGGAGGAGTGAGTTGTCCATGACAGGGTCCAGATGTCCATGCCACCCTCTCCTGTCCTCCCACCTCTATACTCTGTGCACACTGCTTACTGGTTAAAAAAGACTCTGGAGTCTGAAAACCAGCCTCACCACTAACTAGCTATGTCATAGCTATGTAACCTTGAGCAAGTCACTTATCCTCTGTAAACCTGTTTTCTCATCTGTAAAATGAGAATAGCACTGATGCTTCCCTTGCAAGATTACAGCACAACCAAAATGGGATCGTGTATGCCAAGTGACTGGCCACAGAGTCTGGGATACTGTCAGCTCCAAGGCTGCCACATACAGTTATGCAGGTTGTTCACTGCACATGTGTACTCAGCCAAGAAGTGGACTAACCCCAGCCTGTATCCTAATTATCAAACTGTGCAGGCTCGTGCAAGCTGTGACTTCCTGGGAAGAAGGGAGATCTTCTCATCTTCACAAAGGCACCTTCCCAAGCCCCACCTGCATCCATCCAGAAGGGATGCCAGTTCTAATTCACACAAAGTTTCCCACGCATAGCAGTGGCCCTGATCAGCTCCCGATAACAAGGAGAAGGTTTCAATGATAATGATGATCACCTGTGAGGCTTCGGAGCTGCAGCTCCCGCAGCCCTCCTAGGGCAGCCCCTGTAGCAGGGGTGCCACTGTCCAGTGGGTCTCCGTTGTCCAGCACGGCCAGGGCGTAGTTGTCCTCAAAGAGCTGGGTGCCTCGCACGATTCGTAGCCTCTGCAGTGGGACCTGTCTCACTTGGTTGTGGGCAATGAGCACATAGCCTTGCACCTCCTGGATATCCTGGGAGAGAACAGGACCAGGTGGGGCTGAAGCAGGCCCAGGCCCTGGAACACGACCACCCCCCCCCCGTCCTCCTCTAAGTCACCAAATGCAAAGCCCCCATCCGCTGAGAAGTCCAGCTCTGTCACGCATAAAGTAGAGATCAAGGCCACTCCCCACGTCCCCAAACCAGAGTCGTGTATGATCAAGACAGATAAATGGTGGGGGGAGCACTGTGTGAACTATGACCAAGTGCCACACCCTCTCTGCATCTCAGTTCCCTCATCCATAAAAGGAAACACCTACATGACATGACGTCTGTGATTTGACCAAGCCTCACACACGTGGCCCCACTCCAGGGCACTGTGGACACAACCCAGCAGGCTGGTTCCCACTCTCTCCCCTGCTCGTGACCCTTTCACATACATTTTCCATTTGGTTTTCCCAGAGGGGAGTCAAAGCATGCTCCCTGCTTCCAAAACACAGACAGAGAAGCCAGGGGCCGAGACCATATTCACATGGCTTGTCGGTAGAACTGGACCTAGAACCCACAACCTCCCAGCAGCCCTTTCACCACGCCAGGCAGGACAGGGACAGCGGCCGGGGCAGATGGACAGGAGGAGGCGATTGCTGGCAAGGGAGCCAAAAATTTAGCAGAGGCACATGTGCATTCTACCCAGGGATGTCCAGGGCCAGCCACATGACTGAGAGGGAGTCAACTGGTCTTGCAGTAGAACAGATAGGGCGCAGGCATCAGAAAGGACTTCCCAGTTGAGGAGCCGCAACAAGAGAAGAACTATAGGGCACCTTCTTCTACCACCCATTTATAAGCATAGGGCTCAGCTCAGCTGGAGGCAGGACCTGGCTGGGTCCCCCATGGGCCTCACCTGCAGGAAGGAGAGGCTGGCATTGGCATGCAGGTAGGTGAGCTCCAGGTTGCCCTGTACCACTTGACAGCCCTGGTAGAGGTGGCGGAGCATGTCCAGGTGGGTCTCGGGACTGGCTGGGAGCCGCAGCTTCATGTCTGTGCCGGTGCACACTGGGAGGAGAGAGGAGATGGGTCAGAGGCCGCTGCCCCGTCAGCTTCTCCAGCCTGGCACCTCCTCCACACTCACTCCGCAGAGTCATGCCATCTCGGACAGCGAGAAAGCACAAGTGAAGGACCCCGCTTCCCATGTCCCTTGCACCTGCAGAAGGCACAACGGCCAAAGAAAGTCTGCAAGTTTGGGAAGAGGAGGGAAATCAGAGGAAACGCTCCTTCTAACTCGGCCCATCCTGAGTATCCAGAGGGGCCCCCATTGTGCCAGCCCTGGGGAGTTTGCCCGTCTGATCCGGGGTGGTGGCTGGCAAAGAAAGCCTCCCTTTGTCCCCAAGGCACCACTCGTGGCCAAGGGGTAAAAAATCCCCCAAGAGAGGCCATGATGAATCATGAAGCTTCTGGATACCCCCTGCCCCTATCCCAAGCAAACAAACTCAGGGCATTCTCCCCACCCCATTCCAATACCACCCACATGCCAGCCTCTTGGCAAGGGATGTCCACCCCCACAATGCCACCCAGAAAGGAAGGAAGGAGGGTCAGCTAGAGTCATAGCTGGGGCATGGGGACCACTAGGGGCCTGGTCACTGCAGGGACCTCTGGAATTCCCCCAGGCAGAAAAAAAAGGAGCATCAGACCCCAACAACGGGCATCCGGACCCAGGCTGCAGATCTTGGGCCAGAGCGATGCCCTACTCTGACGGATCCTATGCTGGCACTTCACCCTTGCCACCTCCTCAGGGCAAGACTCCAGAACCAGCTGGCAGAATCTATGCCACGAAACTCCTGCCACAAGGGCACTACGTCAGCCCTGTGTACCTTCTTCCCAGGGCCAACCCTCAGCCAAGGGGCATCAAGATGAATTGCCTCCCCGGCCCACCTGGACCCCAGCAGCGTGTCCCTGAGACCGGAAGTACCTACAAAGCCCAGGGATACAGAAGGGGTAAACTACTCCTGGTGAGGGGCTGCTCTGGACAACAGCTGGCACCATGCCTGCCAGTAGGGGGGAGATTAAAGTGCCCAGTTGAACCCGTTTTTCTGCTCTGGTGAGGAGATGAATCACCTGGCGCGTCTTGCCCAGGAGGGTGCGCCGGGGGGAGGTGGGTGGAGGGCACCCCCAGATACACAGGCCCACAGGTGCCTGAGCTGCTTGGGATTTCCTGTTGGTTGCCACTGCACCTCCCACGGACTGTGTGCAGATTCAGGGGGACAGCAGTGGCTGACTTCAAGGTCTGACACCAGGATTCCTGCTCTCCCAGCAACTTGGAGCCTGAAGTCAAATCCTGGGGGATAAGAGAGATCCCCTGCCTCCAGAAAGCTGGGGAAAGGCTGGTAGGGCCAGTGCCTCGGGTTCATGTTGAGGCCAATTGCCATGAGCTGACAGTCTCCCAGTAAAAGCCAGAGTGGTCTCTGTTCCCACCCCTTTGGACAGATAGGGAAGGAAGCAAAGAGGGAGGAAGGGGAGGGCCCAGAAATAGAACTCAAGGGTCCCTCCCCCCAGACTCCCAAGAGAAACAGGAGCTGGGGGTGGCAGGCCAGGCCCAAAATAACGCCCGCTGCCAGGACCTCCTGCGGCCTCAGCAGCCTCAGCTGCTTTGTAGGCACAGCTGTCTTTAGGCCCAGACCCCAAAGCTCTGGCCCAAACCGGGGACAGGGACAAGCAGAGCTGGAGCAGAGGCTGTCTCCACCCGCTGTGGCCCTCTGCCTCCTCTAAAGGACACCAGCTGTGGCAGCCAGGCAATAGGAAAACAACAACAATGGGAACACCAAGGGCAGCCACGTTAGCTGAGCACCTACTGTGTACTGTCAGGCACTCTGGGTGGAGCCTCATTATGTCCTCCCGAGGCTGGGACAGCAACTTCTCTCTTGCAAAGAAGAAAACTGAGGCCGACAGGGGTTCGTCTCCCAAGATCTTAATAAAGCTTATGAGCGATAGAGGCAGGATTTGAACTTGAGTCTGTCTGACTTTAGATCCTACGTTCTTAACTGGACATATACAAATTCACCCCACATCAGGTGCAAAGGGGAATACATACCAACTCTACTGATACCACTGATAAACATCACAGACTCTGGGCAGGGCAGGGGGGCTGGGCTGAGCTGAGGGCCAGAAAGAGTGGTAGCCCCACCCCACTAGTGAGTTTGCGGCTGATTTTAGTCTAAGATTCTTTAAGCGTTTGCAGCGGGTGGTGAAGTCAGGTACTGAGACCTACTCTCCCAGAGAGCTGGAGGCTTGCGGGCAAATTTCCCCACCAAGCTGACATGAAGCCAAGAAGGGCCTCTTGACACCTCCCCTACTTCCACCTCTGTCCCCTTCACCATGGAGCTCAGCACCTCCCACCCCCTCCCCCATCTGCTCACCAGACTCCTTCTCCCCAGTCCTCACCACAGTCCCCATATCCACTCAGCCCCCTTGATTTTCAGGGAGTAGGGTGTGAGAAGTCTTTTTCTACACAGGAGAGCTCTGTGTCTTCAGGACACCTGACCCTCAGAAGCCCCAACCTCTCCAGCTCTCTGACGCAAAGTCACTATGAGGCAGGACCAGCCCAACACCAGATAAGAGTTTGCTGGATGGATGGATGGATGGATGGATGGATGGATGAAATCCAATCAAGAACTTGCAAACCACAAGGTAGTAGTTGAGGTCCTGGTGTTCATCCCTCTGCTGAAAGGCTATTCAGAGTCCTTCATATCCCTCTGGCTGGACTTCAGTGGTCAGGGTTTGGTCCTAGCTCTGGGGGGTGCTCTCCAGAAGGTTGTGCCCTCCCTGCCGCACTTCAGCCCCAGCTGCTTCTCTTGCTCACCAGCAAGAGATACTTCCTTTGGTTTCCATGAACACTACCTGCATCCCCAAAACTCAACTCCCCCAGACCTACAGGTTAAGAGCCCATTCTAGTGATGCCCAGAACTCACCCACCATACATACATGGTATCAGGTCCCATATCAGACCAGGGCCTGGGCTCAGGATCATTAAACCAGAACCCTAGCTGGCCTGCTCATGTGTGACCTTGAGCAAGTCAAAGGACCTCTGGGGGCAGAGGCCATATCAGATTCATCTCTATGCCCAGCAGTGCCTGTGACTTCGTAGGCGCTCAATGACTATTTAGTGACCTGAACTTGGCTGTGAGGATGGGATAATAAAACACTAACAACTCTTACTTTCTGCAGAGAAGTTAAATGAGAGTTAAATGAGATAATGAATCAAAAAAGCAGCCTGTAAACATGAAAAGGCTTTGTAAACAGAACTGAGGCAACACAAACATTGGCTATAATAATTCTCCCACTCCTAGAGAGCACACACCCATCGCCCTACATGGGCTCTCTTCCCAAGGGTGAGAAGGAAAGGTAGCTTAGCAAGAGATGGAGATGTCACCCCATAAGGGCTTCCCACAGGCAGAGGCAGAGAGGGGGATCTCTTTCCAGATCATTTCAGCTCTCAGGGGCAGGCACAACTACTGGGGCCTTACTCTAGCCCCCCACTGATGGTTCCTCCATACTGGCTCCTCTTCTCCCATTCCAGCTGTCTCCCTCATTCCAGCCCTGCAGGGCCCCCTGACTTCCACCCTGTCCCTGCCCTCAGTCCCTTGCCATGCTTGGAGGGCTCAAGAGGAAGGCAGGCATGGGCTGGACAGGGAGGAAGAGGACCTCAGTGGGCCCAGCTCACTCCACTTTCTATAGGCTAGATAAGGGAACTCACTTACCTGAATAACAGAGTAGCACCTCTACCCCAGTCTGGCCACCTGGCTGCCCCTGAGGCTTTGCTCACCCCATTCCTGTTGAATAGGATATGACTTTGACCAACTCTTAATGCCTCCTCATTAGACATTATTATTGGGTCTACTAGACATATTTGGGTCACTAGGAAGCCTTGGATAAATCACTTCACTTCTTTGAACTGTGTGTACCCACTTCCTTGGATTGTTGCAGAGATGAAATGAAACCGTCGATGGAAAAGAACCTGGCACACAGGAAGCACACTGGACATTTTTCAAAAGTTCAGGCAAGGTGTGGGAGGGGAGATGGGCTAAATGGGTAAGGGCATTAAGGAATCTACTCCTAAAATCATTGTTGCACCATGTGCTAACTTAGATGCAAATTTAAAAAATAAAGTAAATTAAAAAAGTTTGTCAAAAGTTCAGGCAAGGGAAGTTCATATAGCTGGAGTGTGGGTAATTCCAAACCAAGAGAAAATGAAAGATGACTTTGTATTTGGAATGAGATGTATTTTCCCTTTTCACACTTCATCCTATCGCTTCATTTGTTGCTTTTTTCCCCCTTGAGTATTAGAATGAAGTTACTTTCCTCAAGTAAGGTAAAAAGGAAGGAGGTTGTTAGAAGAATCGCTTGGGAATTAAAATAGGACCTCTGCAAGATAAGGATGTGTTTGCTACACTTGACAAAAGTTTGACCTCTAAGAATGGGTCCTAGCAAAATCCTGACCCTCTGGATCCTCCCTGTCTCCCCTTTCCCCCAAATTCCTGCCCTAGCCCTCATCCCTGGGATATAATGGGGGTGCTAGAGGCAGCCGGGCGGTGCCCTGCCATTGCAACCATTCTCTGCCCGACACACCCAACATCTGTCTTTGCACCCAGCAGTGCAGATCGAGGGGTGAGATAGGCCTGAGGAGGCCCCAGTCATCGCTGAGAGAACTGACCCCTCTGTATCCCAGCACCGCAGCAACCCAGGCCACCCCCACCTGCTCAACTTACAGGCCCAGCTGAGGGGGGCAGCAGCTCAGCCTGACAGTGCAGCCTGGCCTCACCCATCGCAGCAGAAGGTCAGGGCTGCAGACAGACGCCCCCCTGGGAAACAGGGAGACGTATGGGCTCCCAGGAAAGTGGAACCTCCTTTGTCAGAGAGAAGGCGTGGGGCCACCTCCCACTGTTTACAGCAGATCTGACCCAGCACCTTGAGGGAGTTCCTTGAGAGGGCAGAGTTCAGTCAAGTCCCTAAGCCAGCAGGGAGACTGCTGTTTGGCAACACAAAGCCCAGACACGCAAACACAGACCACACAACACAGGAACACCCTAGCATAGACGCCCCTCAGAGAATACTGCAACGCTCTGACAGAGAGGCCCTCGGGCAACACACAGACGGGATGACCCCCACCCCTTCTCCAGACTCCCTGACCGATGGAGACCACCCACTACTCCCCAGAACACTCCCATTTTGTCTTCCCAACAGCACAGTGATGCCAGCAGCAGTGTCACCCATTGTTCAAGGTGGATTAATACAGTGATTTCGAATGTGTGGCTGGGGGTCACACCGTCTGGGGGGTCCCATCTTGGACCCACTACTTCCTTGATGCGATGTAACCTCTTTAAGCCCAGGTGTTTACCTGGAAATGGGAATACTAGTAGGATTTCTCTTGTGGGGTTGGTCTGAGGATTTAGAGGGCGTGCATGCAAACCACCGCGCACCATGCCTAGCCCAAAGTAGATCTCCAGCACACGGTGGCTTTAATTGTTAGTGCCTAGATGGGCCAATGGGGCAGAACCGGCACTACCCCCGCCACCGTGCCTCCCCACACACAGCATGAAGGAAAAGGCAGGACAACCCAGCCCTCTGCAAACCCACATCTGGCCCTCTGTCTTTACCTTTCCTTCCCGCCCCCCACCCACCCCGCAGGACTGCCCAGGAATCCCCCGCTGGGAAATCTCCCACTCTATGCCCCAGACCAGGAAACCTACCACCGCCCCTCCGTGGCCCGTGCTCTCCAGAAGTCACAAAGCACACAGTCCCCGGGCTGGCCCTGAAGAAACTTGCTCAAAACAAACGTCTCCCCCTCCCCCCACCCCAGACTCCAGCATGAGGCAACTCGGCAGTCCGACCGGCCACCCTCTCCAGCCCGGCTCTGGCCGGACAGGTTACTTTCCCCACCACCCCCCTCCACACCGCGATCCTGCCTGAAGCTGGAGGAACTAAACCCAATCGGCTGCGGGGGGAGGTGGGGGTGGGGAGATGGGACCGGGGGAGGGGCAACAGAAGGGACCCCCGAGGAATCCAGCTCAGTCCAGTTTGGAGGCGGAGGCTGCCAACTGGAAAGTCTTTGAGAAAGCTTGAAGGGGCTCAAGAAAGGGGAACACACACACACACACACACACACACACCATGCAGTACACCCTTTGATGGCAAACTTTCCGAACAATTTCAGAGAACTTTTTTGACAAGTTCCCATTGCCGTCGCCGAGTCTGGAAAGCGCCAGTCTCTTGCCTGGGACATCTAGAGCGGCTTGGGCGTCATCGCCCCCCTACCCCACCTTCCTTTGCCCCCTCCCCGGCGAGGCCGGCTGCTCGGGAGCGCCGACACCGTCCAAAACTTCGGACCGGGAAGTTCGTGTGGCCCCCCCTCTGCCCCCGCCAGCCCGGGGACCTTCGGCGGGGGCCCCAGGCTGCAGGGTCGCGTCGCTGCTTCGTGCCCTCACCACACCAGACCTACCTTGGGTGCCCGTGGCTCCGGAGGGCAGGAGGGCGAGGAGGAGCCCCCAGCGGCACCAGGCCGCCAGCTCCATGGTGCTCACTGCGGCTCCGGCCCCATGGCTCGGGCTGGACCGGGCTGCGAAGGGCCGGGCGGCTGCCTGGGAGCTCTGCTCGGCTCTCGGGGCACGACGCAGGGGACTCTCAGCTCCACAACTTCATTCTTGTACTTCCTCAAGGCAGCCCTCCTCCTCCACCTCCTCCTCCTCCCGTGATTGGGAGCGAGCGTGCTCACGGCTCGCCCCCCCACCCCCTCCACCGCATTCCAGCGAGTCCCTGGGAGTGGCAACTCCCAGCTTCACTTTCTCCCTCGGCGCGCAGGCCTGGGGTGCGCCCCTCCCGGCGCCCGGACGCCGGGGTTGCCTGCGCACTTCTGGCGCGTTCCCATGGAGAACCCCTAAAGCAGGGGACGGCGATCGGCACCCCCTCCTCCACCACCGGGCGGAGTCTGGGGCAAATGCTTTAGGCTGCCATCCTTAACTTTCCTTGAAGTCGCAGGTTTTATCTTAGACATTCCTGGCGAGTTTGCACCCCTACTCCATCACATGCCTGTTTTTAAAAATATCAAATGATGGTTCTCCCACCACATCCTCAAATCAAATTGATAGTAAAGGAGGTGGATGTGTTGTGTTTTTAACTTGTGGCTTCCAGGACTCCCTGGCATACCTTCTGGAATCTTTTAAGTATCTTTTTCCAGTCTGAAAAGCACAGTTTTAATCGGGAGAACCTACAAGTTTGGGGAGAGAGTCAAATTAGAGGGACTTCCATCTCAGTCTTTCCAAGAACATCCATTCGTCTGTTTCTTCACAGGGCCACTCAGCACTCAATTCTTCCAAAGTTCCTTTTCTGTCCCTTGCTTTTTACTAGCCTGTTCGATTCTGCCTCCCCACCCTGCATTCCTTCTGGAGCCCCTGGTCCTGTTCTTAAGGCCCAGTGGGGGATGGAAGTGGGGGTGATGGAAGGAAGGTGTGTCTTTGTTGGAAATTCCAACCAAAAATACAGGGGACATACTTAACTAACAAATTATTCGTTGTTTATCTGAAATTCAAATTTAACTGGGCATCCTTATTTTTATTTGCTAAGTCTGGCAACTCTAGTTGGAATGTCTCAGCCAAGAGCAGAGCATGCCTGTGCTGGTCAAGAGGGGATCAGAGGCATCTACTGAGCACTGAAGAATGAAGGACACTAGCATTTCTTAAACTGCTTTCATATTCCTAGCATGGTTGTTGGTAGGCATTTTCACAGTAGAGGGGTTGGAATCAGAATGACCTGGGTTCAAAGTTCCAGTCTGCCATGTATTAGCTGTGCAACCCAAGGCAAGTGAGCAAGCCTCTCTGAGTCTCAGTTTGCTCACTACTGAAATAGGATCTGGCATGCTCTACCAGGGATTAAAGAAGATAATGCTCCTGAAGCACTCAGAACAGTGTGTAGCACATAGTAATTGCTCAATAAGTGGTCTCAGGTTTATGGATACTGGGGTAGATCCAGGTTTGGTGGTATCTGAACTTATGAAATTGGGGGGGGGACTCTCTTCAAGATAAGGAATACAAAGTTATGAGCACGAAATTAGACACATATATGCAAATGAAGGGCCTGAAGCTTACCCTTCTTTAACAGCATGGTGAGTCCACCTCTGGCTCTAACCAGCAATGTGCAAACTACAGGTTAAGTTCATTTGGAAGTTTGGTCATCGAGCCAATTTAGATGATCAAGACAAGTCTTTTTTTTTTTTTTTTTTTTTTTTAAGAAATAGAATGCAATACGGGGTGCCTGGGTGGCTCAGTCAGTTAAGCAGTTGACTCTTAGTTTCATGATCTCACGGTTTGTGACTTTGAGCCCAGACTCGGGCTTCATGCCATCAGTGCAGAACCTGCTTGGGATTCTCTCTCTCCCTCTCTCTGCCCTTCCCCCACTTGTGCTCTAAACAAATGAATAAATAAATAAAACTTTAAGAAAAAAGAAATAGAATGCAATGGAAATGATCTGTGTACATCGCATGTTAATGTGGGTAAGGGTATGTGTGTGTGATGGGTGATGATATACAATGGATTTATCCCTTGGATAATAGTCACAAACGTTCAAGAAATACTGCTGAGTATGGGGACACAGCGGCCCTTTGGGATGGGCATTAATATCTCTATTTTCTCTAGCGTTAGAGTTGGAGTTGATTAAGGTGAGGGCAAGATCAAGGAAAAGAGGCTCAGATGAGTTAACCAATTTGCCCAGGAGCATCTGCCTCAGAGCTAATGAGGGAAAAGGTGAACACCTAGCCAAAACTAGTCCCTCACCCTCACTCATCACAAACCCAAATCCAGGGACCTGGTCAAGGTGCCTCTCGGCCCTCAGGGAAAGGAGACACTAGACCTAGTCCCAAGAGTCACTTGTGGGTCATGCACTGGAGCACTTGCTCTTCAAGAGACCATCAGGGTGTTAGGATCAGCATCAGAGATGTCCCTTCCCACCCTCCCCTGCCCTGGTGTTAAGAGGGTTTGTCCAGCCAAGAAAGCTGCTGTGCAACCGTCCTTTACTGGACCCTTCCTCCATGTCCCTGTCTGTCCTAGAGCCACATCCTCATCTCGCAGAGTCCTGGGTTGTCAGAAGGCAGATGTTATCTTTCCCCATTTTGCAGAAGAGGAACACTGAAACTCCAAGGAAACGAAGGGAAACTGAGCCAGGAGTCTTTGGCTTCATGTGCTCTGCTCCAGGACTGGGAATCAAGGGTACCATGAACTCTCCCTCCCCCAGGGTGTAGTGGATCCAGAATGGCTCTCCAAGATATCTGAGTAACTACCAGTCATTCTCCTACAAAGATCCCATGTCCCCCCACTGCCTCACTCCCACCCAGTCAACAAGTGCACCCTCTCAGCATCCCAGATTCCAGGGGAAAAGAAACCCAGACTGGAGACAATGCTCAGTCCCAGTGGGCTGCCCAGAGAAGGCGGGGCCAGAGGGAGTGGACCGGGAGTAGGGTTGGGGGAGGAGCGGGGTCAGAACTCACGCCCGGGGAGGAGGCTCGAGAGGGGCCAGTCTTCCAAAGAGAATGAGCCCATTCAGAGCTGGGAAGGAAGGGGAAAAAACCTTGTCTGGTGTTTGACAAGAGGAGAGGAAGGGGGGCAGGGGTGGGCGCTGCTGATTCGCTTCTCCCCTCAATTGCCTCTCCAGCAGGGCCTGGCAGGAGAGCCAAGGAAAGAGGATGTCTAAGGGACAGAGGTTGAAGGGGGGCCTGGGATTTGTGGGGGGGGGGGGGGGGGAGGGCTGCTAGAGGAGCCTGAGAGTTTGCCAGCAGGGTCCAGTGAGGGGCCTGGGGAGAGGGAGACAGCTTCAGGGCAGGGGGGTGACTGCCGGGCAGAGGAGAGCCAAGAGAAGGGCAGAGGGCAGATATATGAGATCTGCCAGAGGAGGTGCTGGCCTGCGGGCAGTGGAGGTATCCACTGGCACTGAGGTGGCACGATGGGGCTCTGGCTTAGAGAGGTGACCTCTAAGGATCAACAGGCTGGGGTCTGGACCCAGCAGCCTGTGAAATGCCAGTCAATCATTGACCAGCCACTGAGACTGGGGAACACAGGAGGCCATGTGTGTGTGTGTGTGTGTGTGTGTGTGTGTGTGTGTGTGTGTTGGCACCAGAGTCTCCTCCCTTCTGCCTACCTCACCAGCCAGCCTGGGGTCAGAGGACTGAAAATAAACAGAAAAAGGGAGGAGACGGTCCACAGTCCGAGGTTCAGGCCACAAACTGGTGCCTACCCCATAGGGCCTTGAGTCTGGGGCATGAGTTGCTGGGGAAGTGTCTATGAATTAGTTATTTGGAAGGAGTCCCCCAAGAGTGGGCACAAAGCCTCCCTGGGGCCATAGGAAAGTAATTTGAAAGCTTCTGATGAGAAAATCTTCCCTTCTAAAGTGGCCCTTTAAGAACACTTGCTACCTAGCCACTGGGAGCCCAGGGTTAGGCCTAGGCCCTCGGTAGCAAAGAGCAGAGCCTAAATTGACATACCAGACACACTACCCCTGGGCCTGCTGATCACCTCCCTCAACCCTTGTCACCCCATGTCAGGAATGCAGGCCCAAGGCCTGAGGAATCTGCCTTTCTCTCTCTCTAGGTTGCTTTGCTAAGACAGAATGCATTCTTGCGCCCTCAGCCTTCCCTGGCTTTAATGCCTATAGGAGAAGTACACGTGGTTTCCATCTTGGCCCATGGATTGTGCTCCCGTATCCTGTGCTGTGTGTTCGTGCTGGCCATCTAACGTGCGTCTCGGTTTATCTAGGGATCCTTTCTCAGATAGTAGCTGGGCTGTGTGGGCTTGAATAAGGCTTTCATTTTGCTGTGTGAAATATGAGAGTTGGCCTGAAGAGTTCCTGGTTGCAGTGTTTTAGACCTCGTGTGGGGGCAGCGACTCCTTCAACCCCATGCTTATTCCCTGAAAGCCCCACTGAGCCGCCCCTCTGCCAGATTCCAGGTTCCAGATTCTTTGTTTCACAAACACTGAGTTTTCCTGCTCTACTCAACCCTTCAGAACTCGGAACTCACCTGGCTTGCTGCTAGAGATCCAGACTACTGGGATGTGAATGAGGACATTTTTGCCTCTGGCTTTTGGTTTGGGGAAGAGGAGGCTAGGAAGCTTCCAGAAGCACAAAACTGTGGCAATCATGAAGTCCTGATTTGGTGAGGCAGTTTCAGTTTCAGATGATTTCATTCACTGGACCCACGTTGTTTTTCTGTTTTTGCTTTCGTTTTGTTTTTGGGTTTTTTTGCCCTTTACGTCCAGTAGCTCTTTGAGATCTATCGATTCCTCTGTGCTTTTCCCACCTCCACCACCAGCTAGACTAAACCTCTATCAGGTCAAAGCACTAGCCTTTGATCTCCCCGAATGCTGCTCTTGCCCTCTTTTAATCCTACCCCCTGCCCTCTTCACAGAATAAATGTTTTACTTTTTAACTTATTTTTTTTTTTTTATTTTAAGTAACCTCTACACCCAACATGGGGCTCAAACTCACAACCCCAAGATCAAGAGCTGCATGCTCTACCAACTGAGCCCTCCAGGCACCCCTAAAGTAAATGTTTTCAACATAAATTTCATTTGTTCCAGCGCTAAAACATCTCCCAGTGGCTTTCCATTGCCTAAGCTCTTCACTGTGACCCAAGACCTGACAGAATCTGGTCTCTGGCCTTCCAGCCACATAGGCTTCCTTTCTGTTTCTCAAAGATGCCAAAATTAGTTCCTGCCTTAGGGCCTTTGCACTGACTATTCCCTCAGCCTAGAACAATCTGCCCCCAGGTGTTAACAGGGCTGGCTCCTTCTGGTCACCTAGGTTTCAGCTCAAACGTCACATTTTCAAAAAGGCCTTCTCTGATCACCCAATCCAAAGTAGCTTTCTCCTCCCTCCCCATTCCCTAACAACTTTTCCTGATTTACATTATCCAATTCTATAACTCCACACATGTCACTACATGAAGCTGTTTATTTTGTTTTGTTTTGTTAACATTTTCCCTTTGTTTTTAACGGTTCATGTAATACAGGATGAGGCCTCCAAAATCGGAAGTGTAAAGGTTTTAAAAGAGCCCTATCTCTAGCTCGGATTACTCTCAAAGGGAGAATCCTGCTTTGTTAGGATTTCATCCTCTTTTCTAAATTTCCTATCTTATTTTTTTTAAGATTCTATTTTTAAGTAATCGCTACACCCAACAGGGGCTCAAACTTACAACCCCGATATCAAGAGTTGCGGGGCGCCTGGTTGGCTCAGTTGTTACAGTGTACCACTCTTGATCTAGGAGTTGTGAGTTCGAACCCTAGCCCAACGTTGGGTGTAGAGATTACTTAAAAATAAAATCTTAGGGGCACCTGGGTGGCTCAGTTAAGCGTCCGACTCGGACTCGGTTTCAGCTCAGGTTATGATCTCACGGTTTTGTGAGTTTGAGTCCCTTGTCAGGCTCCGTGCTGATTGTGCAGCGCCTGCTAGGGATTCTATGTCTGCCTCTCTCTGCTCCTCCCCTGCTCTCTCTCTCTCTCTCAAAAATAAATAAACATTAAAAAAAATTAAGACTTAAAAAAACAAAATAAAATCTTAAAAAAAAAAAAAAGAGTCGCATGCACCACCAACTGAGCCAGCCACGCAACTTAAAATTTCCTCATCTTTAAATGGACGTGCTCATTAAAAGATTCATCCCAGAATCATATTAAGGACAAAATGAAATAATGTAGTAGGAAAGGACTGGTCTATCAGACGCAAAGTAGTATTAGTACTAGATTGTTTCCCTGTCAGCTCCTGGAGGGCTGAGTAGTTGTTTTGTTCTTTTCAGTTTCCCAATCCGTATCAACTGGGTGCTCAACTCCAGGGGGCACTATTCATGTTGTACTTAACTTGAAGAGGCACTAATCACAGAAAATACAATGTGAATGGTGCACCCCTGAGCGCCATTCACAGTAAATACAATGTGAATGGTGCCTCCTGGAGTTGTGCCTTGCCTAGCCTGGTGCTAGAGCTAAGAACTCAGGAAATGTTTACTAAATGAATAAGTGAATGGAATACAATTTTACTTCATGTTCATTTCACTTCTCAATCAATATAAAAAGGAAAAGTTGACCCGGGGTGGAGAGTGGGAGAGGAGGAAAGGCTGTCATTAATCTACACACACTAATTATGCATCTAGGCTACAAGGCTTCCATGCTTCAACAAGATGGGCATATTTGTGTGTGCTGTGGTGGTGTAGGCAGGAGGAGTGGATGTTAAAGCAAGTATCCTATTCCCAAAAGTCCTTCTCTTGATTTTCCTTGAAATGTTACACCTCTTGGATCTCAGCCTCATCTAAATCACGCTGATGGATTTAGCACCCAATTTTTTAACATTGAATTATATTGTTCATTCATTTAAAAAGGAAGGAAGGAAGGAAGGAAGGAAGGAAGGAAGGAAGGAAGGGAGGGAGGAAGGGAGGAAGGGAGGGAGGGAGGGAGGGAAGAAAGAAGAGATGCGTTCTTAGAGCCTAACATGATACAAATTGTGTACTAGTGCTGGAAGAAGAGTGGTAAATAAGACAGCAGAGGTCCCCACCCTGCCTAGGGAAAACATACCACTGTATTTTATATCATCCTCCAGGTGTTACCTCCCTCGGAAGTGGTGTTTAAACTGAGCCTAGAAGGGGTGCCTGCGTGGCTCAGTCAGTTAAGCGTCCGACTTCGGATCAGGTCGTGATCTCGTGGCCTGTGAGTTCGAGCCCCGCGTTGGGTTCTGTGCTGACAGCTTAGAGCCTGGAGCCTGTTTCAGATTCTGTGTCTCCCTCTCTCTGACCCTCGCCTGTTCATGCTCTGTCTCTCCCTGTCTCAAAAATAAATAAAACGTTAAAAAAAATTTTTTTTAACTGAGCCTAGAAGAATAAGCACGCCTGAGACTACAAATGATACAGATAAGGCAAGGCCGGGAGGGTTGAGAAACATGGCCCCTTGGCTCTGGCACAGGGGCCAGATCGTACAGGGTTTGTGGAGTCATGATTTTATCCTCAGGTACTTGGGAGCCAGTAAAGAATTTTAAGAACAAAAGTGACAGGGTCAAATTTGAATTTGGAAACGGAACGCGGACTGGAGAGGACAAAGGTAGGAGGAGACAAAAGCCTCCCTTCCGGGAGACTCGGAAAGGGACTACTGCGGCAGTCTCGGCGACAGATGATGGTGATGTCTTTAACCAGGGTGGTGCCAGGGGAGATGGGGAAAGACATGGGCAGTTCCAGGTGCACTAGGAAGCGAAACCCGACGTGGGGGGGGGGGGGGGTGCTGGTGAAAGAATAATAACCGTACTTCAAATACAGAGACCATGGAGAAGAAACAAGACGTATATTGATAGAAAAAAGAAAAAAAAAAAACCAACAATTTATTTTGCTCCTTAAGCCACCTGGCCTCCCCCTTCTCTTAACCCTGCCGCCTCGATATATGCAGATGACAGTAAGACGAGGGGCGGGGCAGGCGCCCACAGCAATCCGGGAACTATTATTTAAAGTGCGTGGACGTCACCGGAGAGCAGAATAAAGAACACAAGGCACTTCCTGTTACTCCGGAAGTGAAGGCTCTTAAGCTGCTCCGCCGGCGGAGGGCCAGATTGAAGGGATGGCCGGGCGGACCGCGCAGCTGGTGCTGCTGGCTGGGGCAGCCGCACTTGCAAGCGGCTCCCAGGGCGACCGCGAGCCGGTGTACCGCGACTGCGTGCACCGGTGCGAGGAGCGGAACTGCTCAGGGGGCGCACTGAGGCACTTCCGCTCCCGCCAGCCAATCTACATGAGTCTAGCAGGTAAGCCCCTCCCCGCATCAAGCCCCGCCCCTCGCCTTGGCTCCGCCCCTTGCGCCCCCAAACAACCTTTGAGCCTTACCTTCTTCCCCCGGGGTCCGTTGTTGTGTGTGTGAATGGAGCCCCAGGGTGGTTAGAGCATCATCAGACGGTCTTACTTTCCCAGAAGCTTTCATGTTTCACTTTATTTATTCAGTCAAATGGGAAGTTATTTAATACTCCTGGGTACAGGCCCTAGAATGACACTGAAATCAGACCAGCATCCTGCCGTTCGGGGTCCCAGTCTGCACAGGGACATTAGCCTTCTCCAGTGCAAGGTAAAGGATGATTTGAGCACTAGAGGACCCTAGGGCAAGCAGTAGGAGCATATGGCAGGAAGGAATCGTTTCTTGCTTTGAGAGGGTAGGGACCGTGATCATCTTGGAACGTTCTGTGATAGAAGGGCTTCAAGATGGATACATTAAATTTGGACCTGTGGCCATAGTGGTCACCTGTCGTGTGACAGGTGTCACAATAGGTCAGTTAATTTTCACAGCCCTATAAGGTAGTTTCTCTTAACCCAGTTTTACAATGGGGAAATTCGGAGAGGTTAAGTGCCCTGCCCAAAGTCACACAGCCAGTAAGTGGTAAAGTGGAATTTCCAGTTGCGGCCTGTCCGACTACAAGTTTGTTCTCTTTACTATCCCTTTGCGTTCCAGAGCGAACGGAGAGAGTGGAGGCCCTGGGCAGATGTGGGCATATCCAGTAGCTTGGTTTACTCAGGGAGCAGGGTGCGGGGTGCCTGAAAAGGAGTATAGAAAATAAAGCTGGAAAAGGAATTTGGGGACTCAAAAGTCAGAGTGAAGAATTTGGGCTTCATTTTCATAGGACGGGGGTAAGATGGCAAGAGTTCTTCCCTGGCAAGTGAGAGCAAAGCCTGAATTCAGGAAGAGAAAACGTAAACCCACCTGTCCACTAATGAGTCCACCAGATGCCGAAGTTCCCATCTTGGTGAAAGGAGAAGAGAAAAACATCTCTGTTTGCTCATTGCACATCCCCGTCCCCTAAAACACATGCACACAAACACATACTTTTCTACCATCTCTCGTACATCCTAGCGGGAAGCCAGCATTTTGAGATTTCTTCTGGTCCTCTCCACCCTGCAGGCCCTCTTAGCCTGCATTTGAGCTTGAGTCCCATCTGCACTCTCTGTGCCTCCCGTGATAAGGAGTTCACCAGGTCACATTTCTCTGTTTCAGGCTGGACCTGTCAGGACGACTGTAAGTATGAGTGTATGTGGGTCACTGTTGGCCTCTACCTCAAGGAAGGTCACAAAGTGCCTCAGTTCCATGGCAAGGTGAGTTGGAGGGTCAGGAGAAGTGTATGGTGGCAGTGTGGCAGGAGTAAGACACCCCCCAGTTAGACCACACCATCCGAGCAGTCTGAGCTGTGGGGTGATGGGCGTGTGTTTGGGGCGGGTACCTGTTCTCAAAATCTGCTGGTTTTCATATCATCAGATGGAACCAATGTATCCTGGCTCTAGATTTAGAATAACAAGGTCTGGGAAGCTTTGTGGTCTCAGCCATGCTGGAGTTCTTAGGGTGGTTGAATGTCCTTGCTACGATGACAAATTTTCTGACCCTCCACAGCATGCTTTCTTTTGCTTTTTCAGTAGAAGTTCAGACTAAAATAGGAATACCCCCTCAGGTTGCCCAGTGAGTCATGGTTTGCTAGTGCTTTTTCATCCACTATGATTTTGTTCTGGACTATTGAGGTTGGCAAGAATTATTTTCCCCAATTTGTCAGAGGAAGCGGAGGCTCAGAGGCCTGTGGTCAGTGGTAGAGAAGGAGTATATTAGGATCTCTGTCTTCCTGATGGCAAGTCTAGGCTGTTTCTACCAGACCATACTGAGCCGTCTACACTGGCCCATCTGTTCTTCCCAGAGACCAGGCTTATAGTGCTGTGAGTGCTGGCCAAGATAGAGGGATGACCTTCAGCTAAGGACTGGAGGAGAGCTCATTGACCCAAAGAGGGACTATACGTGAGGCTTTGGCCGAGGGCCAGAGCTAAGGAGCCAACTGAGGACCTGTTGATGTGGCATGTCAAGGAAAAGCATGTTGGGCTAGCTGGGGGTTGCTTGCTGCTCAGGCCCCCTCCATGTGCTCCCTTTTCAGTGGCCCTTCTCCCGGTTCCTGTTCTTCCAAGAGCCAGCTTCTGCCATGGCCTCTTTCCTCAACGGCTTGGCCAGCCTGGTGATGCTCTGCCGCTACCATACCTCCGTGCCAGCCTCCTCCCCCATGTATCCCACCTGCGTGGCCTTCGCCTGGGTAGGTAACTTGGCAGTATTCCTGCTGTACGCCATCATCTAGGAAGGAGGAACTCTTAGATCCCCATTCTCATGCAACAGGAGCTTCCCTTCACCTACCTTCCCCTCTGATTTCCAGGTCTAAAATTGCAGCTGTGGGGTGGTCAGGCCTAGGGAGAACACAGGGAAGGTGCTGAATCAGACTTTACCTTTCTAGCAGAGTCCTAGGCCAGGATATTTGGAAGGGAGGGAGGAGGCCACTAAGAGACCCCATAGGGCAATTTACAAGCACAGAAGGGAGATGGGTGCTAGGGAGCATGCTGGGACCACAGGTCTTTCCGGGGCACCCCCCCCCCCCCCCCCGCCCCGAAGACTCAAAGCAATCTCAGTCCTAGTCCAGGTCTGGAGGTACGGCAGTCACAGTACTCTATGTAGAGCTCAGCCTGGTCTTAGACCATCCCTGAGAAGTCGAAATATGTTCCATGTGAGTATCCAGAGAGGGCTCTGAGCTTTACAGGTGACTGGTCAGAGAAGCCTGGAATTGTGTGAGAAACATGGACTAGGGTACACATATGAACTGTGACAACCTTGGGGGGGGTATGAGAGTAAGAGGTTGCAATCAGAGACCCCACTGTAAGCCTTAGGGAAACAGTCTGCTCATTTACCTTCCTGCCACCAAAGCAGCCATTAATTCATGTATTGAGCCTACTATGTGCTCGGCACTTTGCTGGGTGCTGGAGATCCAAAAGTATATACAAACAGACAGGGGGCACCTGGCTGGCTCAGTCATAGAGTGTGTATGTAACTCTTTTTTTTTTTTTTTTTTTAAAGTTTATTTATTTTGAGAGACACAGAGAGCAGAGGAGGGGCAGAGAGAGAGGGAGAGACAGAATCCCAGGCAGGCTCCGTACTGTCAGCACAGAGCCCGGTGTGGGGCTTGAACTCATGAACCATGAGATCATGACCTGAGCCGAAACCAAGAGTCGGATGCTTAACCAACTGAGCCACCCAGGTGCCCCTCTTCTTCTTCTTTTTTTTTTTTTTTAATAGACTTCACACCCAGCATGGAACCCAATGAGGGGCTTGAACTCACAACCCTGAGATCAAGACCTGAGCTGAAATCAAGAGTCAGATGCTTAACCGACTGAGCTACCCAGGCGCCCTATAGAACATGCAACTCTTGATATCAGGGTCGTGAGTTCAAGTTCCACATTGGAGGTGGAGCTTACTTGAACAAAACAAAACAAAGACAAAAACAAAAACAAAAAGTCAGGTTCCTCCGGTAGTAACCACACAAGCACACAATTGAACGTAAAAGTACAGTTCTGGGGAAAGTGCAGTGGAGATGTGTTGTTGGGGTGTGTGATGGGGTACTAGACCAGTACAGGGCAATCAGGGAAGGCTTCCCTGAGGAAGGGGCCTCTGAGGTAAGATTGGAATGATGAATGAATGTTAGCTAGGTGAATGCAGGGAGAGTAGGAGGCGTCATCTACATAGAAGACATAGAATGTGGACAGGCAGAAGAGAGTGAGAACCTGAAAGGCTAGGGGGTCGGCCATACAGGAAGCCAGGGAGTAGGTACGACAGGTAAGCAGGTAGACAGTGAATGGGGCTAGCCCATGGAGAGCCTGGGGGGCACATTAACACTTTAGATCTGGACTTGCAAAGCATCAGGAAGCAATGAGGGTCGGAGAGAAGAGGTTTCATGAATAGATTTGCTTGGAAAACTCATTCTGGCTACTGTGTAGCAAACAGATTAGAGGGGTAAGAGTGGATGCAGGCAGCTAGTTAGTTTTAGCATAGGGCACAGTAACTAGACTGGTGGGGGGGGGAAGGGGGGTTATTGAAGAGAACTATGTTTGAGCTATGTTTTGAGTTGACGTTAAAATTTTTCATTTATTTTATTTATTTAACAAACCCATGCATAGCTCTTACTGTACGTCAGGCACCATTCTAAGCATTTTATAAATATTAACCTTGTTAATCGCATAAATAGCTTATGAGATAGGTAGTATTATTATCCCGAGTTTACAGATGGAAACCAAGGGCTGAAAAGGTTAAGTAACCTGCCCTAGGAGCCAGAGTTTGAACCCAGGCATCTGGTTCCAGAGTCTGCACTTTTTTTTTTTTTTTTTTTAAGTAGACACCATGCCCAGCGTGGGGCTTGGACTCACTCATATCCCTGAGATCAAGGGTCACATGCTCTACTGACTGAGCCAGCCAGGTGCCCCCAGAGTCTGCACTCTTACTATCTTAGCTGTGTTGACAAGCCTCAGTCGTAGGTTAGATGAGGAAAGAGGAATCAGGAATAACCCGGTGTTCCCACTTATGAGAGAGTGATAGAAGCCATGAGTGTGCATGAGATCACCAAGGGGAGCTTAGCAAGAAGAGAAGGGATCTAGGATAGAGCCCTGAGGAGCCCCAAACATAATGATTAGATCAAGAAGGATGGGCCAGCGACAGAGTCAGGAGTGGCTGGAGGGGTAGGTGGAAAACTAGGATACCGTGTGGTTGGGAAGCCCTGGGACAAGAACAGGGAGGAGAGGGTAGGCCGTCCTCTTGAATTCTGCTGGACAATCAAGAGAACTTTAGGACACCCTGGATCTGGCCACCCTGAGGTCTCTGAGGACCTTAGGAAAACTGGTAGTGTGGGGGTGCTAAGAAGTCCAGGCCAAGCCTCAGACTTAGGAGCTGGGGATTGGAAGGAGGGCAGGGGCGGGGAGGCTGTTAAGCCTCTGGGAAATGTTGATCCCTCGTAATCTTCTCTGTTTAACAAATATTAATAATAAGTGTTATATGAATTGCGTAACAGGCATTGTCCTAAGTACTTTACATATATTTTTCTCATTCAATCCTCATAATACCACCGTGAGCTCTGAGTAAGGCTCAGAGAGGGAAAACCTTGTCAAAGTCACCAGCTCCCAAGTTGGTGACTGGTGGAGACAGGACTGACCCCAGGGCTGTCAGAGCACTTAGCCCCTCTCCTGGGCTGTCTCCATGATAAATGTCTGTTGAGCATTTGCTGTGGGTAGAGGCAGGAGTTTAGCACTTGTGGGAACTGAGGCACCTGCCTCAAGAAGCTAAGCCTGGTGGGAAGCGCTGGTCCAGCTGGCCCAGGAGGCAGAATGCAGGCAGAGCCGAGGAGGGCTCTGGTAGAGAGCCCTCGAAGTAGTAAGGTGGGGAGACGTGTCCTCTAAGTGGAGAAGCCTTCCAGGGAAGCCCAGAGAGGGAGAGGGCCTCTATCGGGGACTCACAGGCCCGATAAGGCCTAGACGCATACAGATGAGGGGAGAAGAGGTTGGATTTCTGCATTCCAGGCTGGTGGCCCAGCAGCAGCAATGGGATGGAAGCTGGAGGATGTGGGCACCGGGATAGGCAGCCTTGGAGAGGTCAGCCTGGCTGCGGTGTGGCTGAGTGCAAGGCGGTGGAGGGAGGTGAGGTGGCACAGAGAGGGCCCCGAGTGCTGAGGGGCAGGAGCTCTCGCATAGGCAGGGGGCTGGCATCCGCATGCCCTGTCACCGGCCCGGGGGGGATAGAACCACCACTTCCTGTTTAGGCCTCTCTCAGAGGAAAGAATTTGGTCCTGGCCAAGAAAGCAGGAAGGGCAGAGAAGCTGAGGAGAGTACACCTGTCCCTTGGGGTTCTTCCAGGGGTCGCTGCTTTCTGGGCCCACAGCCTGTACCCCCCGCCCCCAGCCCTGCCTGAGAGCACTGGACAGCCCTGCCTGCCTGAACTCACTGAACAAAGCTTAGAGCCTCCTTGGAGAGATGCACGGGTCTGAGGGACCTCAGAGGGTCCCAGCCCTTGCCAGTGGTCACGTCACAACGCTCGTCTTGATCTCCCTGATTCGTGGGTCTTTCATTTCACTGGCATGTGCCACTCAGCTTCCTTCTTGGTGAGGGTCACGCCTCCCAGTCCCCTTGTAGTCCAGTGTGACCGAGGACCCTGAGGGACAGAGCAGGAGATGTTAGATTGAGAGAGGGCAGATACCTGGGGCCCGTGTCTTAGGACATCCTACGGAATATGGGGCTCTGGGACATAGAACCTCCTCATGCTATCACTAGGTCCTTGAGGGACAGAGTCTCAGTGTCCACACTCCCTCTGATGACCCAGTCTGGATTGTACACTTGATCTTTAGTCCTGTGCGCCTGTGTTTATAGGAGGGAGGGATCCTGAGCTGAATGGAGGGTGTGGCAGTGGACTTTGTCTTGGGCTGGGTCTTCTGGAGCGAGTGGGGCTCCTGATTTCTGTTGGGATAGGACGGGAAGGCCTTTTCCAGGTTCAGTCTTGGGCAGTGGGGTGGGCAGGGGGTTCTCTCAGTCTTTTTTCCTGGGAAACGAGGAGACCCTGCCCCAGCAGGGCTGATGAAGCTGGCACCAGAAGGGAGCCTCTGCCTTGACATTTGGATCTGGGCTTGGGCTGGGAAGCTGCCAAAGCTCTGCACATCACAGACCTTTGACTTCAGGGAGCTGGGGGCCCCTGCTGTCCGTAGAGCCAGGAGGCCAAAGCAGTTTCCCTCCCCTTTGCCCAGTGAAGAAGGGTCCTGAGAAGTAGAGGTGAGAGGATGAGAGTGCCAGCAAAGCCCAAACCGTCTCTGCAGGATGCTTGATGGAGGTGGGGACTGACTGTGCTCTACCTCTGCTGAGGAAACTACCAGAAGAGACAGGTTGAGTCTGCAGCAGAAGGATGGTTAGACTTCAGGAAGGACTTCCCTTTGGTCAGAGAATGGCAGGAAATCAAGGAATCTTTTTTGATGGTGGAAGAAGCCATCTTTCCCCCAACTCCATCTGCCTCTTCCCCTCTTCTCTCTCAGGAGTGAAGCGGAGCAGTGTTGCCCTGACTGAGGCAGGGGATGAGACACTGTGGCCTCTGGGAGGGGGGCAGGGTGGCAGCAGGCGTCATATTTAACATTCTGCCTCCCCCACTTCTGAGACACTGAGCTATTTAAAGACCCACATGTCCCCACCACCACGGTGTCAATGACAGCCCCGAGCACTGGGGCTTAGCACTGGGGTCGAATTCCTGACAGATCTGGCTCATTTGGCATCCAACCAGTTTCACGGCTGTGATATTTTTGTCTCAATTTTCTTATTTTCCAACAGACTGAAACAGCCTCCCGCTCTCCCTCACCCAGCCTTCCCTGTCCCCTTCCATTTCCACCCTGTTGGCACCCTGCCCCTGGCCTCCCCCTTTCCTCAGTGTTTACACAAAGCTCCTGGGGCCCTGCTGGGCAGCCCAGCACCCTCCTGGCCTGTCTGATTGGCCAGCTACCATCTACCTCCCCCCATTCTGCTCAAGCTTGGCTGAGGAGTCTGGGAGCAGCCATACACTTGAGGCTTGGAACCTTTCCCTTCCTTCCCCGTCTGTCTGTCCCCTTTGCTTGAGTCTTGATTACAAACTCTGAGTGAAGAGAAACAGTATCTCTTCTGTGACTCCTGGGGGGAGACTGACATTTATGGGAATACCTACTATGTGCCAGGCAGCCGTAACAGCAGCTGTTTATTGAGTGGCTTCTTTGTGCCAGACATTCTACAGACATCATCTTCAGGACCCTCTTATGCAGTGGGTATTATTATTATTAACCCCATTTGCTAGATGAGACAACTGAGACTCAGGGATGTTCTTGGTTCAAGATCATACAGCTATTTAGGGGCTGAGGCAGAACTTGAATCCAGGGTCCGTCTTATTATGGAGGCTCTGGAAATTCTGCCTCTAGCACGAACAGTGGGGTGGGCCAAGGCAGCCGTGGGGAGACCACCTCTTCTCCCCCTGGACTCCTTTGGCCTTCAGGGAGAGTGGGAGGCAGACTTGGCCTCTTTAGCTTCAGGTCTGTGGAGAGATGTGAGAGTCCCATTCTGCTCAACAAACTGGGAACAAATAACACCCAATGGTTTACCCTGTCCTGGGCACTGTGCTATACATTGTGTTTGTATTGCTCATTAAATCCTTGTCAATACTATGATTATTCCCATTTTACAGAGGAGAAAACCAAGGCCCAGCAAGGCTAAATAACTTGCCCAAGGACACACGGGAAACGCAGAGCTAGGATTTGAACCCTGGTAGTCTGACCCTTGGCCTTGCATTCTTAATGACACTATCTCCCAAGTCTGAGGAGAGGGCCAGAAGAGGAGTCCCTCATAATGGGACACTTCCCAGGGGAGAGGGGACATTTCAGGGGTGCAGAGTCCAGGCTTCAGGTGGGTCTCTATAAGTGGGAGGCACCCTGGGGAGGCAGTTGGACAGGGGACCAAGCAGTTCCCATTCCATCCTGTAGAGCTAAGCCCTGACCCTGTGCTCCCTCTCCCCCGCTTCCAGTGTTCCAGCCACCACTTAGCTCAGTCCTCTTGTCACCTCTCCCTTCCTGCTGTGGGTGACAAGGAAGCCTGGTTGGCTGCCAGTCCCTGCTGCCTTCCCCTCCACCTCCCTCTCATACTGGCTCTGGGGCCATTCTCCACCCCAAGAGTGTCCCTGTTCCTGGCCTTCCCTGGAGACCTGGCCATGTGATCTCCTGGGCTCCGTCTCCAGCCCCAAGTCTGCTCCTCTCTCCATGCTGACCCTGAGCGTCACAGACCTCGTGGGAGCAGTGTCTGAGAAGCCACCCTGTTCTGTCCCGTTTTCCAGCCTCCAGACCATGCCTCATATACCGTCTCTGGGGAAGACCCAGGGATGGGACTGGATGGCCATCTTCAAAAGAGCAAGCAACCAGACTTAGAATAATCACCTGATGTCAGGGCTGGAAAGGGACAAAGGATCACTTAGGCTAGCTCCTGACTAGTCACAGGGGAAAGCTCAGGCCCAGAGGGCAGGGCCTTTGTCCAGGTCATGAGGAACATAAGCCGAGAGATTCAGCCTAGGACCCAGGCCAGACAGGCTTGCATGGGGCTTCCTGAGCTTCCAGAGACCTCTAGTGCTGACTGGCTTTGCACAGAGTCTTGCCTGCCTCCACCCCTTTGCTCTTCCCATTCTCTCATAAGCCCCTTCAGGCCTGCGATAGGGAACCCATCCCACTGTCTGACCCTGCTGCAGGACTGGAATGAGAGGCCTCTTCCCTGCTTCTTCTGTCCTGTGCCTGGCCAGTCTTCCTGCTGTCCTGGACCCAAGTGAGCAGCTCCTGGCCTTTACCTGTCTTTGGCAGGCCTGTCCCACCCTAGGGCATCCCTCTCTATCTCTAGGGCATTCTAGGGCGGACCTCAGGCTGCCGGTTTTTTTCCTCTGACCAGTTGTCACTAGTTTCCCAGCCCAGTGTAGGGAACCTCCACCTTAGCCCGCCCTTCTTTCAGTGATTTGGGCCTCTACCATGGATACAGCGCTGACTCCCACAAGGTCTAGGACTCATTTGCAAGATGTTTTGTACTGTCTCCTTGCAGTTAATTTCCAGGGAAAAGGCCTCGAATGGTCTCCTGGGCCCTTGCCCACCACAGCCCCTTCAACCTTCTGTTCCTCCCAGAGCCTCAGAGCAGCAGCCACTGGTCTGGCAGGTTGGGCTGGGCCACCCAGGAGGAAGCTGGGCTCAGTTGGCCAGCCTCCTCCATAGAGACTTGGCCCCAGTGGGATCTGCTTGATCTCCCTCCCTTGCTTGCTTTCCTCGGGACACACCCCAAGCTGGCTCGAGCCCCTCCACCCCACCCACTTCATTCCCGCCCCCAGAGGCTGAGGTCACTGGCTCCCCTGGCCAGGGTGGGGCTGTCATCACCTGCCAGTTGGGGGAGGAGGCAAGATCCCCCCAGGGGCTGTTGTCTTAGCGATTGAGTAAGCAGGGAACTTGGATGTGCCGGAACTGGGAACTGGTTCCCAGGCCAGGCCGGAACCTGTGGAGGCTGCAGCCCCCATGGCCCAGGGGGTTCAGGGTTCTGGGAAGCTGAGGGCACGGGTTTGTTCTGTGGGCTTCAGGGGCAAGGGAAATCATGTTTCTCTGCTCCAAAGAGCCCCTTCCCCAAAGAGAGACTCCTGTGAATGCTCTAGGGGTCCTCCCCACCTCGAGACACCATGCTTACCAGCCCCTCCCTACAGGTCTCCCTCAATGCTTGGTTCTGGTCCACAGTCTTCCACACCAAGGACACCGACCTCACAGAGGTGAGCACCCCTTCGGCCCCTCTCCTGCTTGGGACAGTCCCACAGGAGCCCAGAAGAGGTGGGGGTCAGCTCTTCGGGTTTCATAGGGACTCCATTTACAGAGCACTCGCTGTGTGCTAGGCATTTTTAACCTATTCGTGCCCTTGAGCGTCACTTGACCCTGGTGAGGTAGGTGTGATTATTGGCTCTTCTTAACTGATGAGGCAGCTGAACCTTGGAAAGGCAGAACTACTCACCCCCCCAAGGGTGCAGCCGGTTCTTGGGCGCAGGGCTGTGGGACTCGAGGCTGCGCTCCAGATTCTGTGGTGTGCTCATGTATTTTGGAGTCTTGGCAGGCACCTCCACCGATGCCTCCAAAGCCTCGCTGCTGAATGCATTTTAAAAAGTTGTAGAATATGAATACAAGGGCCCGACTGTTAAATTCAGGAGTGAACCAGCAACAGGCAGAAGGGGCACGAGACATGGACCCCCATGTTAGAGTACGGCTGCGCCTCTGCCCCCCCCTTCGCCCCCACCCCTGGTGGGTCCTCTGGGGGCCCTGCCCATACAAAACCTTTTCCGCCTCCCCTCCCCTCACACTGGCCCCTCACCCAGCTCTCCCCGTCCTCAGAAAATGGATTACTTCTGTGCGTCCACCGTCATCCTACACTCTGTCTATCTGTGCTGCGTCAGGTGAGCCCATCTTGGCCTCTGTGGGGGCAAAATCAGGCACTGGGGGCAGAAAGGGGTCACCTTACCCACCTTGGGGGTGCTGTCCCCAGGGTCTTGCACCCCAACACACACACACACCCTCCAGGCTGTTCTGAATGGGGGCTCGGGGGGTAGAATTGGCTCTTTCCAAGGAGCAGAGGCACTTGATCCCAGGCCCCTGGAGGTGGATTGGAGGCCTGCCCAGCTGGCTTGTTTTGGTGGGGGGAGGAGGGCAGTGGCTTCCACATACTGATGTCGGGGTGAAGGGATGTTTAGGAAATGCTGCCCTGGGCACGGGCCGCCCTCCACCTGAGCAGCTCTGGATGGTGGGGCAGGACCGTGGGGCTGCAGCACCCGGCTGTGGCCAGTGCCTTTCGGGCCCTCCTGCTGCTAATGCTGACCGCGCATGTCTCCTACCTGAGCCTCGTCCATTTCGACTATGGCTACAACCTGGCGGCCAATGTGGCTATTGGTGAGGCACCGGGGGGGACCTGAGGCTCCTGGGGTTGTGGGGGAGTGGGGGACCCAGCCCATCTGTAGAACTGCTGGCCTGGGGTGGAGGTATGGATTTGGTGCTGTTCCTGGAGAAGGTTCTAGAGAGCCCCTTAGGGTGGGGGAAGGGGAAAGAATTTGGGGTGGGAGAGAGGGGAGGCTGGCAGGAGAGTCTGAAGGTGGTCCTGGGGTCAAAGAGCATGAGGCTGGTGGAGGTTTTGTTGGGGGGAGAAGGAGGTCCAGGGAGTGAGCCTCTCCCCACCCCCCGCCCGCACCCAGGCCTGGTGAACGTGGTGTGGTGGCTGGCCTGGTGCCTGCGGAACCAGCGGCGGCTGCCTCACGTGCGCAAGTGCATGGTGGTGGTCCTGCTGCTACAGGGGCTGTCCCTGCTTGAGCTGCTCGACTTCCCGCCTTTCTTCTGGGTCCTGGACGCCCACGCCATCTGGCACATCAGCACCATCCCGGTCCACGTCCTGTTCTTCAGGTGGGTGCTGCTCCCTGCCCAGTGTGCACCTTCTTTGTGCCCATCCTCACCCGCTCCTTTGAGGAGACTGAGGCCTCTGTGCACACTGGCCCCCCCTGCCTATACTCACCCCCACGGGGTGCTCTCAAAGCCATACCTCAGTGGGCTCCTCCCTCTGCCCACAGCTTTCTGGAAGATGACAGCCTGTATCTGCTGAAGGAATCAGAAGCCAAGTTCAAGCTGGACTGAAGGCCCTGGGAGCGTGTCTGCCCCACTGGGGGTCCTGCCCTCTCCCCGCTGCTCCCCTTCTCCTCATAATCCTTGAGATGAATTTTTTTTTTTTTTTTTTTTTTTGCCTTTTAGCATCTTGAACTTGGACATGAAGGGTGTGGGCCCAGAATCATGTAACTGCCCATCCCCTTGCTTGCCCCCACATGGCCCTCCCAGGCCTTGGAGTCTGTTCAGGCTTGGCCTCTCAGCATCTGGGGTTAGAGAATGGGCAACCTCTCTGGTTCCTGGAGCAGAACTGGTGTAGAACTGTGTTCTTAGCTCCACCAAGAGGAGAGCTGCCTCTGCCTCCCCATCAGCCTCTTCCCCACATCCCCTCAGTGCCTGGGTGGTTCCCACAGCTGTTTGTCTATCTGGGAAACCAGGTACCACAGGCCTTTGGGGACAGTGGGGTCCCCTTCTGTTACCCCCCTGCCCTCCTCCAGGGCACCACTAGGTGGCACTAGACTCTTGCTCTTTGGCTACCCAAGTTCCAAGGTTGGTCTCATTCTCCCCATGGGATCTTGAGGGACTAAGCCCCTGGGACTGGGGAGTGGTCTTACCCTGACTGTTGCTTCAGCCAGACCCCCCCAAGAGGCCTCACTATGTTCCTTCCCCCTTCAAGGCCAGAACCCCACAGAGCCCAGGACGGGAATCCCTCTGGCTTCTCTGCTGCTGTTCTGGTTGAGAGCCTGCACATGAATGTGTACGGGAGTGTGAACCAGACTGAGTGCATAGGTGACAGAGTGGTGGGCACGGGCCTGAGGTGTGTGGGATGCTGGGTGGGACAGTGTGTATGAGCGTGGGTGGAGAGTGGGGTGGGGTGTGAGTGGTTTTAAAGTGTGTGCTGCAGGACAGGTGGGTGAGTGTGAGTGCCATGAGTGTACCACACAGTGGGGGCAGGTTGGAGAAATATGGGGTATCGAGTCACTACCACCAAGTACCTATTGAGCGCTAGCTCTGCACAAGGCCCCAGGCCAGGCAGAGAGCCAGGATATCCTCAAAGTCTGGCTGGGGGTACGAGTGTCCAGGCTGCATGTGTGTGTTTCTGTCCATTGCCCCCACTTTACAGCCCTCCAAATCTCGGAGGGCCCACACACAACTCAAGATTACCCTCCAGAACCAGCCTCTTGGGAGTCCGAGGGAGGTGGGGAAATGGAGATCCTCTGCGCCTCTCCTGCCTTCTGTCTCCTCGCCTAGGCTTGGTTGGCCTTCCCTTCCCAGAGTAACCTACCTGCTAAGCCCCTCTGTCACAGCCTGGACCTTGGGAAAGGGGGGCAATCTGAGGGAGCAGGGGAGGAGGATTGTGGCTGGGTCTGGTTTCTGGCCTTCCCAGAGACAGGCAGGGGCCACGCTCTACCTGCACCCCAGTAAAGGTGACCCCTGCTAGTTGCCAGCAGCCCTGGCACATTCGTGCTCTGCAAGGATAGAACTTGAAGCTCCAGAAACTTTCCATCCAAAGGCAGTCTGTGTGATTGGAGCAGGGAGTCTGGATTCTTGTTCTTTCCCTGCCCTCTTGCCCTCCCTGGAGTCGGGGCACTGTACTAGGACTCCAACCTCAGACTCGGGTGACCTGTGGTTTGTTTTTTTTCTTTTTTTATATTGAGAACTATTTTAAGGTGAGAGAGAGGGTAGCAAGGAACATTCTTAATAAACAAATTCTCAGCCTCACCTACCCTTGTTCAGCTCATTTGTGTGAGTAGTGTGGGCTTGGAGGGAAGGAGAAGACACCTGGCTGGAGGCAATAGGCAGGTGGGGTCTCTACCTAGGCACTGGGGGTGGGGATGGCAGGGACCAGATGCAGAGCAGCAGCAGAGCTGGGCGGAGCTCCAGTCCAGGGGGAGTGGGCTCTGGGAGAGGGAACTGGTGCCTGCATTGTAACTCCTTCCCCCTGCACTGTCCACTTCAGTCTCCTGATTATCTCCCCACTCCTCCCCTTCTGGCCTGAACTAGGCTCCACTACTGTTTGTTACTTAACCTTCCTGAGTTTCACCTGCAAACAGGACAATTGGACCTGCTGAATGTGAGGGCTGAAAGGACCTAATAGGTGCCTGGCACATAGCAGATGCTGAATGAATACCCGCTGACCTTGGCTTTCCTTAGTTTGGGAAGAATGAGTGGTAAAGAAACCTACCTTCATGGAAGCTTCTGGAAAAAAAAAAAAAAGGCTAGGGTTGGTGGCTTTCACACCCCCACAACCCTAGAGAGAGCTCTGGGCCCTTGTTTCCCAGAAGAGCCACACACAGCTGACACTCAGCAGGAGGAACTGATTTCTTTATTAGGTGCCACCACAGATGACAGGGAATCTGGATATATGAGAGCCATCAGCACAGGGTGCACTGGGCCATCACACCCCCACCTTCTTCTGGGCCCAGGCGAAGAAGATGCCCTTGACATCGTCTACACCTGTCTGAAGGCAGGCAGGCATGACGTAAGTGCGCAGGTCCCGCACCTCATAGCCGCTACGAACCAAGGCCTCCACCACCTTCTCCTTACACATGGGTACCACCACCAGCCGGGCCTCCCCAGCCAGGTACCATGACTCCTCTAGGGCCCCGATGAGGAGGAGGTGCCCCCCAGGCCTCAGCAGAGTGGTGATGTGGTCCAGGGCCCTCTGGAAGCTGGCAAGGTCTGGGCTTACAGCCTCCAGGCAGAAGGCAGAGACCAGGGCATCGGCAGGCAGGGGCGCCAGGCTCCCAGCACCCAGGGGCTGGGGCTGGTGCACATCGATGTGCAAGACCCGCTTCACCCTGGCTCGCAGCTGGCGCTCCTTTTCCTGCCAGGGCTCGCTGTGCAGGGGCAGAAGGCAGGGTCAGGACCAGGGCTCAGGGCCGCCCCACGTTCAGTCCTCTGTTGCCCCCCTGCCAGCCACTCCATGGGAAGCTCCCTTACCCCTTGCCCTCAATGAGGCAGACGTGCTGGCTGTACATGCTCCAGTCGAAGGCCCCGGGCTCCTCCCGAAGCCAGAGCCCCAGCTCCCGGCGGTTCACCTCCAGAAAATCTGTCATGGTGATGTCCTCAAAGTGGGTGCAGGCGCTGAGCAGCTGATATATGGTGGGGCCTGAACCAATGTCGATGAGGGTGTGTCCAGACACCTCACCTGGGAGGGCGCAGGGGAAGAGGGTCCTGGTGCCAGCCCTGTCCAAGCATCCCCTGCCTGGGTCACTCTCTCCCTTACCTGCTTCTCCCTCCCTCATTCCCTTCCTCCTCTGTAAAGTGTATCTCCATCTGGAAGACACATTAGCTAACCTGGATCTGAGTCCCCCCCACCCCGTCCAACACAGACTGACTTGCCTTGGGAAAGGAACTTAGACAATCTGAGATTCAAGTCCCACATCTGCGGAACTGTCCTTACAGTGAGACTTAAGTGGAGAAATCCTACAGTGACGGGCAGTCCCCCACCAGTTGCCTCTTCCCTCCCCAATCTCTGCTTCCATCTCTTTTCTTGGCGTCTCTCTTCATCTGGGGCCCTTTCCTGCATCCCCCACTTCACCTCTCAATTGTGAACGATCTGCTCCCCCCCCC